>NC_138895.1:40641818-41241818 GCF_965194825.1 Balaenoptera physalus | reverse complement strand
GAATGTAACTGCACAATTGAGGAATTACTATAAGCCTTAGTGATGATAACATATCATGCCCAGTTAGTTACAATAGCTATTCTGCTATTTCCTAGATTTTTGACTATGACAAATTACTAAGTCTCCCTCTGCCTCAATTTTCTCATCTATAAAACAGGAATTATAATAAAATCTACCTCAAAGTCTCATTGTGAGGACTTAATGAGGTGTTATATACAAAGTGCTTTGTGCAGTGTCTGTTCTCTATTAAATATTCACTAACCAGAATTATATCATCATTATTAGTAGCAATAGTGTATACAATTAAAAATGAAATATTTCTGATATTGAAACAAGAATATTTCATTGTTTAACTTATAGCCATTGGACTACTTAGCCCTCAGAAGGAAAGAATATTTGAGAAAAGTTTAAGTATATTCATTTTTCCATTTCACCCTTCCCTAGCCTCTAGAAACTTCTATTCTATTTTTTGTTTTTATGAATTTCCCTATTCACCTAGGTAAATTTTTTTAAACATCTTTATTGGCGTATAATCGTTTTACAATGTTGTGTTATTTTCTGCTGTATAACAAAGTGAATTAGCTATACCTATACATATATCCCCATATCCCCTCCCTCTTACGTTCTCCTCCGGCCCTCCCTATCCCACTCCTCTAGGTCGTCACAAAGCACTGAGCTGATCTCCCTGTGCTATGCAGCTGCTTCCCATTAGCTATTTATTTTACATTTGGTAGTGTATATATGTCAATGATTATTTTTGGAAGTTTCTCCCACTGCCTCCTTACAACCCATAGAATCCAAAATTCTGGAAATGGATAGTAGTGATACACAATATTGTAAATGTTCTTAATTCTACTATACACTTAAAAATGGTTCAAATGCTAAATTTTATGTTATGTATATTTTACCACAATAAAAAAAATATTTACCTTAAAAAAGATTCTAGGGGAGTCAAGATGGCAGAAGAGTAGGAGGATGTGGAGGTTACCTCTCCCCACAAATCCATCAAAAATGCATCTACAAATGGAACAATTCTCACAAGGCACCAGGTGAACACTAGGAGAGGACCTCGGACACCTAAAAAGACAAGAAAGATCCCCATGTAACTGGATAGAATGAAAGAAAGAAGAAGGGAAAAGGAAGAGGAGAGGAAGCGGGACAAGACCTGTGCCCCTGGAGGGGGAGCTGAAGGAGAGGAGGGGTTCCTGCATCGAGGGAAACCCCCTCACTAGTGGGGAGATCAGCCGGAACAGAAGGGGAAATTCAGGGACTCAGAGGAGGGTGTAGCAATCAATCTGTGGCAGACAGGACAAAGTGAGACCTACACAGATGGTCTGTGCCACAGCCCTGTGCACCCCAGCCTGAGATGTGTGTCTGCCAGTGTGGATGTGGACTGGGTGCTGGAATGTGGGGTTTGGAGAGCAGATGCAGGGAGAGGACTATTGTTGGCTGTGAGGAGGCAGCCTGAGGGGATGGTATTGAGGAGTTCCACAACCGAGAATGCTCACGGGGGAAGCCTGTACTGCCAAAGAAGTGAAGCGCCATTGTTGAGTGATGCACAAAGGGTGGGGCTACCACTGCAGCCTCTCTCCACATGCTCTGGTCTCTGCCTCCCTGCGCACTAGGAAGAGCTCCTGCTCCAACCCCACTGGGGTGGGCTCTACTGCCCCAGCTGCCACCGCTTCCTCCAGGTCCCATCCCTGCTGAGTTGGGCTTCTGTGTTCTGGGGCAGCCTCAGTAGCAGACCCCTCTGGGTGACCCATACTCAGAGGTGGGGCTGAAACCACAGTTGAGCCCCAGGAGCTGTGCAAACCACGGATTTACACCTCTGTGACTGGCTTTGTAAACTCAGCACATGCAGAACAACTGAATGGGCAAGAGTGCTCCCACAGCCAAGATGGCTCTAGATTTAGCAGCTGTGGATTTTCTGGGCACCTACACATGGGGAGTAGGCCAGGCCAGAGTCTGAGCTGCCTCCATAGCACCCACAGTGGGTCCAGCTCCATCATTACTGCAATCCTGGGACCTACCTGACTTCAGTGGATCTATGCTGGTGACCTGGTGAAAACAACACCTGAGAGACACAGGAGCAATTGCCAACATACACATGGTTATGGTGGGGCCAAGAGCAGTGACAACAACAGTGTAATCTGAAAGCTCATACAATGGGTGAAAGGTGACAAAACAGAGCACACCCACAAGTGAACATCTCCAGAGGAGGACTACTCAGTGGCTTCTCTCCCAATGAGAGTGCTCCAATCCAGCCTACCTCACAACACAGGTCAGAAACACAGCTAAGAAACAGAACTTGGGGTGTCTACTCCAACAACTGGGAAGCAGAACTCACCCCAGACAGGGCAGTGACAATCACAGAGCAAAGGGGAGGCCCTGCTCAATACACAGTGCAGGCTAAGATCACCACAACATTAGTCACACCTCCTATCAAGGGAATAATGACCAACATACACTGAGGAAAGAGGTGGCAGACATCTACACTAACAACAGCCCTCACACCAAAAATTATTAAACCCATGCAGGCTACACAGGGATGTTCCCACATAAAAATAGCCCTCCAAGAGAGTTTGAGGGTCTGGCTTAGAGAGGAAGAACCCCAAGAGCATTTAGCCTTGAAGGCTAGTGGGGCTTGAGTGCAGGAGCTCCACAGGGCTGGGGGAAACAGACTTCACTCTTGGAGGGCGCACACAAGGTCTTACATGCACTAGGACTCAGCGCTAAGCAGTACCTCCATAGGAACCTGGGTTAGACCTACCTAGTGTTCTTGGAGGCTATCCTGGGGAGGTGAGGGTCGGCTGTAGCTCACCGTGGAGGCAAGGACACCAGTAGCGGAGGTCCCAGGGAATATTGATTGGCATGAGCTCTCCTGGAGCTCCCCATTTCGGCACCAAGACCCAGCTCCACCCAACAACCTGCAGGCTCCAGTGCTGGAAATCCTCAGGCCAAGCAACCAACAAGATAGGAACACAGCCCCACTCATCAGAGGACAGGCTGCCTAAAGTCATACTGAGCTCACAGCCACCTCAAAACATGTCTCTTGACATGGCCCTACCCACCAGAGGGACAAGACCCAGCTCCACCCACCAGAGAGCAGGCACCCGTCCCTCCCACCAGGAAGCCTACACAAACCCCTGATCCAAACTCACCCACCAGGGGGCATACACAAGAAGCAAGAGTAACTATGATCCTGCAGCCTGCAGAACAGAGACCACAAACACAGAAAATTAGACAAAATGAGACAAGAGAGAAATATGTTGCAAAAGAAGGAACAAGATAAAAAACCACAACACAAACAAATGAAGAGATAGGCAAACTGCCTGAAAAATAATTCAGAGTAATTATCATAAAGATGATTCAAAATCTTGGAAAAAGAATGGAGACACAGACCAAGAAGATACAAGAAATTATTAACAAAGAGATAGAAGATTTAAAGAACAAACAAACAGAGATGAGCAAGACAATAACTAAAATGAAAAAATACACTAGAAGGAATCAATAGCAGAATAACTGAGGCAGAAGAATGACTAAGTGAGCTGGAAGACAGAGTGGTGGAAATCACTGCCATAGAACAGAATAAAGAAAAATACCTAAAAGGAAATGAAGACAGTCTCAGAGACCTGTGGGACAATGTTAAATGCACCAACATTTGCATTATAAGGGTCCCAGAAGAAGAAGAGAAAGGGAAAGGGCCTGAGAAAATATTTGAAGAGATTATAGTTGAAAACTTCCCTAACATGGGAAAGGAAATAGTCACCCAATTCCAGGAAGTGCAGAGAGTCCCTTATAGGATAATCTCAAAGAGGAACACACTGAGACATATATTAATCAACCTGACAAAAATTAAATACAAAGAAAAATATTAAAGGCAATGAGGGAAAAGCAACAAATAACATACAAGGGAATCTCCATAAGTTTATCAGCTGATTTTTCAACAGGAACTCTGCAGGCCAGAAGGGAGTGGCATGATATATTTAAAGTGATGAAAGGGAAAAGCCTACAACCAAGAATACTCTACCCAGCAAGGTTCTCATTCAGATTCAATGGAGAAATCAAAACCTTTACTGACAGGCAAAAGCTAAGAGAATTCATAACCAGCAAACTAGACTTACAACAAATGCTCAAGGAACGTCTCAGTGGGTGGGTGGTGGGGGGGGAAGAGGCCACAACTAGAAACAAGAAAATCACAAATGCATAAGCTCACCAGTAAAGGCAAACATAAAGTAATAGAAAGAAATCATCCACAGACAAATATAATATCAAAACCAGCAACTATGAGAAGAGGAGAGTACAAATGAAAGAAATGGTAATTGCATTTGAAATTAAGAAATGAGCAACTTAAAACAACTTGTACATATATAGACTGCTTTATCAAAACATCATGGAAATTGCAAACCCAAAAACTACAAAAGATACACACACAAAAAAGAAAAAGCAACCCAAACACAACACTAAAGATAGTCATCAAACCCAAAGAGAAGAGAACAAAAGAAGAAGGGAAGAAAGAAGACTACCAAATATAAATAAAAAATAATTAAGAAAATGACAATAAGAACATACATACCAATAATTACCTTAAATGTAAATGGATTAACTGCTCCAAGTAAAAGACATAGACTGGCTGAATGGATACAAAACCAGACCCATATATATACTGTCTACAAGAGACCCCTGTCAGACCTAGGGACACATACAGACTGAAAGTGCGGGGATGGAAAAAGATATTCCATGCAGTCAGAAATCAAAAGAAAGCTGGAATAGCAATACTCATATCAGACAAAATAGGCTTTAAAATAAAGACTGTTACAAGAGACCAGGAAGTACACTCCACAATGATCAGGAGATCAAACCAAGAAGATATAATAATTGTAAATATATATGCACCCAACATAGGAGCACCTCAATATATAAGGCAAATGCTAACAGCCATAAAATGGGAAATCAACAGTAACACAATAATAGGTTGAGACTTTAACACTTCCTTACACCAATGGACAGATCATCCAGACAGAAAATCAATAAGGAAACACAAGTTTTAAATGACACATTAGACCAGATGGACTTAATTGATATTTATAGGACATTCCATATGAACATTCCAGGGCACATGGAACATTCTCCACAATAGATCACATCTTAGGCACCAATCAAGCGTAAGTAAATTTAAGAAAATTGAAATCATAACAAGTATTTTCTCCATCCACAATGCTATGAGATTAGAAACCGATTTTTTAATTATAAATCAGAAAAAAAAATTGTAAAAAACACAAACACATACAGGTTAAACAATATGTTAATAAACAACCAATGGATCACTGAAGAAATCAAAGAGGAAATAAAAAAGTACCTAGAGAAAAATGATAATGAAAATATGACAATCCAAAACCTATGGGATGTAGAAAAGCAGTTCTAAGAGGGAAGTTTATAGCAATACAGTCTTACCTCAAGTAACAAGAACAATCTCAAATAAACAACCTAACCTTACACCTAAAGCAACTAGAGAAAGAAGAACAAACAAAACTTAGTAGAAGGAAAGAAATTGTAAAGATCAGAGCAGAAATACATGAAATAGAGATGAAGAAAACAATAGCAAAGATCAATGAAACTAAATCCTGGTTCTTTTAGAAGACAAACAAAATTGATAAACCTTTAGCCAGACTCAAAAGGAAAAAGAGGAAGAGGGCTCAAATCAATAAAATTAGAAATGAAAAATAAGAAGTTACAATGGACACCACAGATATACAAAGGATCATAAGAGACTGCTAAAAGGAAATATACATCAATAAAATGGACAACCTGGAAGAGATGGACAAATTCGTAGAAAGGTACAACTTTCCAAGACTGAACCAGGAAGAAATAGAAAATATGAACCAACCAATCACAAATACTGAAATTGAAACTGTGATTCAAAAACTTCCAACAAACAAAAGTCCAGCACCAGATGGCTTTGCAGGTGAATTCTATCAAACATTTAGAGAATAGTTAACACCTATCCTTCTCAAACTCTTCCAAAAAATTGCAGAGGAAGGAACACTCCCATACTCATTCCATGTGGCCACCATCACCCTATTACTAAAACAAGACCACCCTGATACCACAGAAAAAGAAAATTGCAGGCCAATATCACTGATGAACATAGACATAAAAATCCTCAACAAAATACTAGAAAACTGAATCCAACTACACATTAAAAGGATCATACACCAAAATCAAGTGGGATTTATCCCAGGGATTCAAGGATTCTTCAATATATGTAAATCAATCAATGTGATACACCACATTAACAAACGGTAGAATAAAAACCATATGATCATCTCAATAGATGCAGAAAAAGCTTTTTACAAAATTCAGCACACATTTATGATGAAAACTCTCTAAAAAGTGGTCATAGATGGAACATACCTCAGAATAATAAAGGCCATATGTGACAAACACACAACCAACATCATTCTCAATGGTGAAAAACTGAAAGCATTTCCACTAAGATCAGGTACAAGAGAAGGATCCCCTCTGGCCACTATTATTCAACACAGTTCTGGAAGTCTGCTACAGCAATCAGAGAAGAAAAAAAATTTACAGAATCCAGATTGGAAAGAAAAAATAAAACTATCACTGTTTGCAGATGACATGATACTGTACAGAGAAAACTTTAAAGATATTAACAGAACACTACTAGAGCTCATCAGTGAAATTAGTAAAGTTGCAGGATACAAAATTAATACACAGAAATCTCTTGCATTCCTATACATTAACTATGAAAGGGCAGAAAGAGAAATTAAGGAAACAATCCAATTTACCATTAAAACAAAAGTAATAAAATACCTAGGAATAAACCTACCTAAGGAGGCAAAAGACCTGTACTCAGAAAACTATAAGATACTGATAAAAGAAATTGAAGATGACACAAACAGATGGAGAGATATACCATGTTCTTGGATTGGAAGAATCAACATTGTGAAAATGACTATACTACCAAAAGCATTCTACAGATTCAATGCAATCCCTATCAAACTACCAATGATATTTTTCACAGAATTAGAACAAAAAATTTTATAATTTATATGGAAACACAAAACACCCCAAATAACCAAACCAACCTTGAGAAAGAAAAACGAAGCTGGAGGAATCAGCCTCCCTGACTTCAGACTATACTACAAAGCTACAGTAATGAAGACAGTATGGTACTGACACAAAATCACAAACATAGATCAATGGAACAGGATAGAAAGCCCAGAGATAAACCCATGCACCTATAGTCACCTAATCTATGACAAGGAGGCAAAAATATACAATGGAGAAAAGACAGTCTCTTCAATAAGTGGTGCTGGGAAAACTGAACAGCTACATTTAGAAGAATGAAACTAGAACACTCCCTACACCATACACAAAAATAAACTGCAAGTGGATTAAAGACCTAAATGTAAGGCTGGATACTATAAAACTCTTAGAGGAAAACATAAGAAGCACACTCTCTGACATAAATTGCAGCAAGATCTTTTTTGATACACCTGCTAGAGTAAAGAAAATAAAAAGAAAAATAAACAAATGGGACCTAATTAAATGTTAAAGCTTTTTGCACAACAAAGGAAACCATAAAGAAAATGAAAAGACAACTCACAGAATGGGAGAAAATATTTACAAAAGATGCAACCAACAAGGAATTAATCTCCAGAATTTACAAACAGCTCATGCAGTTCAATATCAAAAAACCAAACAATCCAATCCAAAAAATGGGCAGAATATTTAAATAGACACTTCTCCAAAGAAGGTATACATATGGCCCAAAAACACATGAAAAGATGCTCAACATCAATAATTATTAGAAAAATGCAAATCAAAACTATATTGAGGGCTTCCCTGGTGGCACAGTGGTTGAGAATCTGCCTGCCAATGCAGGGGACATGGGTTCGAACCGTGGTCTGGGAAGATCCCATATGCTGCGAAGCAACTGGGCCTGTGACCCACAACTACTGAACCTGCGTGTCTGGAGCCTGTGCTCCTCAATAGGAGAGGCCGCGATAGTGAGAGGCCTGCACACCGCGATGAAGAGTGGCCCCCGCTTGCCGCAACTGAAGAAAGCCCTCACACAGAAACGAAGATCCAACACGGCTAAAAATAAATAAATAAATAATTTTAAAAAAAGAAAAAAAACTGCATTGAGGTATCATCTCACACTGGTCAGAATGCCCATCATCAAAAAATCTACAAATAGTAAATGCTGGAGAGGTGTGGAGAAGGGAACCCTCCTACACTGTTGGTGGGAATGTAAATTGATACAGCTATTATGGAGGACAGTATGGAGGTTCCTATAAAAACTAAGTAAAGAACTACTGTATGATCCAGCAATCCCACTCCTGGGCATATATCCAGAGAAACTCATAATTCTAACAGATATTACATGCACCTCAATGTTCATTGCAGCACTGCTTACAGTAGCCAAGACATGGAAGCCACCTAAATGTCCATCGACAGAAGAGTGGGTAAAGAAGATGTGGCACATATATACAATGGAATATTAACCTTAAAAAAAGAAGAAGATAATGCCACTTGCAGCAACATGCCTGGACCTAGAGATTGTCATACTGAGTGAATTAAGTCATACAGAGAAAGACAAATATCATATGATAGTGCTTATATGTGGAACCTAAAAAAGAATTTTACAAATGAACATATTTCCGAACAGAAATAAACTCACAGATGTAGTAAACAAACTTATGGTTGTCAGAGGGGAATGGGGGGATAAATTGGGTGATTGGGATTGACATATACACACTACTATCTATAAAATAGGTAACTAATATGAACCTACTGTATACCACAGGGAACTCTACTCAGTACTCTATAATGACTTTTATGGGAAAGGAATCTAAAAAAGAGTGGATATATTTATATGTATAACTGATTCACTTTGCTCTACATCTGAAACTAACACAACATTGTAAATCAACTATACTCCAATAAAAGTTTAAAAAATTAAAGCAATAAATTAAATAAATAAATAAAACAGTTTTGAAAAGGTAGAATAAAGTGGGAGAAAATCTGTCCACCAAAAAAAAAAAAAAAAGATCTTAGTTTTAACCTTGCTTCTCACAAGGCCAAGTGACCTTAAAGAAGTCATTTCAACACTCTTTGGAATCATTTTACTCATCTATAAAATGAAGTTATACTAAGTTATTTCTTAGTTTTATTCAAATTCTAAATTCTGTAACTAAAGCATTCATGAAATTTATAAAAATATGAATAAAATAATTGTGCAGAAAAGCCTAGATTTCCCAGAAACGTACTTTATTGTGAGTAAAATCCAACCATTTAATGATATTTTCATACAAAATCTAAATATACATATTTATATATTTGACTTATTTATTAATCTCACAAATAAAATTATGGTTTATAGGATTGGAGCTTATTACATAGAGCTGGAAATATGGTAGCCACTACTCACATGTTACTTTTTCTGTTTCAATTAATTAAAATTAAATAAACATTCAGTTATTCAGTTATACTTGTTATATTTCAAATACTCAGTAGCCACATGTGGTTAGTGGCCGATATAGAATATTTGTCATTTCAGAAAGTTTATTGGACAGTGCTGATTTAGAGTGTTCCCCATTCCTTATATATTCTGGACATTTTCCATGGGATAGTTCTTTTGCTAGCTTCACCTTCCAAACAGTATTAGCAAATGACCAAACCTGGAACAGATGCTGGAGTGTCCTCTGAGAAAACATGCCACCATTAATCTGTCATCTCCTCCTGATATTTGTTTAATTTGTCTTAGGCTATACATACATGAACAGTATTTTTTAAGCTGAAATATTCAATGACAATTTTTCCAAAAGTGCCATTCTTTAATTTGAAGCAGTTTTTAAAATGACTTCCACTATTTACTTTCATTTAGTTGCATCTATAAAGCATAACATAAAATCCTGAAGTTCTACAAGAGGAAATCAGAAGTTGAAGAAAAACCATTGCTATCATCCCAAATGCATTTGGAAAAGATTTTGTAAACCAGTGATGAGATATAATCTCATTTGTTTTACAATATGACAGAAACCAGTCATGACTTAATTAATTCAGAGTTGTTTTCATTTTGATTGCATGGGACGGATCTGTTAATAGAAACAATGTATAAATAAAAAAGATCCAGAAAAGGGTATTGAATATTGGTAGTGTTAAGGGGGAAGGCTGTCAAGAACTAAGGTCTGCAAAAAATCATCTTTCAATAAGAGACAAAAACTGGCTACAGATAAATGCTTATAAGATCCCAGCTTTGTTGAAGAGGACAGCTTTATAAATAGATACACAATAACAGAAGCCAGCTGTTCAAAATAATTGCCAGGAGATATTTGGTGATGACAACCTGAAGAAAGTCATCAATGCAATTATTTCATGCCAGATCAGTCCAGCAGATCTATTGAACCCTCTTGCCTGTTGTGAGTGAGTATAATACTTGTTATTCTTGAGATGCCAATGTTGCTTGCTCATTTTTTTCTATAATAAACAATGACTTCAACAGCAATTATATTGTTGCATCATTATTAATAATTTAATTAGGGACAATTAACTCAGTGGGTTAAAGTTTCAAATATGGGAGGCTAAGGTTCAATACACTTATGTCTATAGAGAGATACTCTGTCCCAGCATAAAAGACTAGGTTCTTAACACTAGTTAGTCATTTCAGCAAAGCATACCAGCTGGCTGTAAATCAGGACACTGTCCTATTGTGAATGTCTTGATCACTTTATCATGACATACATAGAAGAATTTCCCAGTAGTTCTATAAACTCAATCAGTGGTTCCCTAAATGCATTTACTTTATAACTACTAATGTTCATCATTCATTTATTTCCTTCTGCTACCTCTCAAATACCCTGAATTTTTCTTTTCTCCCTTTCCCAATGCTTTCTCTTCAAAAAGCCAGTTTAGTTACATAACTGTCCATTTCTATGGCTCAACCATAGTGTCATGAACTTTTCCTGAGACATCTGCAATATAGTGTTTCATGTGAGGTTTAAACAAGTATTTGTGGCAGATCTTCTTCCTCTTTGAAAAAAATCAGATTTTCATGACACAGCATCATGGAACAGATATTCAAGGGTAAAATATAAAGGTTATTCATTCAACAAATGTTAACTCAATGATAATTATGTGTATATTGGAGATAAAGTTATGGAATTCCAGTGGGGAGTTTTACTATTTAAGTAAAATAAAATGGTCTTTCAAACTTTAAACTGTGAAAAAGCAATTAGGCTTTAAAATTTAAGTTGATGCTGGGACAATTTATTTACCTGTAGCTTTGGCATATCTTGTTCTTACCCACATCTCTGTCTCTAGATACTGTTCCCTGAATAAATGTTTTAGTTTGGGGGACACTGATTACGTAAATACATATTTCTTGAGCACCTATCATGTGCAAGAAACTACTGATGGGAGGTAGAGTAAAGAAGTGAAAAATGACTGTTCTTATATTAAATAAGGCCTAAATAACTGAAGAGATATGCCATGCTGATGGCTCACAAGATAATATAGTTAACATGTCAATTCTTAATTTACCTATAGATTTAAAGCAATCCTAATCACAACCTCAGCGAGCAATTTTTGTAGAAATTGGCAAGTTGATTCTAAACTTTATATAGAAATGCAAATGATCTAGGACATACCTATTCTAGACCCTTTGTATGCATGTATATTCATGTATTTCACACATACATAATACAATTGTTAAGAGATATCTCTAGAGTTAAAAAATTTAGAAGGTAAGAGATAATTATTTTAATTATATTTTCACCTGTCAACATTTACTTCTTCCTGCCATAGTTGATGAAATAATTAGATACTTTTTTCTCCTATCATCTCTCCTCCCCAAACTTCAAATTTTATTGGTAATATTATCTTTACATAAGATATAATATTTTCATTTTGTTCTGTTACCATAAGTCCATAGTTTCTTAGTTTTAGTTCTATATTTAATATGATTTAATGTTCATCAATAACGTTTTCATAATGGAATCCCCTTATCTCAGCTTTTTATTTTGATACATCACTTGGTTGGCTAGATTTCATCCTAGAGTAGTTTTTTCAATAAAGTTCATAGATGCAGTACTCCCTGAGATTCTGCATACTTGAGCATATTATTCTGTTGACTTTATGTCTGTAAGGGAATGTTGTTGGTTCTAATTCTTTGGTCACAATTTTGCTCAGATCTTTGTAGACATTGTTCTACTGTCTTCTGGCAATGAACTTGTAAGAATTTATTATTTCTTTTCCTTCTTGAAGTGATTTGCTTTTTAAAAAATGGCTGGGGGAGGAGGGGCAAGATGAGGGGGAGGAGGGGCAAGATGGTGGAAGAGTAAGATGTGGAGATCACCTTCCTTCCCACAGATACAGTAGAAACACATCTACACGTGGAACTGCTCCTACAGAACACCTACTGAACGCTGGCAGAAGACATCAGACCTCCCAAAAGGCAAGAAAATCCCCACGTACTAGGGTAGGGCAAAAGAAAAAAGAAATAACAGAGACAAAAGAATAGGGATGGGACCTGTGCCAGTGAGAGGGATCCGTGAAGGAGGAAAGGTTTCCACACAGTAGGAAGCCCCTTTGTGGGCAGAGACTGTGGGTGGCACAGGGGGGAAGCTTCAGAGCCACGGAGGAGAGCGCAGCCACAGGGGTGCGGAGGGCAAAGCGGAGAGATTCTCGCATGGAGGATCGGTGCTGAGTAGCACTCACCAGCCCGAGAGGCTTGTCTGCTCAGCCACCGGAGCAGGCGGGGCTGGGAGCTGAGGCTCAGGCTTCAGTGTTAGCTGGGAGGGAGTCCGGGAAAAGGCCTGCAGCTGCTGAAGAGGCAAGAGACTTTTTCTTGCCTCTTTGTTTCGCAGTGCGCAAGGAGAGGGGATTCAGAGCACCGCCTTAACGAACTCCAGAGATGGGCGCGAGCCACGGCTATCAGCGCAGATCCCACAGCAACAGGGGTGCAGAGGGAAAAACGGAGAGATTCCCGCACAGAGGCTTGGCGCCGAGCAGCACTCACCAGCCCGAGAGGCTTGTCTGCTCACACGCCGGGGCGGGCGGGGGCTGGGAGCCGAGGCTCGGGCTTAGGTCGGATCACAGGGAGAGGACTGGGGCTGGCGGCGTGACACAGCCTGAGGGGGGCTAGTGCACCACAGCTAGCCGGGAGGGAGCCCGAGAAAAAGTCTGCAGCCGCCGAAGAGGCAAGAGACTTTTTCTTGCCTCTTTGTTTCACGGAGCGCAAGGAGAGGGGATTCAGAGCGCCGACAAAACGAACTCCAGAGGCGGGCGCGAGCCGCGGCTAACAGGGTGGAACCCAGAGACAGGCGCGAGCCGCGGTTATCAGCGCGGACCCCAGAGACGGGCAGGAGACGCTAGGGCTGCTGCTGCTGCCGCCACCAAGAAGCCTGTGTGCGAGCGCAGGAAACTCTCCACACCGTCCCTCCTGGGAGCCAGTGCAGCTCGCCACTGCCAGGCTCCTGTGGTCTGGGGACAACTTCCCCAGGAGAACGCACAGCGCGCTTCAGGCTGCTGCAACGTCACGCTGGCCTATGCCGCCACAGGCTCGCCCCGCCTCCTCCGTACCCCTCCCTCCCCCCGGGCCTGAGTGAGCCAGAGCCCCCGAAGCAGCTGCTCCTTTAACCCCGTCCTGTCTGGGTGGGGAATGGACGCCCTCAGGCGACCTACATGCAGAGGCGGGTCCAAATCCAATGCTGAACGCTGGGAGCTGTGTGAACAAAGAAGAGAAAGAGAAAACTCTCCCAGCAGCCTCAGAAGCAGCGGATTAAAGCTCCACAAACAACTTGATGTGCCTGCATCTGTTGAATACCTGAATAGACAACGAATCATCCCAAATTCATGAGGTGGACTTTGGGAGCAGGATATATTACTTTTTCCCCTTTTCCTTTTTTTGTGAGTGGATATGTGTATGCTTCTCGGTGAGATTTTGTCTGTATAGCTTTGCTTTCACCATTAATCCTAGGGATAGGTCCGTCCGTTTTTTTTTTTTAACTTAAAAAAAAATTTTTTTTTTCCTAATAAATGTTTTCTTAACAATTTTTTCCTTATTTTCTATTTTTAGAAATTAAAAAAAAATTTTAATAAGTTTTTTCGTATTTTTTATTTTAAAAAGAATTAAAAATTTTTTTTTCTTAATAAATTTTTTTCTTAATAATTTTTTTCTTATTTTTTATTATAAAAAAATAATAAATCTATCTTTAAAAATTAAAAAAAAATTATTTCTGAATACATTTACTCTTAAAAATTTTTTTCTTATTTTTTATTATAATAGCTTTATTTTATTTTATTTTATCCTCTTTCTTTCTTTCTTTCTATTTTTTTCTCCCTTATACTCTGAGCTGTGTGGATGAAAGGCTCTTGGTGCTCCAGAGAGGCATCAGGGCTGTGCCTCTGAGGTGGGAGAGCCAACTTCAGGACACTGGTCCACAAGAGACCTCCAAGCTCCATGTAATACCAAAAGGTGAAAATCTCTCAGAGATCTCCATCTCAACATCAAGACCCAGCTTCACTTAACGACCAGCAAGCTACAGTGCTGGACACCCTATGCCAAACAACTAGCAAGACAGGAACATAGCCCCATCCATTAGCAGAGAGCCTGCCTAAAATCATAATAAGGCCACAGACACCCCAAAACACACCACCAGACGAGGGCGTGCCCACCAGAAAGACAAAATCCAACCTCATCCAACAGAACACAGGCACTAGTCCCCTCCACCAGGAACCCTACACAACCTGCTGAACCAACCTTAGCCACTGGGGACAGATACCAAAAACAACGGGAACTACGAACCTGCAGCCTGTGAAAAGGAGACCCCAAACACAGTAAGATAAGCAAAATGAGAAGACAAAAAATCACACAGCAGGTGAAGGAGCAAGGTCAAAACACACCAGACCAAATGAAGAGGAAATAGGCAATCTACCTGAAAAAGAATTCAGAATAATGATAGTAAAGATGATCCAAAATCTTGGAAATAGAATAGGCAAAATGCAAGAAACATTTAACAAGGATGTAGAAGAACTAAAGAGGAACCAAGCAATGATGAAAAACACAATAAATGAAATTAAAAATACTCTAGATGGGATCAATAGCAGAATAACTGAGGCAGAAGAACGGATAAGTGACCTGAAAGATAAAATAGTGGAAATAACTACTGCAGAGCAGAATAAAGAAAAAAGAATGAAAAGAACTGAGGACAGGGTCAGAGACCTCTGGGACAACATTAAACGCACAAACATTCGAATTATAGGGGTCCCAGAAGAAGAAGAGACAAAGAAAGGGACTGAGAAAATATTTGAAGAGATTATAGTTGAAAACTTCCCTAATATGGGAAAGGAAATAGTTAATCAAGTCCTGGAAGCACAGAGAGTCCCATACAGGATAAATCCAAGGAGAAACATGCAAAGACACATATTAATCAAACCATCAAAAATTAAATATAAAGAAAACATATTAAAAGCAGCAAGGGAAAAACAACAAATAACACACAAGGGAATCCCCGTAAGATTAACAGCTGATCTTTCAGCAGAAACTCTGCAAGCCAGAAGGGAGTGGCAGGATATACTCAAAGTGATGAAGGAGAAAAACCTACAACCAAGGTTACTCTACCCAGCAATAATCTCATTCAGATTTGATGGAGAAATTAAAAAATTAACAGACAAGCAAAAGCTGAGAGAGTTCAGCACCACCAAACCAGCTGTACAACAAATGCTAAAGGAACTTCTCTAGGCAAGAAACATAAGAGAAGGAAAACACCTACAACAACAAACCCAAAACATTTAAGAAAATGGGGATAGGAACATACATATCGATAATTACCTTAAATGTAAATGGATTAAATGCTCCCACCAAAAGACACAGACTTGCTGAATGGATACAAAAACAAGACCCATATATATGCTGTCTACAAGATACCCACTTCAGACCTAGAGACACATACAGACTGAAAGTGAGGGGATGGAAAAAGATATTCTATGCAAATGGAAATCAAAAGAAAGCTGGAGTAGCAATTCTCATATCAGACAAAATAGACTTTAAAATAAAGACAATTACAAGAGACAAAGAAGTACACTATATAATGATCAAGGGATCAATCCAAGAGGAAGATATAACAATTTTAAATATTTATGCACCCAACATAGGAGCACCTCAATACATAAGGCAAATACTAACAGCCATAAAAGGGGAAATCGACAGTAACACAGTCATAGTAGGGGACTTTAACACCCCACTTTCACGAATAGACAGATCATCCAAAATGAAAATAAATAAGGAAACACAAGCTTTAAATGATACATTAAACAAGATGGATTTAATTGATATTTATAGGACATTCCACCCAAAAACAACAGAATACACATTTTTCTCAAGTGCTCATGGAATATTCTCCAGGATAGATCATATCTTGGGTCACAAATCAAGCCTTGGTAAATTTAAGAAAATTGAAATCGTATCAAGTATCTTTTCCGACCACAACGCTATGAGACTAGATATCAATTACAGGAAAAGATCTGTAAAAAATACAAACACATGGAGGTTACACAATACACTACTTACTTAATAACGAAGTGATCATTGAAGAAATCAAAGGGGAAATCAAAAAATACCTAGAAACAAATGACAATGGAGACATGACGACCCAAAACCTATGGGATGCAGCAAAAGCAGTTCTAAGACGGAAGTTTATAGCAACACAAGCCTACATCAAGAAAGAAGAAACATCTCGAATAAACAACCTAACCTTACACCTAAAGCAATTAGAGAAAGAAGAGCAAAAAAACCCCAAAGCTAGCAGAAGGAAAGAAATCATACAGATCAGATCAGAAATAAATGAAAAAGAAATGAAGGAAACAATAGCAAAAATCAATGAAACTAAAAGCTGGTTCTTCGAGAAGATAAACAAAATTGACAAACCATTAGCCAGACTCATCAAGAGAAAAAGGGAGAAGACTCAAATCAATAGAATTAGAAATGAAAAAAAGTAACCACTGACACTGCAGAAATACAAACGATCATGAGAGATTACTACAAGCAACTCTATGCCAATAAAATGGACAACCTGGAAGAAATGGACAGACTCTTAGAAATGCACAACCTGCCGAGACTCAACCAGGAAGAAATAGAAAATATGAACAGACCAATCACAAGCACTGAAATTGAAACTGTGATTAAAAATCGTCCAACAAACAAAAGCCCAGGACCAGATGGCTTCACAGGTGAATTCTATCAAACATTTAGAGAAGAGCTAACACCTATCCTTCTCAAGCTCTTCCAAAATATTGCAGAGGAAGGAACACTCCCAAACTCATTCTACATGGCCACCATCACCCTGATACCAAAACCAGACAAAGATGTCACAAAGAAAGAAAACTACAGGCCAATATCACTGATGAACATAGATGCAAAAATCCTCAACAAAATACTAGCAAACAGAATCCAACAGAACATTAAAAGGATCATACACCATGATCAAGTGGGGTTTATTCCAGGAATGCAAGGATTCTTCAATATACGCAAATCAATCAATGTGATACACCATATTAACAAACGGAAGGAGAAAAACCATATGATCATCTCAATAGATGCAGAGAAAGCTTTCGACAAAATTCAACACCCATTTATGATAAAAGCCCTGCAGAAAGTAGGCATAGAGGGAACTTTCCTCAACATAATAAAGGCCATATATGACAAACCCACAGCCAACATTGTCCTCAATGGTGAAAAACTGAAACCGTTTCCACTAAGATCAGGAACAAGACAAGGTTGCCCACTCTCCCCACTATTATTCAAAATAGTTTTGGAAGTGTTAGCCACAACAATCAGAGAAGACAAAGAAATAAAAGGAATCCAAATCGGAAAAGAAGAAGTAAAGCTGTCACGGTTTGCAGATGACATGATACTATACATAGAGAATCCTAAAACTGCCACTAGAAAACTACTAGAGCTAATCAATAAATTTGGTAAAGTAGCAGGATACAAAATTAATGCACAGAAATCTCTTGCATTCCTATATACTAATGATGAAAATTCTGAAAGTGAAATTAAGAAAACACTCCTGTTTACCATTGCAAGAAAAAGAATAAAATATCTAGGAATAAACCTACCTAAGGAGACAAAAGACCTGTATGCAGAAAATTATAGGACACTGATGAAAGAAATTAAAGATGATACAAACAGATGGAGAGATATACCATGTTCTTGGATTGGAAGAATCAACATTGTGAAAATGACTCTACTACCCAAAGCAACCTACAGATTCAATGAAATCCCTATCAAACTACCACAGGCATTTTTCACAGAAGTAGAACAAAAAATTTCACAATTTGTATGGAGACAGTAAAGACCCCGAATAGCCAAAGCAATCTTGAGAACGAAAAATGGAGCTGGAGGAATTAGGCTCCCTGACTTCAGACTATATTACAAAGCTACAGTAATCAAGACAGTTTGGTACTGGCACAAAAACAGAAATATAGATCAACGGAACAGGATAGAAAACCCAGAGATAAACCCAAGCACATATGGTCACCTTATCTTTGATAAAGGAGGCAAGCATATACAGTGGAGAAAAAACAGTCTCTTCAATAAGTGGTGCTGGGAAAATTGGATAGGTACATGTAAAAGTATGAAACTAGAACACTCCCTGACACCATACACAAAAATAAACTCAAAATGGATTAAAGACCTAAATGTTAAGCCAGGCACTATCAAACTCTTAGAGGAAAACATAGGCAGAACACTCTATGACATAAATCGCAGCAAGATCCTTTTTGACCCAGCTCCTACAGAAATGGAAATAAAAACACAAATAAACAAATGGGACCTAATGAAACTTAAAAGCTTTTGCACAGCAAAGGAAACCATAAACAAGACCAAAAGACAACCCTCAGAATGGGAGAAAATATTTGCAAATGAAGCAACTGACAAAGGATTAATCTCCAAGATTTACAAGCAGCTCATGCAGCTCAATAACAAAAAAACAAACAACCCAATCCAAAAATGGGCAGAAGACCTAAACAGACATTTCTCCAAAGAAGATATACAGATGGCCAACAGACACATGAAAGAATGCTCAACATCCTTAATCATTAGAGAAATGCAAATCAAAACTACAATGAGGTATCATCTCACACCGGTCAGAATGGCCACCATCAAAAAATCTAGAAACAGTAGAAACATCTAGAAACAATAAATGCTGGAGAGGGTGTGGAGAAAAGGGAACAGTCTTGTTGGTGGGAATGTAAATTGATACAGCCACTATGGAGAACAGTATGGAGGTTCCTTCAAAAAGTAAAAATAGAACTACCATACAACCCAGCAATCCCACTCCTGGGCATATACCCTGAGAAAACCATAATTCAAAAAGAGTCATGTACCATAATGTTCATTGCAGCTCTATTTACAATATCCAGGACATGGAAGCAACCAAAGTGTCCATCATCGGATGAATGGATAAAGAAGATGTGGCACATATATACAATGGAATATTACTCAGCCATAAAAAGAAATGCATGTACCATAATGTTCATTGCAGCTCTATTTACAATATCCAGGACATGGAAGCAACCAAAGTGTCCATCATCGGATGAATAGATAAAGAAGATGTGGCACATATATACAATGGAATATTACTCAGCCATAAAAAGAAATGAAATGGAGGTATTTGTAATGAGGTGGATGGAGTTAGAGTCTGTTATACAGAGTGAAGTAACTCAGAAAGAGAAAAACAAATACAGTATGCTAACACATATATATGGAATCTAAGGAAAAAAAAAAAAGAAGGACATGAAGAACCTAGTGGCAAGATGGGAATAAAGACACAGACCTACTAAAGAATGGACTTGAGGATATGGGGAGGGAGAGGGGTGAGATGTGACAGGGTGAGAGAGTGTCATGGACATATATACATTACCAAATGTAAAATAGATAGCTAGTGGGAAGCAGCCGCATAGCACAGGGAGATCAGCTCGGTGCTTTGTGACCACCTAGAGGGGTGGGATAGGGAGGGTGAGAGGGAGGGAGATGCAAGAGGGAAGAGATATGGGAACATATGTATATGTATAACTGATTCACTTTGTTTTAATGCAGAAACTAACACACCATTGTAAAGCAATTATACTTCAATAAAGATGTTTAAAAAAAAGAAAAAAAGTGCTCCAAGTAGAAACAAATTGAAAAAAAAAAGTGGCTATTAACAAACCTATTAACTTAATCCTTGAAATTTGAAAATTTCCACTTAATGCATAACCACTGTCTTTCAAGTTGTTCAGGTGTTTTTTCAGAAAAGTTTTCTTCTATTGTATCAATTACATTTACAACATCCATTTTTTTATTTTTATTTTTTCAGAAATGTTATCATCTTTGTCATCCATATATGTCATATTCATTGTAATTCTTTTTATAGCTTTTTATTTTCTATTTCATATTTTTATTTCTTTTTGCATCTTCTTTGTGTCTTTTTAAAAAATCAATGTTGCTGTTTTCCTTTAATGATTATTATTATTTCCATGTCTTTCCTGAGATCCACTAGCTCCTTTTGCTTCCTACTACTGATAATCTTTTTCTTTCTTTCTTTTTCTTTCTTTCTTTCTTTCTTTCTTTCTTTCTTTCTTTCTTTCTTTCTTTCTTTCTTTCTTTCTTTCTTTCTTTCTTTCTTTCTTTTTCTTTCTTTCTTTCTTTCTTCTTTCTTTCTCTCTCTCTCTCTCTCTCTCTTTCTTCTTTCTTTCTTTCATTCTTTTTTCTCCCCTTACTTTTGGATTCTTCTGTTAGAAAGATTATAAGTGAAATTTCAGAGAACTCTTTTTATTCATACTGTTCATTACCATCATTGTTTCCTTTCTACTTACTATTTATCTTTGAATGAGTGTTCAACTCTGAACAGTTATTTGCCAAGGAAAGACAGAAGAGAATTAAAATGATTCAGTTTGGTTAGTACCCAGATTTAAATCAAATATTTGTTATTTGATACCCTCTTCCTGCATTTGTTATTATTATCCTGGGTGCCCATCTCCTTCAGTTTTTGCCACTCAGGAATTCAGGCTGGCCTATAATGAAGCCTCTTAAGTAATATGATCTCTGAGTTTATAATTTGAGTTTTACCACTTTCAATTTCTCTGTCATTATACCTCCAGCAGATATTTTTAACTAGGATGTTATAAAATCCATCACAAAAAAGATATATTGGTATGATTTGTGGAATTGTGCTTTAATCTCGTCTCTCTTAATAATCTTTTCTATCAACTTGTTCATTATAGGGACATTCTCCTGTTTTCCTATGACCTTTCTAAAACTTTTTATTTCATTGTTTTAATCAAAGGTTTAATACATGAACTTTAAAGAACATGGATACTTAATTTTAAGAAGTCTCTTCCTGTCTGAAGTCTGGGAGAGTATATATAAACTTTCAATAATTTATTTTCTTTTCCAAGTATTATAGTATTTGTTAAATGTTCTTCAGATTTTGTAATGTAAAATTATGAATATGTTTTTGTTTCATTGATAATAAAGTTTTCTTCTCTTTCTCCCTTCCTTTCTTTCCTCCTTTCTTCCTTTCTGTCATTTTAAATGAATATTAAAGGAGAGAAATGGAGAAAAATATCATTCTTTTATAAACAGAAACCCATATTTGAAATACTATTCAATTGATAATCTCCTTTAAACTTACTCTTCCTTGAGATTGTTACACTAATAAGAAAAAAAAGTATCTATAAGAATGCTATCTCATATCTCATCCTTCTATTAGTTTGTAAATATTTTAAAATATTTACCTTCCTAAACTTTAACTTCTGGTTCCTATCTCACTTTACAGGTTAGACACGTTATCCTGTAGCAGACAATTAACAACTGATAACCTCTCCCTTTCTTGACTTCTCTGCTCATGTCCTATTTACTGATTTCTTCTCATTCTGTTGACCTTTAGTGGGTCTTACTTAACCCCAGTAAAAAATCAAGCTGAGTGGAACGAGTGCTTTTCAAGATTTGGCTGAAACATCATCACTTCTATGAAGATTTTCCTAGCTTCCCTCTCTCACTATTCAGGAAGAACTAACCATCCCCTCTATTGTACCCCCTACAAACTTCTGCCATACCACCTGTAACTCCTCGGTACACAGAAACTTTGGCACGTCTTTCTCTCTAAATTGAAAGGATTCCTCAAAGACAAGAAAATGTTTTACTCTAGAGCCTGCCTATTCTTACAAATATGATATACATTTTCATTAAGCATTTTTCATGAAGCATTCATTCACATAAGAAACTAAGTGCTACAAACATTCGAAAAAATAGCCAACATATTACATTTGTATAAGCATCTCCCTAGGGTTCTTCTAAAAAATTAAAACAGTTGCCTTCAAATAGCTTTTAATAAATATTAACTTTATCACTTCAACAACCACCTCTGTAATCACTTGTAGCTAAATTTTTAACATCTTACTCTATACTAGGCACCACTCTAAGTGTTATGTGTATTATCTCATTCAATGCTCATATAAGCAACATAAGGCCTGTTTGATTATTACTCCCTAAGGCACAGAGTGCTTAGTAGCTTTGCTAGATGAACTTTTAGGTGTCTGACTATAGAGTCTGAACCCCTAACACCATATCCTGCTGCCTTCTGAAAATTAAAATAATAATAGCAGGATACTCCACATTTTCCAGAGAACTCTCACATTTATGTCCATTATATATTCAGTTCTTAAGGTATGAATTTTACTTTGAAGAAGTGAACGGCATTTTAAAATACTTTGGAGTGATTGATTGATTTCAATAACTATTTGTCAAACAGCAGCTATATGTCAGGTCTATGTATAGAAGAAAACATAGGCATGGCCTTTGTTCACATGGCACACACAGTCACATAAAGGAGTTGGGGTGAGGTAGACATCTCTGGAACAATAGATGTGGAGTGGCAGGAAGGGAGAGCTAACATTTGAAAACACCTACCTTGTGTTAGGGCTGTTGCATATATTATCTCTTTAAACTTCATTGCAAGCCTATGAAATAAATGTGATGATCTCCATTTAACAGGTATAAATACTGATGCTCAAAAAAGTGAATTCCCATTATTATATAACTATTTAGCAATAAACAGTATTAAAATCTAAATTTGATTGAGTCCAAAAGCTGTGCTCTATTTATTACATATTCCAGTCTCCTATGGGCTAGAAATATTTTCAAGATATGCAGCACTTACTTGTCCTTCTTTCTTTCCTTCCTTCCTTCCTTCCTTCCAAAGAAGAGCTATGCCGATTAATAACAGAAAAGACTGTGTTTGCCTAGAGAAGTGGGAGAAGGCTTCAAAGTGGAGAGATAAGCTGAGCTGGGCTTTGAATAACAAGTAGCTCTTCATTAGGTAGATGAACTAGAAATGGCATCCTAGGCAACTAGAACAGCATGGTAAAGGCATGGATACAAGGTACTGCAGGAACTGGTAAAAGGTCTGAGATGGGTGATCAAAAGCGATAAGATTGGTAATGATTTAGGTCTGATTGCAAAGGCTTTGAAGGTCATGATAAAGAGCATAATGAAGGACTCTTTATTAGCCAGGAGCCTAGGGAAAAATACTCACTAACACTTTTTCTTTATTGACTCCTCATAAGTTTCCAGGCACAACACAAACAAATCATCAAAATCAACTGGGTTTACTCTGTCTGACTTACTTCACTCAGTATGACAATCTCTAGGTCCATCCATGTTGCTGCAAATGGCATTATTTTGTTCATTTTTTTTAAACATCTTTATTGGAGTATAATTGCTTGACAATGGTGTGTTAGTTTCTGCTTAAAAACAAAGTGAATCAGTTATACATATACATATGTCACCATATCTCTTCTTTCTTGCATCTCCCTCCCTCCCACCCTCCCTATCCCATCTCTCTAGGTGGTCACAAAGAACCGAGCTGATCTCCCTGTGCTATGCAGCTGCTTCCCACTAGCTACCTATTTTACATTTGGTAGTGTATATGTGTCCATGCCACTCTCTCACGTTGTCCAGCTTACTCTTCCCCCTCCCCGTATCCTCAAGTCCATTCTCTAGTAGGTCTGTGTCTTTATTCCCGTCTTGCCCCTAGGTTCTTCATGACCATTTTTTTTCTTTTTTTTTTTTTAGATTCCATATATATGTGTGAGCATAAGTTTGTTCATTTTTATGGCTGAGTAATATTCCATTGTATATATGTACCACATCTCTTTAGCCATTCCTCTGTTGATGGACATTTAGGTTGCTTCCATGTCCTGGCTACTGTGAATAGTGCTGCAATGAACATTGGAGTGCATGTGTCTTTTTGAATTATGGTTTCTCTGGGTATGTGCCCAGTAGTGGTATTTGTGGGTCATATGATAGTTCTATTTTTAGTTTTTAAGGAACCTCCATACTGTTTTCCATAGTGGCTGTATCAATTTACATATCTGCCAACAGTGTAAGAGGGTTCCCTTTTCTGCACATCCTCTCCAGCATTTATTGTTTGTAGATTTTTGATGATGGCTATTCTGACCAGTGTGAGATGATACTTCTTATATGTGGAATCTGAAAAAAGGCTACAAATAAACTTATCTACATAACCAAAATAGAATTACAGAAGTAGAAAATAAATTTATGGTCTCCAGGAGTTAAGGAAGGGAGGAGGGATAAACTGGAAGATTGGGATTGAAACATATGCACTACCATATATAAAATAGATAACTAATAAGGACCTATTGTATAGCACAGTGAACTCTACTCAATAATCTCTAATGGCCTATATGGGAAAAGAATCTAAAAAATAGTGGATATATGTATTTGTATAACAGATTCACTTTGCTGTACACCTGAAACTAACACAACATTGTAAATTAATTATACCCCAATAAAATTTTTTAAAAATCAACTGGGTTTAAAAACAAAAAAGCCCTCAAACCAGAAACCAAACAAATATCAATTATTTCAACTCTACAGGAGAGATTACTTTTAAGCGTGGACAATAATCATGGAATTTCATAAATGTCCAATGAAATTTTGTTAATTTGAAAACAAATACTCTCAGCAGTTGCACAGAATAATGTTTTTGTGGATTGCTAGGAAAATAAACAACTCCTAACAAAGCAACCAAATCATATACTATCATGAATGGCCACTTCCAACATAGTACTAATTAGAATGATGTGGGAAATGTGGTGGCCTTTAAGAAATCTGGTTTATGTCACTGTCTCTTCCAGGCTGAAATTTCTTATCATCAATTTTTTTTCTAACTTGATCCTAATCATACTACTTTGGAAGCTGTGTGGAACTGTCTAGAATTGCCACAATTTTCATCATTGACTTATTCTTGGCTCTTCGTGTAAATTTTCAAAGAGCTGAGATAAGAATGTTATTGGTCACATATGACAGTCACACATCAGTATGCCTCTCCTGTTGAAATGTTGAGTGAAGTGCAGTGCTCAGAAACTTTTTTATTCATAGCCTTGATTATGTGGGTGTTTGCTTTATTATCCAGGTTCATGGAGTACATATCTGTCCAAGGATGGGCTTCAGGGGATCAGTAAATGTCCCCAAATTGCAAGCAAAGTATTGTGCATTTTTCCAAGGATAAAGTCTATAGTTTTCATCAGGTATTCAAAGGGATCTTGACCCCCCACCTCCCCCAAGCATTTAAGAACCATTAGCATAGAGGAAAGAGTACCTGTGATTTGCTCCTTCCTGTCTCAAACATAGTGGAAAGCAGGACAGTAGCTAGCCATTCATCTTGAATGCCTTTTGTGAAAAATTGTCCTTAACTTAATGCCAAAAACCTAGATGTTGTGAAAGGAACATGTGCTCAGCTCAATAGCTGTAAGCTTCTTCCCCTTTAGGTGTGAGACGGATGCTCTTAAAACTCCCAAGGACTACCTCTGGCAGAAGTGGTTGCAGTTTCAGAGAAGATAACAAGTGACAAATGTGTTTTCCTGATATTCATTTAAAAGTTAGTGTGGGACAATGTGTATATGCATAAGAGGATAAATATGTATGGAAATGTGGTAGATACTGCAGTGGCACAGTTTTAGCTAATCTATTAATGTATTTCACAACATAGCCATGGTGTTAGCTGGTCAAAATATCACTGCATTTGTCCCTGAAAAACAAGCTGACACACTTCCTCTTTTGCATTGTTCTTACCAACATCTGTTTAGAATTGTCTGAGCTCTGCTTCTCTGAATTCCAGCTACATGAGCGATCCATTAACTTTATTTTGTTCCGGGAATGTCTAAATGTTTTTGTTATAAATTCCTGACGTTCACTTAACCTTTGTAGGAAGCTGGTGCTCTTTTGAAGGCTTTTTTATATGAAAGCCCCAGTATGATAAACAGACATCAAATGTTATCAGGATTCTCCTTGATCCTATTATATTTTTTGAATGACTATGCCTGCATAAGCTCTAGACTTACTAAATTGCCTGAGAATTATTCTAGTTTCTGACATTTATTACAAATTCTGGAAATTTAACTATTGGTGTTTAGTTGCAAAGACTACTTATTTTCAGTGCACTGGTATGATATAATATATAATATTAGATATTTTAGAATTCCCTCTCATCTTGATGCAGCATGTTAGATTTTTATTTTATTGCTTCCTTATGATTTTGGCTGCTAACAAACTAATATTAAGCTAGCACTACTACTATTTCCCTTGAATATTAAATTATAGCATTTTGATAAATTTAAAAGTTCTTCCATTTTTAAAATTTTCTAGCTCATTTTATAAATGCATTGGCATGACATTTAATAGACATTTAATATATTTTTGTAAAGAGCTTTTTCATTTGTAGTGCTGCTAATGTTTCTCTACTCTTGCTCCAATCTATTGTACATATCAGTAGGTCATGGGTATGGTCTGGGAGTCATGTTAGTTTTCTCTTTCTGTTTCCTTTGTGTGCTTATTTCTCACCTGTGGGGAAAAACACAAAGTTAGGCCATGGGTCTGAACATCTTTCTTCTGGTGGTTACACCTAATTTATGGAATTAATGTATTTGCATTACATTAAGCATATTTTTGAATAACCTACTGCAAATTATAGGCACAGTGTTCTTTTCATCTGAACATAAAAATTTTGTAAATTTCCTTGCTAACATTGTCCTGGGAAGAAAAGTACAAGAGAATATGAGTGTGCTAGAAAACAAGGAAATATTTAATTTCAATGCTGATGAAAGAAAATACAAGCTAGCTCCTAGGGACTCTCACTGACCAAATTTGGGGTAATTTGAGCATGAATAAGAACCACAACATTGATAATTATAAATAATAGAACAAATAAAAATCAATGAGTCTAAAATAAGTAAAAGGGGGAAAAACTCACTTGCTTTCATTAGTGATGATGATTATAACAATCACTTATTTTGAAAATTGGTAATTAAAGGGAAAGAATAAGTATTTAACCTGCCTTTCTCAGAGGAAGTAGAATTTAGCTTAGTTGATGAGAGGAAGTTTTCCTTTATAGATGAATGCCAGGTAATAATTCTATCTAGAAAGAATGATAGAATTAGAAAAATCAAAATTTTGTAACTCCTAATACAATAATTAATTCAGGCACTAGATTCATTGTAGGAAAGACAGTCAAGGGAATAGGTAACTAACACTGCCAAAGTGTCAGTTCACAGACTACTTGCCAATTGCAATTAGAAAAAGGTACCTCTACAATGGAGGCATCTGGCTTTCTCCATCCTAACCAAGTGATCAAATGTGGGACAATATGTGCTCCCTGATGTGAAGAGATTTGACTTACACATCACTATCTATGAAACATTCTCTCAAACATGTTTAAACAGAACCTAATCTACTTTAAACATCATCTAATATTTACAGAAAATAAAGAAATAAAGAAAGAAATTAAGTGACAACACAAGAAACTATACAGACAAATCCAGAATTTGACCCATTGTACAAGAGAACGAGCCTGGTTTGGTCATGCATGGGCATAAGAAATAGGCAGCAGGACTACTGTTGTAAATTAAAAGAGACAAAATATCCAAGTGCACTGTATGAAACTTCACTGGTCCTGGATTTTTATTAAAGCTATAAAATACATTTTAGGAACAACTGGCAGAAATTTGAATATGGACAACAATTTAGATGATACTATGGAATCTTTAATTTCTTAAGTATAATAATGACATATTATGTCTATAAATGGAAACATCTTCATTCTTAGGAAATACATGCTGTAACATCTTGATGTCTTTCATTACTTTCACATAATTCATTTTTTAAAAAGAAATATACACACATTTATAGCTGCGTTAAGCAAATGTGTCAGAAGTTAACAATTATTGAATTTAGATGTTGAGCATATGGATGTTCATTGTTCATTTAAACATTTCAGCATTGTAAAATGTGTAATACAAATTTGGAAACAAAAGAATAATGGCATATGTGTTTTGTATGTGCAATCTTATTTGTGTATACACATGTAATTTAATCTCTAGAAATACAATAAAAATATTTGGTCTTTGAATTCTTTGTATGTTCATGTGATGTCACTTTGTTGGGGGTTGATGGGCCCCCAAATCAACCTGTGAAGCAATATCAGCTCATTTTGGATGGAAGTGTCCTCCCTTTCTCTAAAATCTGTAACGTATGCACAAAATTTGTGTGGTGTCAGCAGTGTGATGGATGTTCCCAATACTATGAAGGAATTATAGACATATGTTGCAGTCATGACTGTATAGCATGCCATGAAATGAGAAAGAACAGGACACCACAGTGAAACCTTGGATGAAAGTAGAGATCAGAAATCTAAGAGCAGGGAAAAATTGTCAAAGTGTATATAAAGGGGATTAAGAGGATGGTGAACATAAGGAAAAGGGATGTATGGAAGCCATGTGACATAAAAATGTGCCATATGGTCTTGGAAGGTGGCAAAGAAAGGGCAAGTGCCCTGAAGAGATGATGAGGGTAAAATCACATTGACGAGGACCAGATGGAGGTCAGCACAGCATAAGTGGGTGGTATTCTTATCACAAGGTGATTGGAAACCTAGAAACAATTCAAAGCTAGCAGGATGGTGGAAATAAAGGAATCAACTTGAGCTGGTGAGTGGAGGATTTTGAGGTCAGAAAAATTCAAGTGATCTGAAGCCAAGTCAGCTTGGAAGAGTGAAAATAGTAGGAACTTTGTAATAGGGTAAAACTAATTTTAAATTCTAGCTCTGCTATTTTCTGTGACTTTTGACAAATCACTAAAGGTCTCAATTTCATCTTTAAAACTCAAGTCAGAATTCTGAATAACGATAATAGGTGAACAAGGAATCTTTAATTTTATCCACAGAATTAATCAATCAGATATAATAATCTGATACATGTTAATTTGATTACATGATCACATAAACTTAAGAGTAATTTAGAGATGATTGTAATATATTAGGAGTTTTTATATTATTAGCCCTCTCTGACCAGGGGAGAAGGTATGGTTCAATAGAACACAGGACAATTGTAAAACAAAGGACTCACACTGGATGAAGTCCCTTGAATTGAGCTCATTCATCATTCATCAATTTATTTATTAAGGACATGCTGTGTACAATAGACATTACGCTAGGCAGCGGCTTATATTGAATAGATAGGATGCCTGTCCTCCATGGATTTATAACATGTTAGTCTTTGTTTTATTTATTCATATATTCCTTCAACAAACATTTATTGAACATTTTCTCTGTACTTTATTGTGCAACTTCTATGTACCATGTTACTAAAACTATGCACACATATTTTTTTTTAAACCAGTTTTCATTTTTGATGGACGCTACACTAAGAAAGTGCTAGAAACTGTGCTGTATAAAATATGAGATGAATAAATTATGTTAACATCATTCAAAAAGCTTGCAATCTAGTTGAATAGGGAAGGGCACACAAAAATGGCAGATGTAGGGTAAAATGTGAAATTCCAGAAGAGTCACAAATGAAGCTCAAAGAAAAAAGAAATCACATCTAATCTGTTAGTGGGGAAGAAGGAGTAGGAAAAATCTTGATAGAAAAAGTGGCATTTGAGAAGATCTTAATGACTGGATAGAATTTCAAGGAATTGAAATGGTGCATTAGTTTCTCCAGGCTGCCAAAGCAAATTATCACAGAATGGGTGGCTTAAAACAACAGAAATTTATTCTCTCACAGTTCAGGTGAACAGAAGTATGAAATCAAGGTGCCAGCAGATTTGTTTCCTTCTGGAGGCTTTCAGGAAGAATCTGTTCATGCCTTCCAGCTTCTGGTGATTGTTAACAATCCTTGGTTTTCCTTGGCTCATAGTGGTATCACTCTAATCTCTAATTCCATCTTCATGTGACATTCTCCTCAGTGTATCTCTGGATGCCCTATCCTTTTTTTAATAAGGATATTAATCATTGGATTTAGGGCCCACTCTAAATTCAGGATGACTTCATCTCAAGATCCTCAACAAATTACATCTGATCCCTTATTAGGTCACATTCTCAGGTTTTGAATGAACATGAATATTTGGGGAGACACTAATCAACTCAGTACAGATGGGAAAGGAGAAAAAACATGATCAAATGTACATTAGGGTTGTGTTTACAGAGAAAAGAGTCATCTAGTCTACCTGAAAAGTGCACAAAATGTGGGAAAAGAGTGAGAGATACGGCCTAAAGGAGCTCTTTTTCATCCTTTAATACTCAAAGCCAGTATCACATTTTACTTACACTCTTATCTGAACAGTCCTTTTCTGTCCCCCAGAACAGTTAGTTGCTTCTTACTTTGTGTTCCTATCATACTTTGTCCTTAGCTCTTTATTAGCACTCACTGTACTGTATTGTAATTTTATGTATTTATTTAAAATTTATTGTAATTTTTTACATATATCTATTTTATTAGACTGATTCAGTATGTACCTGTGTTATTTGACTTACTATTCCCAAAGCCTAGCACAAGGCTGAACACATAATAATCACTCAGTAAGTACTTGTGGAAGAGTGAAAGGATAATCAAGATGGAAGTAAGCAAAAAGGGAGAGTGAGATAGATGGATAAGATAGTTAGCCTTGTGATGCTTTGCAGAGGATCCTGAATGCCAGCTTGAGAGTTCTGTGCTTTATTCCATAGATAATAGGCAATCTCTGCAGGTTTCTGAATAGGGGAATAATAAATTATAATTATGCTTTAAAATTAAATATCTGGTAAAGGCATTTAATATGAATTGAAAGGAAAAATCTCAAAAGATCAATTTCAGAGGTAATTGAGATAGAACAAATATAGGAATTCAGGACCTAAAACAGCCCCTGTGCATTGGGGATATAAAGAAGAAAAAATTGGAGACAAAATGAACAAGCTTAGTGATTGGACTGCTGTAGTCCCATTAACATAAAAACTTAGGAAGGAAAAAAATAACTTTCATTTGTAAATGATTAATTTACCTTGGGATGTTTTAAAAGTTTAGGTAGAACATTCCAGAATCCAGATTTTACTATTCAACTAAATAATCAGGTGTAATTTTGAAGGTTTGGGATTGGAAGTCATTTAAAGAGAAGAAAGACTTTCAGCATGGAGTGGGATTGCTTACGGAGAGAATAAAAAAAGGAGAAGAGAAATGGCTTAAGGAGAGAGCTTTAAATGTTACTAATATTTAGAGAAATTGGGAAGGAAGAGGAACCTGTAAAAGAAACTGCTCAGAAAATTTTTGTGCAGTTGTCTGTCTACTTAAGTACAACATATTCATTCTGGGTTTCAATTTTTTTTTCTTTTTTTTACAGTATGGCCCCCTCTAATTGTGAACAAAAAATTACTTGTAGACTGGTACCCTACATCATTTTTTTCTTGTGACTGATATGCTCCTGGAAATAAGTATTGCTATGTCTATTTTGGCACTTTTTAATTTTGCTTTTGGAAAGAGAAGATTGCGTTTGAATAAATGTTTTGAGATAGGTATTCAGGGCTAAATCTGAGCACAGAAAGCAAAATAATGGCACTTTAACACTTTGTATTTAGAATCCCTTCTATTTAGGGTTTCCTTTTTCATAAGCTTCACCTTATGTAATTAAGGATCTCTCCTGACACTCAGCAAGTAAAAGAGACTGACCAATACATTTATACAGAGGAGCCAGCAGATGTAGTTGGAAAAGGCACAGCATGTTTACAAGCACTTTCCTATGGCAGACATCATTAATTGATTATGGCCAATATTCTTGCTGAACTTCCCCTTGGAATTCTTCACAATGTAGCATTCCAGGTCATCAAAACCAATCAGTGGGGATTAGTTGGGGTGATAATAGGCATCTGTGATCTTATTAAACCATCAAGGTTTACGTACAAAATTAAGAGAAGACGTGAGCAGAGACATTCATCCAAAAGAAGAATATGTTAATATCAGAATTTCAGGAATTGTGGAAGCATTTGATTACCTGCTATCCTTCAAATCAGATGATGTGGGTGAATAATTACCTTGTAGGGTAAGGCTTAAGCTGAGGGTGGAAGGAGAAATTGTTAAACATCAGTTTGGCCAGCAGTCATGTTTAAACACAAGCTATGAAAAGAGGTTTGGGTGTAAAAAGTTAAGGAATACTGAGGTCAGAAAGAGAAAGAAATTAAGGGAAAAATGGAAAAATCGGTGTGTATGTAAAGTGATAGAAGTGAGGCAGATAGAAAAGAAGCAGAAAGCAGAATTTTTGGCTCTAAATGAAGCAGACATCAACATTTCTGAGTTTCATAAAATGTTTATGGCCATGTACTGACCCTTCGGATACTCAGCCCATTGAAAATGCTTAGGTGACCTTGACTTAAAGAAACATTAATTTTGAAGGTCACAAAAATATATTTATCCATCTGGCCATACATAAGACTGGAAATTGATTTTCATTTTTTTTTTTAAAGCAAAACTGTTTCTTAATTGGTTTTACTAAAGTTTACTTTTAAGTAAATTGTTCACAGTTGATTGGTTTTTGTATCATTGGAGGGGGAGATTCTGAAAATTATGGTATTCTCATACCACCTAGATGTGCAACTATGTGTTTTAACGAATGTTTGTTCTTCTTAAATATTTATTAGGCCCCCACAACTTGTCAGGTGTGCATATTTATCCTCACACCTTACTCAGCTAAAGCAAAAAAAAAAAGGCCATTTGGCTTTTGGTTTGGGATCCATTTATATTAAGGAAGGGGAGGAAGAAATGTTGAAAATTCAATAGCATCCCTAATATTTCTCAGAATCTTTTTCATTTCTTGTTGTAAAAAGATATCAAGTTCAATTACTACTATTTTTCACCTCCTCACCGCATGAAAAAATATTCAAAAACTGTATCCTGTTGGTATTTAGAGAGCAAGTGTGGCACAAATTCTATCCCTCTTCTGACCATGATGTAAACCTACCACTATAGCATTCAAGAAAAACTCCAAAGGCGCTCTCTGCTCCTAGACTTAATGGATAAATTTAACAATCCAGTCTGCTGTCCTGGTGTTTTCTAGTTGTTCAGGGCTGGTTGTCAGCAGCTCATTTGGCAACCCTGTAGGAGAGGTTAATTAGCAGGGAGAGTTGAAGAGTGCTACCCAGAGGGAGCAGGAGTTCTGTGCCCACTGGGAGCCTGGAAGACAAACAAAGAAGTTAGGAAGTATTTATTTTCTCTGTTGGGGAATCTTTTTCTCCATGGGACTTGAGTTCAGACAGGGGCCAGCACCTTGTTGCCTCCACATGAGAGACACAGAATCAAAGTGCCCTGAAAATGAATGATGGTTAGAAAGGGGATCAGAGACTTGACTTGCAGTCAGGAAGCCAAAAGGTTTTGTTGCTCTCCATAGCAAAAGGCTATTGATTGCTGCAAGTAAGCGCTCACTATTCCCTGAAGTTTAAGTTTATTCTGTCTTTTGCCCTTTGAGAGTCCCTTGTTGTTAAGAACTACTATGGAATTTAGCACTTGTTTAATATAAAATGAATTATTTGTGATCAGCCATGACTGCACTCACAGGCTACAAGTCTGCTGTCAAGGGGAAAGTAAAGGACACTTTACCTAATATAGGTTTTACTGAGTGGTCATTTTTGAAGGGACCTTAACACAACACATCCTGGAATGCTCATCACTGTGTCTTACCTTCAAAACTGATGGATTGGGTGCTGGAATAGCAGAATCTTTTCAAAAATTTCCTACTACTGTGCAAGAAGGCACCGTAGTTGTTTTAAGCCAGAAAAATGGAAACAGCAGTACCAGGAAACTTATGTCTCCTAAACAGACAGCAACAATTAGGTTTGCAATCATTGATACATGTACTAATGTGATGTCAGAGAAGAACGTTAACCATGCCAGGGTCTATCCATTTGTATCTACAATCTCTTCAGCAAGAGTCTGGGCATTCACAACATAATCTAAGGGCCACAGAGGCTGTTTGGGGCTTATCCATCTCTGTTTCTAGCATACAGGATAGTAGTTTTTCTGAAATGATGTTTTTTTTCAGATTACAAATGTAATACCTAGTGATAAATATCATTAATATTTTTAAAGACTTTATTTTTTAGAGTTGTATTAGGTTTACAACAAAATTGAGAGGAAAGTATAGAGATTTCCCATATACCCCTTAGCTACCTTCATTATCTATATCACTCACCAGAATGGTCCATTTTTAAAATCAAGTATAAACCTACATTGACACATTATTATCACCCAAAGTCCATAGTTCACCTATGGATTCATACTTGATGTTGTACATTCTATGCATTTGTACAAATGTATAATAACATAAGCCCGTCATTATATTTTTACTACCCTAAAGTTCCTCTGTGCTCTGCCTATTCATCACTCCCTGCACAACCCCTAGCAATCACTAATCTTTTTATTGTCTCCATAGATTTACCTTTTTCAGAATGTCACATAGTTGGAATTATATAGTATATAGCCTTCTCAGATTGGCTTCTTTCACTTAATAATATGCATTTAAGTTCCCTCAATGTCTTTTCATGGCTTGATAGCTCATTTATTTTTACCATTAAATAATATTCCATTGTCTGTAAATACTACAGTTTATGTATTCACTTATCTACTGAAGGAAATCTCGATTTCTTCCAAGTTTTGGCAATTACGAATAAAGCTGCTCTAAACATCCTTGTGCAGGTTTTTGTGTGAACATGTTTTCAACTCATTTAGGTACTATGAAATATATACATAAACATACATAATCAAGTACATTTTGCTATTATTATTTTGAATAAACTGTTATCTGTTAGGTTAAAATTCTTTATTTTATTTTTACTTATTCCTTCATTGATGCTCTACTTTTCTAATGTAGACCTGAAATTCTGACCTATATTGTTTTCCTTCTTTCTAAAGAATGTCTGTTAACATTTCTTGCAAGACAGGTCTACTGGTAACAAATTCCCTCACTTTTCGTTTGTCTGGGAAAGGCTTTATATCTGCTTCACTTTCGAAGAAAAATTTCACAGGGTAGAGAATTCTAGGTTGGTGGGTTTTTTTTCTCTGTCAACACATTATATATTCCACTATTCTGAGAAGTCAGATGTAATTCTTATCTTTGTTTCTCTATAGGTAAAGTTTTTCCCCCCTCTGGATTCTTCTAGAATTTTTTCTTTATCTTGATTTTCATATTTTGTAAATGATATGTTGGTGTGTAGTTTTCTGGGTCTGTGGTTTGGTGTCTGACATTAATTTGGAGGACATTCTCAGTCGTTATGGTTTAAAATATTTCTTCTGTTCCTTTCTCTTGTTCTTCTCCTTCTAGTACTCCCATCATGTATATGTTACACCTTTTATAGTTGTCCCACATTCCTCAGATACTTGGTTCTGTTTTTCAGTCTTTGTTCTGTTTGCTTTTCTGTTTTCAGGGATGCTATTGATATAAGCTCTAGGTCAGAGATTCTTTCCTCAGACATGTCCAGTCTACTAATAAACCAATTGAAGGCATTCTTTATTTGTATTACAGTTTTATCTCTAGCACTTATTTTCAGTTCCCAATTAGGATTTCTATCACTTTGCTTTCTTTGTTCATCCATCTTGCATATTGTATAGTTTATCTATTAGACCCCTTAGTGTATTAATCATAGTTATTTTAAATGAATGGTCTGATAATTCCAACATCCCTGCCAAGTCGGATTCTGATGCTTGCTTTGTGTCTTCATCTTATGTTTTTGCCTCTTGGTATGCCTTGTAATTTTCTATTTTCCTTCCAGTTTTATTGAAATATAATTGACACACAGCATTGTATAAGTTAAAGGTGTACTGCATAATGATTTGACTTACACACATCATGAAATGATTATCACAATAAGTTCAGGGAACATCCATAATCCCATATAGATACAAAATAAAGGAAAAAGAAAAAATATTTTTTCCTTAGGATTTACTCTCTTAACAACTTTCATATATAACATACACAAGTGTTAATTATATTAATCATATTGTACATTATATTCCTAGTACTTACTTGTCTTATAACTGGAAGTTTGTAGCTTTTGATGACTTTCATTCAATTCTCCCTACCCCCATTCCCTGCCTCTGGTAACCACAAATCTGATCTCTTTTTCTATAAGTTTGTTTGTTTGTTTGTTGAAGTATAATTGACCTACAATATTATGTTAGTTCCTAGTTCACAACATAGAATTTGTTATTTCTATACATTACAAAATGAACACCATGATTAGTCTAGTTACCATCTGTCACCTTATGAAGATATTATATTACTATTGACTATATTATTCATGCTGCACATTTCATCCCTGAGACTCATTTACTTTGTAACTGAAAGTTTTTACCTTTTAATTTCCCTCACCTATTTCATTCAACCCTCCAACCCCTTCTTTCAGACAACCACCCGGCTATTCTCTGTATCTATGATTCTGTTTCTTTTTTGTCATGTGTGTTCATTTGCTTTGTTTTTTTTAGATTCTACATACAAGAGAAATCATATGATATTTGTCTTTCTCTGTCTGACTTATTTCACTTAGCACAATACCCTGGAGGCCCATTCATGTCACAAATGGCAAGATTTCATTCTTTTTTATGACTGAGTTGCATATATACCACATATTCTTTATCCATTCATTTATTGAAAGCACTTAGGTTCTTCCATATCTTGGCTATTGTAAATAATGCTTCAGTGAATGTAGAGGTGTGTATATCTTTTCAAATTAGAGTTTTTCTTTTCTTCAGATAAATACCCAGGAGTGGATTTGCTGCATCATATGGTAGCTCTATTTTAAATTTTTTCAGGACTCTCCATACTGTTTTCCATAGTGGCTGTACAGATTTATGTACCCACCAAAAATGCACTAAGGTCTCTTTCCTACACATCTTTGCCAACACTTGATATTTGTTGTCTTTTTGATAATAACCATCCCGACATGTGTGAGGTGATATCTCACGGTAGTTTTGATTGACATTTCCCTGAAGGTTAATGATATTGAGCACCTTTTCACTTGCTTGAACATCTGTATGCCATCTTTGGGAAACCATTTATTCAGATCCTCTGCCCATTTTTTAATCATGTTGTTTGTTTTTTTGATGTTGAGTGGTATGAGTTCATTATATATTTTTGGATATTAACCCATTATCAGATATATTGCTTGCAAATATCTTCTCCCATTCAGTAGGCAGGCTTTTTGTTTTGGTGATAGTTTCTTTTGCTGTACAAAAGCTTTTTAGTTTGATGTAGTCCCATTTGCTGATTTTTGCATTTGTTTCCATTGCCTGAAGTTATATATCCCTCCAGAAATACTGAAACCAATGTCAAAGAGCATAGTGCTATATTTTCTTCTATAATTTTTATGGTTTCAGGTTGAGTTGTGGATAGTGAACCATCCTTGCATCCCTGGGACAAATCCCACTTGATCACGGTGTATGATTCTTTTAATGAATGTTGAATTTGGTCTGCTAATGTTTTGTTGAGGATTTTTGCATCTTTGTACATCAGTGATATTGGCCTGTATTTTCTTTTTTTGTGGTGTCTTTGTCTGGTTTTGGTATCAGGGTGATGGTGGCCTCATTGAATTAGTTTGGAAGCAGTCCTTCCTCTGCAATTTTTTAGAGTAGTTTGAGAAGGATAGGTGCTAACTCTTCTGTAAATGTTTGGTAGAATTCACCCGTAAAGACATCTGGCCCTGGACTTTTTTTTTTTTTTTTTTTTTTTACCGATTCAATTTCATTACTGTTAATTGATTTGTTGATACTTTCTCTTTCTTTCTGGTTCAGTCTTAGGCTGCACATTTCTGGGAATTTGTTCCTTTCTTCTAAGTTGTCCATTTTATTGGTAAATAATTGTTTGTAGTAATATTTTATGATCTTTTGTCTTTATGTGGTATCAGTTACAACTTCTCTTTCATTTCTGAGTTTATTGATTTGGGCCCTCTCTCTTTTTTCCTGATGAGTCTGGCTAAAATTTTATCAATTTTCTTTACATTTTTAAGCAAACAGCTCTTGGTTTATTGACCTTTTCCATTGGTCTTTTCAGTCTCTACTTCATTTCTTTTGCTTTGATATTTATGAATTTTTTTCCTGCTACTAATTTTGGGTTTTGTTCTTTTTCTAGTTGCTTTAGGTGTAAGGTTAGGTTGTTTTTTTGAGATTTCTGGTTTCCTGAGGTAGGCTTGTATCACTATAAACTGCCCTCTTAGAACAGCTTTTGTTGTGTCCCATAGATTCTGGATGATTGTGTTTTCATTTTCATTTGTCTCCAGGTATTTTTAAATTTCTTCTTTGATTTCTTCAGTGACACATTGGTTGCTTAATAGCATAGTGTTTAGCCTCCATGCATTTTCTGTTTTCTGCAGGTTTTTTTTCCTTGTAGTTGATTTTTAGTATCATAGTGTTGTGGTCAGAAAGATGCTTGATATGACTTCAATCTTCCTTTATGTAATAGGTATGAAGAACTCAGAATTATTTTAGTCTCAGTTAAACTTTAGGTGCCTTGCTTAAAAGACCAAGTGGGAGAATAATTCATTAGTTCCAGTTTTCTGATTGCTGCTTAGGGCAATAATGCTAAGGAAAAGAACTTTTTATAAAAAGTCTACCCACACACACATAAACACACATGTACATATAACATAGTTAAGATCTCCAAAGTAGATCAAAATGTCTCATAACATAATTCATTTACTGGCAGCACTGAAAATTTTTCTTTCAATGCACAACCCATTCATATACAATTATCATAAAATATATTGCATGTATCCTTTATAATCTCCTATCCACATTTTCACCAGAATTAACTTTCCCAGGGAATAAATTGGATCATAGTTCTATTTCACTTAGTTTTACATTAACTCCCAATCAACTACAGGAACAATCCAAGCCCTTTAAATACATATAAGTCACTTCACAATCAGCCATGCTGCCCTCTGTATCCAAATTATTTATAGATCCCAAAACACACTATGCTGGTTCATGCCCAAATGCTTTGTGAAAGTTATTTCAGTGGTCTGAAATATTATTTTCTCCCCTGTCTACCTAGTCAACCCAGTTCTGCCTTCCCTTAGCATATCCTGCCAATGTAAGCCCCTTCTTCCTACCTGCACTTCTGCAACGTTTTACACCTACACTTTATTGGGACTTGATCTAGTATTTGTCTTTTTCACTAACTAGTCTGGGAGCTCCTGGGGAACAGGAATTGTGTCATTTTGTCTTTGCATTCTCATCAGTTAGCTCAGCACTTGGTACATAGAAGGTGCTCAATGAATGCCTGTTGAATGTGTGAATGAATGGGTGAGCATGTTAACACATGAACAGAGCCCCTAATCATGAAATGGAATGTAAGTTCTGGTTGGCTCCCTTTCATATACTATCACTCATATTTTCAATAGGACAATTCGCTATTATTAAGCTCAGTTGCATAAGCACTGGGTTGCTATGGAAGGTGTTGACACTCTTTGCTACCTCACATGCAGAGAGATGTTCCTGGGTCCAGCTGTGCTTGCTGCCTTTTTTCAATCAGCTCCTCTTAAAGAGAAGGATTTTGTCTCCCTATTAATCCTGAAATGGTGGCTAGACAGTAGGAGTGCCGTGAAATGCATGTAAAGCATTTCACCCTAGGCAAGGCCCATTATAAGTGCTTAATAAATATTAGCTATTATTATTTGAGTGTTTAAAGACTTCTTTAGGTGAAAGATACCATTAAGTTTTATTACTGACTAATTGATACTACTTTCAATTTAAATCACAAATATTTCATGTCTGTTGGTTTTAGATCTCGTTCTATGTACAACTTTTATCTCTTGGAAAGAGCCTGATTCTAAGAAGTAAAAATGAACAAAGAAAAACATGAAATGTGAATTAGAGAACAAAACTGATGAGTTTATGCACTTGTCTCACCTTAGTTTATAGTTTAATCATTATTCCTAAAATTGCATTTGTTTTGCTTTTAATGTCTCCCCAAATATATATTTGTATGTAGCATTTCTATTATATCAAATTTGAGGTTTGGCTAACTGCTATCAAACTCCCACTGCAGACAAGGAGTCTAATTTTTGAGATGATTCATTTGAGTTTTAGTAATGGACACCTGCTCATCTCAGCCTCTTGTGGTCTCTCTTTTTTACAGAAAATAAGATAAACATTGGATTTCTTCTTTTGGCCACAGGGGAAATAATTCTGGCCACAGACATAGAACAGAAAAATAATCTGAGCTTTTCCTCTCTCCTTTATTTACACTCTTCTTGGTCTCTTCATTTGTGTGTGGTTGATTGTTGATATAGACCTAAAATCAGATCTCTATTACTGATAACCAAAATTTGGGTTTAAGTAACTCAGCATCTATAAAAAAGCAGTGAAACAAATTGTACTTGTTAGATATCTTTCTGTTTGATTTTTGTTTGACTATGCAAGCAGTAAATTGCAGAAAGTGGTTCTTTGCATAAATGCATCCATGTCAGACTCCGCTAATCCAATAAATATTTTTAAATTAAAATTTAAAGTGATTAAAATGAATGCAAGAATGGCAGTTCATTTTAGAAGAGAGAAGTTTTATAGATAATGAAATCGAGGCTGTTTGTGGTTCAAGTGGAAAAACTTAGAACTTTAGAGGTAGATTAACTTTGAGTTAGATAATGTTGTGATGTGCTATGTTACCTTTAGGACATAATGTACCTTCTCTGATCTTCCATCCCTGGATTTGGAAAAAAGGGAGCAACAGAACATGATTCATAGGGTTGTTTGGGTATTATGGAATTTGGACACATTAGGCACTCAGTTAGTAATTGTTTATTTCTCATTCTTGAACCCTCTCCCCTGAAACTTTGTCTTCTTCACAAAACAATTACATTATGTGTCTATATCTGTCCATACAAGGTTGCAGTTATGAAGTGGCTTGATGGGAAGTGTCAAAAGTGAAATTATTTGGTGAAATTATATGAGAATGTTTATGTGGCATTTATTGGGTCTAGGTGGTACTACTCATGACCCTCTATTTTAATAATGAGCAGAATATACAGTCAGAAATTTTCATGATGGGCAGGATGCACTGGAAATGCACTATGGTAGCATGAGTTAAGGATTCGGTCTCATTACAAGCTAATGTGGCAGTAATATCTCACACTGCACACAGTTACTGCATTGGAAACTTTTTACTTTCAGTGGAAATAACTGAAGACATTGTGGGCCATTGATACACCTTTTGGGAAATTGCAGGGGATTTCCTGAAATTAACATGAGCCACCAGTGCACAAAGTTATTCCAGCCTTTAGCAGGTACTAGGGATTTTCCTTTGAGCCACTTGCTTTGGGAACTGGTTCCTTGCCATGCTTTATCTCTGAATTCTATATTTTAGTACGTTTTTTAAGTCATAAAGTTATCATTTGATGCTACGTGAGTTGGTGAATGGATAAAAGAACCTCTGCAGGTGGTAATGCTTTAGCAACTACAGGAAAGAGAAAGTTGTATTTTATGGCTATCTGCACCTGGTTGTATATATGGTTAATGGAAATCAGCAGCATATACTAATCCCTAAGCTCAGAGTTGTCTCTCTGAGAAATTGAAGTGGAAAAGAATTGATGAGCTGGCCAAAACAAAATTCCAACTGTCTCTAAAAGGGGCAATTGAAAATAAAAATCTCTGGAATGATATAGTAGAGTAGAAAAAGTGTACTTAAACCTCACTGTGTGGCCTATGACAAGTCTGTTATCCTCTCTGGTTATGTGTTTTCTCACCGGGAAAAAGAGGGTTAATAGAGTGTAGAGAAGACTAAATGAGGTAGTGTATCTAAAACACTTAGGTTGGTATATATTAAATATGCAATAAAAGTTGTTATGATTGCTTCCTCTTGATAGGCAGTTTCACATAGAGCTTTTATCTTCTTTTGGTTTATTAACTTCCCAGAGGGGTAGATAATTTTAAGTGGTAAAGTAGTAAACAGAGAAGAGAGTGAGGGGAGGGGAAAATAAATCTCTAAGAGGATAGTTTGGGAAAAGCCATTCATCTCAGTCTAAATCAGATACAGCCTAAGATGGCATAGTTTAACCAACCACATAACTCATTCTGTCCAATTTGACTTAACAAACATTTTTTAATGTGGTGCTATATAGTGAGGCATGAGAGGTCTAGAAAGTTGAATTAGACATGGCAAAAGTTTTAGTACAATGACAATGTAAGCACAGGCATTTAACTTTCCTTTTATCAGTCATCTTCTCCTCACCTCAGGTACACACACACACACACACACACATACCCCTCCAGAATCCTGATTACCATTGAAATATAAAAGTAGTGGGAAAGTTGTATTAGTTCAGTTCTGGAACCTATAATATGTCTCATCTGACGTTGACATGAAATATCAAGGGATTTCCACCAGGTAGAATGCAGATAGGGCCTGAATGAAGGAAGACCTGAAGGGGAGTATCATGCAATCCTATGAAAGAACAGCATCCTTAGGATTAGATGGATTCCTTGAAGAGCTCCCTTTTAACACCTCCTTACCTCAAAAAGGACAAAAGCAGACAGTGTCTCATGGGTATGGTTGCCAGATAAAATATAGGATGCCAGGTTAAATTTGACTTTCAGCTAAACAAAAGGTTTTTTTCTTTGTATAATTATGTCTCATGCAATATCTGTGACATATGCAAAAAAAGTAATTGTTTATCTGAAAGTCAAATTTACCTGAGCTGCTGTATTTTTATTTGCTAAATCAGGCAGCCTACTCATGGGGCAACCATAGACAAAGCTTGGGGCAGCACTCTGGCCCAGACACCTAAGATAGACAGAGGATAGACACTAATTCAGCTTGTTACTGAGCAAGTGGCCATGTCAGAACAGAAAAGAACAAAGAAGCAAAGCTTCTGCATAGAGGAGGGTCTCCCTGCTGAAGCTGCCTGTTACCTTGGCTCCATCTCCTTTCTCCCAAGACTGAAGGTTCTCCGAAGAGTTATTGTAATTTTACAGTAAATGTAATCTCCCTTCATTTTGATATAAAGATTTCAGGCTGAACCAATTTCAGACAGAATCTCTCAATGTTTACTTTACCATGAGTCAATACTGTGTAACCATGGACCTCCTCCTATAAGAATGAGCAAAAAGAAAAAAAAAAAAAAAAGACTAAAACACAAAATCCATTTTGAATAATTACTGAATTCCATAATGGGATCAGTTAATCGCAGAAATAATACTAAAAATATTCAAATTAGTGAAGCAGAAGATAAACTTAAGAAATATTTTCAGGACTTCCCTGGTGGAACAGTGGTTAAGAATCCGCCTGTGAATGCAGGGGACACTGGTTCAATCCCTGGTCTGGGAAGATCCCACATGCCACGGAACAACTAAGCCTGTGCACCACAACTACTGAGCCTGCACTCTAGAGGCCACGAGCCACAACTACTGATCCTGCACACCTAAAGCCCATGCTCCACAACAAGAGAAGGCACCACAATGAGTAGCCCGTGCAATGCAACAAAGAGTAGCCCCTGGTCGCCACAAATAGAGAAAGCCCATGCGCAGCAGCAAAGACCCAACGCAGCCAAAAATAAAAATAGTGAATAAATAAAATTAAAAATAAAAGAAATATTTTCAAAACTTACAGGCAAAGAGAAGAAAACTACAAGACTTGAAGTATAGATTTAAGACATCCAATTTTTGCAAGATAATAACCTCATAAAGAAACACCAGATCACATGGTGCAAAGTAACAGACAAGGGAAAAATAGAAAACTTTCCTGAGATGAAAAAAAGTATTCAGTCACAGATCTAATGAAGGGAAAGCTTCAAGGAACTAAAAAGAGCCTTGGCATTGCTGGTTTCTTTTTCAAGAATAAAACATAAAATGTTATATGTATTCACACACAAAAAATTAGTTGCTAATTAAACACCAAAAACTAAGCTGTTCTTGCTTTCCTCTAAAGCACAGTTCGAGGTAGTAATCATCCATAGAGCTTTGAGCAGAAAGGGTTTAATGCAAGAATTCTGTCCCCAGTTGTTCCTATAATAAGGAAGCAGAAAGACATTCTCAGACATGCAAGGACTCAGAAAGTATACTGCCCACATACCGCTCCTGGAATAATTAATTGAAGATATTTTGTAGCTAACAGAAGAAACAATAAAATAATTTAAAAAATAGAAGTTATTATACAAGATTTAAAGTGAGCAGTGAAACTGGATAAACATAGTTAAGCCTAAATGATTATTTCTAATATGGTGTTAAAGTTTAATGCAAATATCAGACATTATCCTAGAAAAGACAATAATAGATTGCATCAAATCATTAATTTTGTAATTATGATCTATGTCTAAATCCTATATTCTATACATTAAAAAAATGAAGAATTAGCAGTTTTTAAAAAAGTGATGGGGATAAAATTTCTCATCTCACACCAGATGGAAACCTAATTTATTATGCTTATAAAAAAGGCTTAAATTTTTTTTAAATTATAAATATATTCACTAATAAACTGAAAATAGAAAATATATTCCAATCTGGTAAAATTAGCATCAGAATCTGAGAAAAAATATGTAAAGAAAATACATTGTCAAAATATCAATGATGTCAAAGTTTATGGGTTAAATAGTAGTTCAGTCCAATTCTGTCTGTAAGGAGCATGGAAATCGCTACATTGTCCTAACAAGTAAGAAGCTGAACAGATTTTTTTCTTTTTTACTTTTTCAATCCATAAGAGAAGGGAAGACACAGGGACACAGGGCAAAATGTCGTCCCAAGATTGGAGAGACTGAAAGGCAAATGCATTCTGATTTGCATTCCTCTAATAACTGTAGCTTCCCAGAGCAGAGATTCATGAGTGGAAACTGCCACGGGAGCTACTGTGGGGTAGAAAAACTGGACTGTAATTGATGAATTGCTGGAGGTTCAGTGTGGATATTGAGTTAAAAACTCTAGGGGACACAGTCATAGGGGAGCCCCACAATATTGTGAAGTTTACCTCCAGGAGCTTGACCAGGTTCCCATAGTAAATATCAGAAAATCCCCTTGGGCTTCTGATTGGGGAAGGGTAAATGAACCTTTTGGAATATACCAGAGCACTGTGTTCATCTTAACAAGTTCTGCTCTCAGGGGAAATCAATTAACCAGAGTGTAACATGCCTGAGGTACAGTTGACCCTTGAACAACACAGGTTTGAACTGTGTGGGTCCACTTATATGTAGATTGTTTCAATAAATACATTGAAAGAATTTTTTGTAGATTTGTGGCAATTTGAAGAAACACCCTAAAAACCCACATAGCCTAGAAATATCAAAAAAACAAAACAAAAAAAAAGAGGTATGTCATGAATGCATAAACTGTATGTAGATATACATATAACATACAAAATAAGTATTGTTTATATTATTGGTAAGGTTTCTGGTCAATGGTAGGCTATTAGTAAAGTTTTAGGGAGTCAAAAGTTTAATGTGGATTTTTGACTCTGCAGGGGTTCAGCACCCCTAACCCCTCATGTTGTTCAAAGGTCAACTGTAAAATCAAAGCCTAATTGACCAGGGCAAAGGAAATACCCAACTCCAACCCATTCTAACCGTCCTGTCCCATCTAAGGGTAGAGAAGAAAAAACTGAGAAACACTTTTCTAGAGTCATAGGCTCACTCAAAGGCTGAAACCAAATTATAGAGCTACAGAATACTCCCCCCCATCTCACCACCATGTTACTAAAGGCCTATTTATAGAAGTTCCTTTTACCAGTACATCATATCCAGCTAACAAAAATAAATTATAAAGATTACTGGTCAAAATGGCAGAGTAGGAAGACCCTGAGCTCACCTCCTCCCATGGGCACACCATAGTTACAACTATTTACAGAGTGACTATCAATGAGAATGACCTGAATTCTAGGAGAAAAGATTTTCTACAACAAAATATATAAAGAAGGAACAACAATGAGACAAGTAAGAGGGGAGGAAACACTGTATAGTCAAGACCTACAAACCTGGTAAGCAACCCACAAAGAGGAGGATAATCACAATTGCAGAAGTTCCCCCCAAGGAGTGAGGGATCAGAACCCCACATCCGTAGGGTCCGTAGACCAGAGGTCTTGCCTCAGGAAGATAAAGGCCAGACATCTGGCTTGGAAGACCACCTGTGATTGCATATGGGAGAGCTGAATGGCTGTAGGAAACAGAAACTCTGTTCTTAAACGACACATGTAAAATCTCACATGATCTGAGTCCCAGCACAGAGGCAGTAATCTGAAAGAAGCCTGGGTCAGACCCACTTTCTAATCTTGAAGAAGCCCCCCAGAAAGGCAGGAAGTCACTGGGACTCTCCCTGGAGACATAAACACTGGTAGCAGCCACTTGGGGGAGCTTGTTCTACCACATGGACACTGGTGCTGGCAATTCCCATTTTGTACTAGTCCTCCCTCTAACCTTTTAATGCCGGGACCCAGCCCCACCCACCAAGCAGTTAGTACCCAGACCAGGTACCCCAAAGTCCAAGTATCCAGTCTCATGGGGACCCAACCCCACTCACCAGTGGGCTGGCACCAACCCCAGCCTCCCATAAGGCCCCCAACAAGCTATCCCAGCACCACCTACCAGCCAGCCAGAACCTGGAACCCAGACAGGACCTGGGACCACCAGGCTACACAGCCAGCTGTGCTGGAACCTGTGCCTCCCAGCAGCAAGACAGCCCCAGCCCTCAGATCCCCTGGGTCCACCAACCAGTTGCCCCAGGACCCCCTGGGCTCACAGCCAACCATACCTGGACGTGGCCCCACCCACCAGCAGGCCAACAACAGCCCTGGAACCCCTGGGCCCTACAGCCAGCCATGACAGGACCTGGCCCCAACCACCAACAGCCTGACACCAGTCCCAGGACTCCCCATACCTTGTAGTCAGCTGTACCAGGATCCATCCTTGCTTAACAGCAGCTGACAGCCTTCACACAAGGCAGGACCTGATATTTAACTGGGCCAGCACCCAGCTCCTTCTACCAGCTCACCTGCAGTAGTTGGCCCCACCACAACAGATGGGCTGACTCAGCCCACATAGGGGGCACACCTAGATCATATAACTCTAGGGACCAGAGGGAGTGTGCTGCTGGGCCCTATAAGACATCTCTTACATAAGGTCATTTCTCCGAGATAGAAAACATAACAGACCTACTTGCTACATACAACTAAACACAGAGAAGTAAGCAAAATGAGGTGACAAAGGAATACGTTCCATACAAAGGAAAAAGATAAAGCCTCAAAGAACTAAGTGAGTGGAGGCAAGTAAGCTACCCAATAAAGAGTTCAAGATAATGATGATAAAATGCTCAATGAACTCTGGAGAAGAAAGGATAAACATAGTTAAAAGTTTAACAAAATGTTAGAAAATATAAAGAAGAACCAAACAGAGCTGAAGAATATAAAAACTGAAATAAAAAGTACACTAGAAGGAATCAACAATAGATTAGATGATACAGAGGAATGAATCAGTGAACTGGAAGACAGAGTAGCGAAAATCTCCCAAGTTGAACAGAAAAAAAAGAAAAAAATAAAGGATTAAATAAATGAGGACAGGGAGTGGCCAAGATAGTGGTGTTAGAAGACTCTGAGCTCACTCCTCTGACAGGTACACTAAAATTACTAATATTTACAGAGAAATTATTTTTTAAAATTTATTTATTTACTTATTATTTTTGGCTGCACTGGGTCTTTGTTGCTGCTGGCAGGATTTTCTCTAGTTGTGGTGAGTGGGGACTACTCTTTGTTGCAGTGTGGACACTTCTCACTGCAGTGCCTTCTCTTGTTTGGAGCACTGGCTCTGGAGCACAGGTTCAGTAGTTGTGGCACATGGGCTTAGTTGCTCCGCAGCATGTGGAATCTTTCAGGGCTCAAACCCATCTCCCTTTCATTGGCAGGCAGTTTCTTAACCACTGTGCCACCAGGGAAGTCCCACAGAGAAATTATTGATGAGAACGACCTGAAAACTAGTAGAAAACATCTTCTACAACTAAAGATATAAAGAAGGAACAACAGCAAGATGTGTAGGAATTGTGGAGACACAGTATAGTCAAGGCCCATACCTCAGGGTGGGAGATCTGCAAACAAGAAGATAATTACAACTGTAGAGGTTCTCCTCAAGGAGTGAGGGATCTGAGCCCCACACAGGGCTCTCCAGCCTGAGGGCCCTGCACCAGAAAGATGAGCACCCAGAAGATTTGGTTTTGAAGGCTATTGGGGCTTATGTTTTGGAGAGCCAGAAGGCTGTAGGAAATAAAGACTCCACTCTTAAAGGGTGCAAACAAAATCTCACATGCTCCAACACCCAAGGCCAAACAGCTAGCTGGGCAGGGACACAGCCTCACCCACCAGCAGGCTGGCTGCCTTAAGACCTCTAAGTTCCCAGCTTCTCCAGGACCTGAGAGCATCCACCAGAGTGGACCTGACTCTGGTCACCAAGTGCACCTGCACTAGCCCCAGGACTCCCAGGGCCCTGCAATCGGAGACTATGGCACAACCCTGCACACTAATGAGCTGGCAGTAGCCCTGGGACCAGCCTCACCCACCAGTGGGCAGGCACCAGACCCAGGACACCCTGGATCCCACTGTGTCCACCAGCTGGCTAATACCAGCTCTAAGACCACCAGGATCCTGGCACCAGAGACCCTGGACCTGGCTCTTTCCACCAGTGAGCCAGCACTAGACACTGGATGCCCTGGACACTGGTCCCACATATCAACAGGCCAAAACCAACTCTGGGATCCTCAAGGTCATGCAGGCAGGAACTCCGAGATCTGGCTCCACCCAGTAGTGGCTGGCACTAACCCCAGGACACCTGGACCCCAACACTGCCCACCAGTAGACTGATGCCAGATCTGGGACCCCAGGCCCTGCAGCCAGAGACCCTAGTATCCAGCTCTGCACATCAGTGGGCAGGTACCAGCTCCAGGATCCCCTGGTCCTGGTTCCACAACCAGCAGGTTGACACCAGCCCCAGGACTACCTCAGCTTTGTAGCCTGCCATGTCAAGACTCAGCTCTCCCACCACCAGACTGACACCAGCTTCAAGACACCTTGGGCCCCTCAGACAGCCACCCTGGGATCGGGCCACACTCACTGTCAGAATGACACCAGCTTTGGGACACCCTGGACCAGTGGGTAATAAATAGAACAGGGACCTCCTCCCCAGGGATCCACAGCCATCCACCTCATGATCCAGCCCCACCTACCAGCACCTGGCAGTCTTCTAACAGGACAGGGCCTTGCAACCAATCAGAACAGGGATGAACCACATCTATAAGACAGCCCACAGTAGTCAGCCCATAACAGAAGGATCCATGCAACATATGTAGGGGGCACCCCTAGAGCATATAGCTCTGGTGACTGGAGGAAAGTGTGCTGTTCAAGTGCATAGGACATCTCATACAAATGGTCACTTTTCCAAGGTCATGAAATGTAACCAACCTACAAAATACATAGAAATACAAACAGCAAACTTAGGCAAAATGAGGTGACAGAGGAAAGTGTTCCAAATGAAGGAACAAGATAAAACCCCAGAAGATTTAAGTGAAATGGAGATAAGCAATCTATCTGCCAAAGAGTCCAAGATAATGATTATAAAGATGTTCAAAGACTCAGGAGAAAATGGAATGAACAGAGTAAGAAGTTAAAAGTTTTTAACAACGATTTAGAACATATAAAGAAGAACCAAACAGAGATGAAGAATACAATAACTGAAATAAAAAAAAAAATACACTAGAAGGAATCAACAGTAGATTAGATAATATAGAGAAACAGATCAACAAGCTGGAAGACAGAGGAGTAGAAATCACTGAAGCTGAACAGAAAAAAGAATAAAGAATAAAAAGAAGTGAGAACTGTTTAAGAGACTTCTAGGGCAACATCAAGTGTACTAACATTTCCATTATGGGGGTCCAGAAGAAGAGAGAGAGAAAGGGGAAGAGAACATATTAAAAGACTGAAAACAAAGAAGAAGTAAAAAAAATACCTGGAGACAAATGAAAATAAAAACACAATAATCCAAAATCTATGGGACACAGCAAAAGCAGTTCTAAGAGGGAAGTATATAGTGATACAAGCCTACCTCAGGAAACAAGAAAAAATCTCAAATAACCTAACCTTACACCTAAAGAAACTAGAAAAAGAAGAACAAAACCCAAAGTTAGTGGAAAGCAAGAAATGAAAATGACCAGAGCAGAAATAAATGAAATAGAGACTAAAATATAGAAAAGATCAATGAAACTAAGCTGGTTATCTGAAAAGATAGACAAAATTGGTAAACCTTTAGCCAGACTCATTAAGAAAAAAAGAAGAGAGAGGGACCAAATCAATAAAATCAGAAACGAAAAAGGAGAAGTTGCAACTGACACCACATGAATGCAAAGTATCATAAAAGATTACTACAAACAATTACTTGCCAATAAAATGGGCAACATAGAAGAAACAGACAAATTCCTAGAAATGCACAATTTCCCAACTAAACCAAGAAAAAGAAAATATGAACAGACCAATTAACAGTAATGAAATTGAATCAGTAATAAAAAAAATGCCCACCAAACAAAATCCCAGGGCCAGATGGCTTCAAAACTGAATTCTACCAAATATTTAGAGAAGAGTTAAACCCTATTTTTCTGAAACTATTCCCAAAAATTGCAGAGGAAGGACCGCTTCCAAACTCTTTCTATGAGGCCACCATCACCCTGATACCAAAGCCAGACAAAGACACCACAAAAAGGAAAATTCAGGCCAACATCACTGATGAAAGTAGATGCAAAAGTTTTCAACAAAACATTAGTAAACCAAACTCAACATACATTAAAAGGATCATGCACCATGATCAAGTGGGATTTATCTCAGGGATGCAAGTGTGAATCAACATCTTGCAACAAGTTGCAAGATAGAAAAGTAATATACAAAAATCTATTGTGTTTCTTTACACTAAGAATGGACAATTAGAAAGAGAAATTAAGAAAGCAATCCTATTTACAAGAGCATAAAAAAGAATAAAATACCTAGGAATAAATATAAAAAGGAGGTAAAAGACCTGTACTCAGAAAACTGTAAGATATGATGAAAGAAACTGAATATGACACAAAGAGATGGAAAGATATACCGTGTTCATGGATTGGAAGAATTAATATTGTTAAAATGACCATACTCCCCAAGGCAATCTACAGATTTATGCAATCATCAAAATACCAGAGGCATTTTTCACAGAACTGAAGGGAGGAGGATGAGAGGATGGACAAAATAGGTGAAGTGGATTAACACATACAAACCTCCAGTTACATAATGAGTTATACAGACGAAGTATACAGCATACAGTGTATGGTCAATAATATTATAATAACTTTGTATGGGGACAGGTGTTTATTAGACCTATCATATTGTTAATTTCATAAGGAACAGTATGCAAATGTCAAATCACTCTGTAGTGCATTTAAAACTAACTTAACATCGTACATCAACTATATATATATTTTTTATTTTTATTTATTTATTTATCTATTTATTTATTTATTTTTGGCTGTATTGGGTCTTCATTGCTGTGCACAGGCTTTCTCTAGCTGTGGCAAGCGGGGGCTACTCTTTGTTGCAGTGCGCAGGCTTCTCATTGTAGTGGCTTCTCTTGTTGAGGAGCACGGGCTCTAGCAGCACGGGCTTTAGGAGTTGTGGCACACAGGCTCAGTAGTTGTGGTGCATGGGCTTATTTGGCATGTGAGATCTTCCTGGACCTGGGATTGAACCCGTGTCCCCTGCATTGGCAGGTGGAGTCTTAACCACTGCACCACCAGGGAAGTCCCCACATCAACTATATTTTGATAAAAATTACATAGAGTAGAGGGCTCCCTACAGTATTACTAGATCAGTTCTCCTTTACATTTGAGGGTAAGGTAAAATGAGAAGCCTGTTTGTCAATACCACCCCCTTATACTGAAAGTACACTTGTTTGGAGAAAAAGAGCATGTGGCCTTGTGCTATACAACTTTATGAGCACAGAAAAGACACCTGAGTCCAAGGGCAGGGTGAGATCTGGGAAGGCATGAGCATCCTACCTCTTCAACCCAGTCCCAATTTCTCTATAAGAAGAGGTTGAACCAGTTACCTCCTAAGTGCATGCATTAGAATCATGGGAGTGTTTTTATTAAACATGCAGAGTTCCTGGCCCAACTTCTACATATTAAAAATAGTTGTATGGTCTTGAGAAGTTATTGAAATTTTCTATGTTTCAGTAACCTCATCTGAAAAATGAAGATGACAATAGTATCTGTTATTGGTTTGTTTGAGGACTATAAGGGTTTTGTCTTGTTTTTCTTCTTCAAATGACTATTTTTGTATAAAATTCCTTATGAGCTATTAAGTTTTAAAAATAGACTTAAATTTTTTATCATCATTTATTTCATTTAAACTTTGAAAAGTGGAGACTTTCCTATTTCATCATTTACTTACATATGACATTGAGACTGTTGGTTTTCTTCCTCTGTCTAGCATTCTAAATGTTAAATACAAATCACAGGGGTATCTTTAAAAGCTGTTTTAAGAAAATTCATAGTCAAGTGGTAGTTCCCTCAGGACTAGCCTCCCTTCTCACTGTCACACCTCAGATCTGTGCTGTATTTCTAGCAAAGCCAGCCTCTGGGTAATCACGGGTCAGGCAGTACAATTTGACCTGTGCACGACTGAAATGTATTCCTAAGAAGTAATAGGTAATTCGACCTAATTTGGCTTGAGCCTCTCATCAGCTGAGATGAGATTACCAGAGAACAATTATAGAGGGTGATTTGATGCTTCTGACCTACAGTCAGCTGGAGACTGGAGTTGGATCATCTCACCTATGAAATTTCCCTGAGGGCTTCCAGATGATGATTTTAAATGCTAATTACTACATGTAGTCAATGCTCTGATAAAATTGAGAGCATTTTGATTTATGATGTATATTAAGTAAGAGAAAGAACAAAACCCAGTAGATTTAAAAGATGTAAACATACTCAGAAGGTTTTGGCACAAAAAGAAAACTGCAAAGACCCTTTTTTCAATAGTCATATTCATTTCAGCTCAGAAACATTTTCTACTTACTACTGTCAGTGATACCACTGTAGAAGTTGACCCAATTCTTTCCAAATCTGCAGTTTTTCTTTTTTGTTAAGTATATATATATGTATATATATATACATATATATATATATGTATATATATATATCTTCTCCAGCTTGCCAACAATTCTGGCACAGTGAGAAGTAGGACTGGCTCCTATATAGGAGATTTGAGCATTTAAGGTGGTCCAATTCTGGGCTAAATAGAATTTGAAAGGCAGGGCCAGTCCATGGATCTTCTTCCTGAATCTACCTAGCTGAAAGCATGTCAAAGAGGATTTACAGATAGAGACCAGGACCTTCTAGCCACAGATTCACCCTACCCTAAATCTGACCCTTTAGATCGTATATTCAAATATCAGAGATGTGACATAAGCCTAGGCATGTGTGTCAAGACAAATAGGATTCAATGAAACTGACCATCATTTTTGCCCTGTTAAAGTGCTCAATTACTTAACATCTATAAATTTCAGCTTCTGTGAAAATGGAGATTATAGCACTAATTCTTCATTCAGTTGTTACAAACACTAAATGAGTTAAGTGCCTAACACAAGGTGAGTACTCAATGCATACAAATGAAACCATTCTTCCTTTAATAACAGTCAGGGTACCTGGGTTTGAGTTTTGGTTTTGCCATTATGTATTCTCGAACAATAGCCATTCAACCTCTAGGTTTCATTTTTGTCATCTTCAAAATAAGATGGCAAAACTACATTAGAGTTTTTCAAACTGTTTTAAGGAACTGTTATATTCTACAAAAATGCCTCAGAGGATATGACTCAGGTTTATCTTTCAAAAAAATTTTTTAAACTGAAATAGAGACACATGCATATGTATGTGGGATATATATCCATATTTTACCATGTTGATGGAACCTAATATTGTGTAAATGTTCTGTTTTGAACTTGTAAAATTGATTTACCTGGTGTCCATTTCAATTAGTGGGGGTTCCCATTAAGTGGTATCTGAAATAAAGGATTCATTACACTACTAAAGCATTTTGAATGCCACAGAGCTAATGATCTCAGAGGATCCATTGAGTTTATGTTCCCAAATAACTGGTTTTCTTAAGTTCAACCGAATAAAAACAAATACAAATGTTCCTTACCATTCCCTTGATGTCCTAGATGTCTCAGTGTACTGTGCATTTGAAAGTCAGCATCGTTAGCATCTCTCCCAGATGTAAAAGAAATGCTCCCTTGCATCACTTTGCATGGTTGTTTAGCTATTTAGTCACAAAGAATATATGTAACATGACAATTAATGCAGCAACACTTTCCCAATTAGAAATCTGAGGTAACTAAGGATTGCATATGTTCCTTCCTGCATTATTCAAAAATAATAATAACCTGGTGATGACAGTCATCACTGCTCTATGGAAACCCCAGTCTGAGTTTCAGAGTAGGATTTATTTTAAAGAACGCTCTGGCCCAGGCTTTCTGGGTGATATGGATTACTGTCATTTCCATGTACACATGAAAAACAAAGACTATAGAACTGTAACTATAAACTCTGTTTTAGAATGATTTACATGTACCCAGCCAGTTGCTTAACTAGTACAAAAGAAAACAGAATTGTCATTGTTTTTTAGTGGAAATTCTTTAAGAATGAAGTTAGTCTTTCTCTTAGGGACTATTTTCATTAATCAATCTCTGGTTGAGTCCCTATGGAAAACATATTGCATTTAGGATTTTTTTTCTATGTCTTTTTGTTTGAAGACAAATGTGATTGATTTTATAAGACCAATTGTTTGATCAGATTAGTTTATTGAATTAGCCTTTTAAGATCACTATGATTTATTTGTTTTCTATGAAGTATTTATTTAAGTATTGTATTGTTGCTTATCCTTGTAAAATTTTGGAAGACTGAAGAAGGTATGTTAGTATACAAGTTAACATTTAATTATGACCTTGGATAAAGGCTATATAAATTATATGAGAAAAAACACAATTAATTTTTACACTTAATAGGCGCATCATGGTCCTTTAAAAGTAGTTGATACAGAAGGAAACAAGATGAATTGTATTATGTACTGGCCTATGTTCAATAAAGTGAAATGTGTGAGGGGGTATCGAGTTCCCCAATTTAAAAGTAATATGCATTTTTTCCATTGCTTAGGTTTACATTTAAGCCACCAAAATCCTCCACTGACCTAAAAGGTAATAATTCTGGGTCAAAGGCCAAGGAAATCAAATTTAGTTTCAATCAGATACTCATTAAGATTAAGCTAGTTACAGTGTATATTATAAAGAACTTCTCCATATTGTGTTTAGAAGGTAAAGATTAAGAATTTTAATTTGCATTTCTTTGGAAGGAAAGCTCTCTTCCAAGATTTAAGTTTGGCTTTTTAAAATATTTTGAGGATGCATTATGTACAAATGCAGGGACTACTTGCATTAAGTATTTGTTTCAAAGAGACAGAATGAAGTCTGTCATGATCCCTGATACATTTCCTCTCTTTTGCACAGACCTAATTCTTAGGACACATTCATTCATGCTTGCTGAATGAATAGGGAGAACTGACTGAGCAGAGTGGCATGGCAGCAGAGTGGTGAAGGGCATGAATTTGAAAGACAGAGGAGCACTGTAGACATTCTCACTGTACCAGTATCAGCTCTGTGACTTTAACTAAATGGCTTAACTTTTCTGAGTTCAGGTTACTCATTTGTAAAATGAGGATGATAATGCCTATTCAGATAATCATTGTGAGAATTAAAGAAATAACCACAGCAAAAATGTTAGCAAGTGCCTGGCAAGTAACAAATACTTCATAAATGGTAGTTCTCACCATTCCCAGAAGGCTTTCCAAGTAATGATGTTTCCAAGAATTTTATGTTTTCTTATTTCCTAGTACATTTTGTATCATAAAATTTCAAAAATGAACTAGTCTCACTCTCCCAGATATATCAATAGAAATTTTCTCCTTTCATTTTTGAACGGATATAATTCTCTCTTCATTTTCAAAACTCTGCTGTCGATGCATATCTAATAATATAATGATGTTAGTTAAATACTAGATACTCCTAATTCCACAAGCTTTCAAGTTTTCCTAAGATATGAGGATCATTTGCAACACTTAACTCATTCAAGCCAATAAATATTTCCAAAGATATATCGAACACAGTATGTATCAAAATATGTAAACAAACTCACAAATCTAGAATGCACTATGCAATCATGTGACAAGTCTGCTCAGCTGTTGATCCAGTACTAGCTGTTCTCTGCCTCTGAGTATATGGTAAATTCTGGAATGGAACAGGGGAAGAATTGAAGGACAGTAATATTCTAGGGAAAAATGAGGTAGAAGAATTGGTTCTGCAAAAGATGCTGAAGATACTGCCATTCTCTCCCCAGTTTCTCCCACATTAGACCTTGCCAGGAATTTCCTCTGTGAGACATATGAGGTCGCAATAGCCACAGTTTTTGTTTTTGGTTTTTTTTTGCATGGCTTGCAGGATCTTGGTTCCCTCACCAGGGATTGAACCCAGGCCAACACAGTGAAAGCGCTGAGTCCTAACCACTGGACCACCAGGGAATTCCCCACAATAGGCCCAGTTGTTGAGAAGACTTCCAAGGATAATGAACAAAGCACAGTATCAGAATTTCCAACTATAGCTACATAAGACAGGCATGGCCACATTGTGAAAACAACATTATTTTAAAGAGAAGTAACCTACTTGGGGTGACCATCCATCTCAGTTTACCCAGAACCATCTTGGTTTTAGTACTGAAAGTTCTACCTCCGTGGAACCCCTCATTTCCAAAGAAAACCAGAACAGTCACTGCCCTCCACATGTTTCTGCCTAGACCTGCCTTTCAACATAACCACAGAATATTGGGCCTACCTCTTTCCAATCATGTTTACTCTTGACTGAAACTTTCACATGCAACATAGATTAGGGCAGATATATATTGGGTTGGCCAAAAAGTTCCTTCGGTTTTTAAGTAAAAATAAAAGACACATTTTTCATTTTCACTAAGATCTTTATTGAACAACGTATTCACTGTTTTGTTCCACAACCTTCTGCCATTTTTCAGGCAACTTCATAATTCCATCTTCCCCAAAAGTTTTATCTTTTTGAGCAAAGAACTGTTCCAGGTGCCTTTTACAGTCTTCTAGGAAATTGATATTTTTTCCATTAAGAGAATTTTGTAAAGACTAAAATAAATGGAAATCCAAAGGTGCAATGTCTGGTGAATATGGCTGATGAATCAGAACTTCCCAGCCAAGCTGTAACAGTTTTTGCCTGGTCATCAAAGAAACATCCAGTCTTGCTTTATCCTGATGGAAGATATGCGTTTTCTTTTGACTAATTCCAGATGCTTTTCATCGAGTGCTTCTTTCAGTTGGTCTAATTGGGAGCAGTACTTGGTGGAATTAATCATTTGGTTTTCTGGAAGGAGCTCATAATACAGGTATCCCTTCCAATCTCACCATATACACAACATGACCTTCTTTGGATGAAGACCGGCCTTTGGCGTGGTTGGGAGTGGTTCATTTCGCTTGCCCCACGATCTCTTCCATTCCACATTATTGTACAGTCCACTTTTCATCACCTGTCACAACTTGTTTTAAAAAATGGAACGTTTTTGTTACGTTTAAGTAGAGAATCACATAAAGTCAAGAAGGTTTTTTTCACTTACGTGGAAACCAAACATCAAAGCAATTAACATAACCAAGCTGGTGCAAATGATTTTCAACACTTGATTTAGATATACTGAGTATGTCGGCTATCTCCTGTGTGGTATAACGTTGATCGTTCTCAATTAATGTCTCAATTTGATTGCTATCAACTTGAACTGGTCTACCCAACCATGGAGTATCATCCAGTGAGAAATCTCCAGCACGAAACTTCGGAAACCACTTTTGACACGTTTGATCAGTCACCGCACCTTCTCCATACACTGCACAAATATTTTTTTGCCTTTCAGTTGTGTTTTTACCTTTCTTGAAATAATAAAGCATAACATGCTGAAAATGTTGCTTTTTTCCACTTTCAATATTAAAATGGCTACACAAAAATTCACCAATTTTGATGTTTTTTTTTAATGCATGCTAATATGACAGCTGTCACAATACACTCTAACAAAATTGTTTTGAATGAGGTTAAAGACAACTAAAGTGCTACTAGAGCCACCTTACGGAAGAAACCAAACGAAAGTTTTGGCCAACCCAATACACACAGGAGTGTGAGTTTGTGGTTGTGAATTTTGATAGCGTGATGGAAGAAAGGGACTTATTTGGAATTTTAGAAAAACAGACTCTTGCAGATTCACAATACAGGTAGGAAAATGGTCTGATCTGAACCACATTTTCTACTCATAGGAAGTACACTCAGGAACACATTGAAGAACCGAAGATATACTTTTGTGTGTGTGCTGGCACATGTGACACTTTACCTAAAGTGCATTTTTACATTATAGATACAAAATAAATGCATTATGGCACAAATGTGATATTTAAAGTACATTACTAAATTAGCCCTGAGCTCTGGGCCAAATCTGCTGACGAAACATGTTGCTTATTGCCAGTTAAATGATTTAGTGGCAAAGCCTTTGTCTTCACGAATGAAATCTTTTTTTTTTTTTTACATCTTTATTGGAGTATAACTGCTTTACAATGTTGTGTTAGTTTCTGCTGTATAACAAAGTGAATCCGCTATATGTATACATATATACCCATATCCCTGCCCTCTTGCAGCTCCCTCTCACCCTCCCTATCCCACCCCTCTAGGTGGTCACAAAGCACCGAGCTGATCTCCCTGGCTATGCAGCTGCTTCCCACTAGCTATCTATTTTACATTACATTTGGCAGTGTATATATATCAATGCTACTCTCTCACTTTGTCCCAGCTTCCCCTTCTTGGTTGAAATCTGTGTACAATTTCCTTACAAAGAGGATAGAATTAGCTTGAAGATGAATCTTTGACCAAAAAACATCTGGAGAAATTACAGAGACTAGTGAGTAAACACGTAAGGCTCAGATGTGGAGTCAAGAAATTAATGAATCGGATTTGTTAGTTACATAATGATCAGACACCATCCTGTGAAGGGGGTTAAGTGGATGTTGACCCTGCTTTTAACAAACTGGACCCAATTTTAGTTTCACACTGTTCTTTTCCAAAGATTGTCTTCATTCTTATATGCTTGTAATTTTGTTGTGTGTAATATCACTCAAGAATGTTAATGGACTCTCATTACTAGAACCACATTTTGGAGATGTGATTTAATATGTAACACTGAGCTGAAGAAATTTGATTATAAGGTACCCTAGAATAATTCGGTCAATCAATTATGTCTAAATTGTGTTCAGTATAAAGCTCTAAATTTATACACAATGCATACCAATCATTTCCAGTAAGCTTACTATAAATGTAAAATACTAATGATTTTGGTGGAAGGTTACTCACTTTCATATGGTTGGGACCCTCTTGAAGAATACACAGATTTATATATGCCATGCTCTTTAGTGATATTGTCTTTCTGAATGAGGATTTATATAAGATGACAGGGCTCTGGGACTTTTCTGACTCAAATGCCAGTGGTATAAAACTCTCTTTTGGAGAGAAAATGTTAGTTACCATGCAATATTTATTTTGCACTTTCCAAAATTCTGAAAAATCTGTGCAACATACTAGAAACACAGGAGGTAACAGGAGGCAAATTTCTCAAAGCAAAACGACCATACATAAAATACACTGTGAGATAAGCTTCACTTCTTTATTTATTTTAAAAGTGTATATAAAGCATCTATTAAATGCTTAGTACAGTACAAAACACTGAGGATGATCAGGAAATATTTTTGCCCTAAACAGTTTGTGTTCTTGTAGAGAAGATGGAATATTTTTTGATGATAAATTAATAAAAAAACATGAATTAGTTACTATGAGAATTGAGATGTTAAATCTTCCTTCCTTCCCTTTTTTATTCCTCCCTCCCTCCCTTCTTTCCTTCCTTCCTTCCTTTCTCTCATTTTCCTCTTCAGGGTTTTGGGGAAGATTTACTAGAAAGAGTTTCAGTTTTGTGATGGTAAGATAATGTTATATATGTATTTAAAAATTCAGAGTAAAAAAGCTATTTAATGAAAATAAGTCTCAAGTTTCTTTCCCTAGAAACACCTCATTTTTGCCACTTATTTTTGTGTATCTCTTCAGGTACTCAATGCATGGGCAAACGTTTGTACATATTTCCTCTTTCTCTTTTTACATAAATAGAAGCATCACATATGCACTGCTTTGCCCTTGTTTTTTAAAAATTTAATATATTTTAAAACTTTAAGTATATTTAATTAGTGTAATTTTAGTACAGGGAAATGTCTTTTTGTCATATGTGCTGCAAATATTTTCCCAGTTTGTCATCTGTCTCTTGACTTTGTTTAGGTATTTTTATCACGCAGAATTTAAAATAGTTTATTGGATCAAATTTATCAATTTTTAAATGACTTCTATTTGGAGCATTTTGTTTTTGTAAAGCGTTCTCAAAAATCAATTAATCAATCAATCATCAATCAATCTTCCTGTGTGTTCTTCAAATGCTTTTACCGTTTTGATTTTGTTTCCATTAAACCTCTCCTCCATCTAGAATTCATTTTGGTATATCACTTCCATTTAACCCAGTTAGCCACTGGACTCAACACCAGTTTTGGAATATCTGATCTCTCTTTTCCCCACTGATGTGAAGTGCCAAAAATGGTAGTTTTGGAATTTTCAAGTAAGGAAAGGATAAAACTTCAGGCAGGTGGAATAATATGAGGCAAGGAAGTCTATACCACCTTCTGACCCGTCAACCTATTTTGTCTTCTCTATTTTAACTTTTCAGAGAGACCTCCTCTGAAAATAGCCACCACTGTCACCACCCCTGCCACCACAGCACTCACTCACCACAGTCCTCACTATCTACCAGACATGGTGGAAACATTTCCCAGGTGTTATGACACTCAGTTCTCACACTAGCTACATAAAGTAACTGTCTTCAGTTTGGAGGTGAGGAAGCTGAGGGAGTGAAAGACTAAGTAACTTTACCAAGACCACACAGTTCAGTAGATATTGCAACATAAGCCTGAGCTAACTAGGCAGATTCTGGTTGAGTATCTGCAGCATAATAAAATAATCAACAATTTAGTTCATGTTACATAAGGGAAAAGATGAAAAACAGGGCTAATAAACTGGAAGGAAATAAAAATATCAAGGAATTTGACATCTCCGAAATGGAAGAGTGGTATAGTAAGAGCTGAAGATGAGGGTTACAGTCAAAATGTGAGGTGGAGTAATTCCCAGTGCTGACAGGATTCAGAGTTTGGTAACAGGCAAAGATGAATCTCAGTAGACATGAAGGTCATTGAATAAGAATGATTCAGGCATTGGAGGTTTCTTTGAATGATGGGTCATTAAAAGAAACTGTGAAGTTCCCCAGATTACCGCTGTAAAGGAGGAAGATTCTGAGTCAGAGAACTGACAGGGGCAGGGAGGTCAAGAATGAGGATATAGCCTGATGGCAATTGCCTTAAAGGTAGATGAACAGATATACCTGTGGATAGAGGGGAAAATGTTCAAGATAAATTGTTGAATGAATTAAGCACTTCACTGGAGAAAATTATGTGTAAATAGATATAGGTATATAATGTGAGGACCACTGCAAATTTAATAAACATATTTAAACATTTTTTCAGTGTCAACATTGATAATTTATTCATCCCAAATAAGACCAGGGTTCGAGTAATGTTTTTACTTGTTTTTTGTTGCTTGTCACCAGATTATTATTAATTTTTTCATATATTGTGACAATGTTTAAAGTATCCTTCCTCAATGTGGTGGTTTTAAAACATGTACGAGTCTAATACCTCTCCCTTTGAATTTGACCTGGTGTTAATGACTCGCTCCTAATGAATATAAGGTGTTGTATGACTTCTGAGGCCAAGCTGTAGGAGATACAGCTTCCACCTGATTTGATTTCTTTCTTGGGATGATTGCTCTTAGAACCTAGCTGCCATGCTTTAAACTCAGGCCACACACAAAGGGTACATCAAGGTGTTCCAGCTGACAGCCTCAGCTAAGGCCCCAGCTGTCAGCCAGCATCAACTCCCTAATATGAGTGAGGAAGCCATTTAGATGACTCTACCTCCATAAATCTCCTGACTGCAACCACATTAGAGACTCTAAATGAGAAGCATCTAGCTGAGCTGAGTCAATCGCATGACTGTTATAGAAAATAATAATAAATGATTATTGTTGTTTTATACCACTAAAGTTTGGGGTGCTTTCTCTGTAGTTATAACCAGAACAATAAATGATTGAACTAAACTTCACAGCTACATTATCAATAATTATTTACACATAACTTATGTTTTATTGATTTATTTGATCGATCATATACCCTATGTTATACTTTTCCTTGTATTCTTTTTTCATTCTGCTGGAATACATACTAAAGTTGTTTTCCTCCCAGAATGAATTCTGTGTCCTTGCATGTCTGAAAAATACTTGGAATGGTAGTTTTGACCTTTTATTAAATTCTAGACTCAGAATTATTTTCTCTCTTCTTTTACTAGCATACAGTTTGATAGATGAGAGTTATGATTCCAATGTTATTCCTACTCCAGGGTAACTGATATGTTTCCTTTTGTTTTTGTTAAGCCTTGGCATTTGGAAAATTCACCAGGACATGTAAATATCTTCCTTCTGCTTGGCATGCTTTTCTCCCAGATCTTACCATGGCTAACACTTTCTTGCTATTCAGATCTTATAGTAAATGTTACTTCCTCAGAGATACCTTCATTGACATCCTTGTATAAAGTAGCTTCATACAGTTATTGTCTCATTATCCATATGACTTTCTTCAAAGAATTTATTGGTTTTTAATTTTTGCTATATTTGTTAATTCATTAATTTGTTTCTTTTCTTTAACATATAAGATCCAAAAAGGCAGAATTTGGCCTTTCCTCTTTATGGCTGTATCTCTAATATATCTAGCATATAGTAAATATTGAATAAAATATTTGATAAAGAATGAGTGGATGTATTTGCTTTATTTCATTTTACTACTAGATACCCAGTAAGCTTTTCAATATGAAGACTTGAATCTTTTTTACCTCATCCTTTTTTAAAAAACTATTTATCTTTTGATTGTTTAAATTTCCCATTCCTCTTCTCTCCTAGAACAGAAATATTAGATACACTGGAATTCTCCTCCATATCTCCTAAAAGATTTTCTTCATATTTTTCATTTCTTTTACCCTTACATATGCACTAAAATATTTTCCTGTATTTATTCATTTATTTACTCAAGAGGAATTCCTTTTTTATTGAAATAAAGTTGATGTACAATATTATGTTAGTTTCAAGTATCAAATCACATTAGTGATTTAGCATTTCCATACATTATGAAATGACCACGTAAGTCTAGTAACCATCTGTCCCCATACAAAATTATTACAGTATTATTGACCATATTCCTTTTGCTGTGTATTTTATCCCCATGGCTTATTTATTTTATAACTAAAATACTTTATTAATTTACATTCTTTAGCAATGTCCATTCACTTATTCAGCCCTTTTATTAATTTTTAACATTTTTAGCAGATATGCTTAATTTCCAAAAATCCTTCTATGACTCGGTAGGTGAAGGAATATGTTGATTAGTTCAATTTATTGGGTTATGTTTCCTCCAAAGTCGTGTCACTCTGTCCCCCAATTCCATCTACTTTCCCACATATATTTTAAATTCCATTTGTCTGAGAATGATACTCAATGTTCTATATCAACAGATATAGATATATAGATTCAGATATAGACACCTAGTAAGATAACCGTTAAAATTTTAACAAACATTTGAACTCATGTTTTTTCTGTCAACATTGATCAATTTTATTAACCCCTATAACTTCTCTCCTAGATAAGACAAGAGTTTGAGTATGCTTTAATATTTTGCAGCACTGCTATAAATGTACTCTTTTAAAAGCTTCTTCAGTCACTTAAATAGGATGTTGGGAGGGAGAGGGGGTAAAAAAATAACTATCTTTATTTAGACACTACAGCTTCCAGACCTTCACTAATATTTTCAGTTTACTTAGCCTTCATCTGTCTTAAATTTATTTCAATCCATTTTCTGTCCCCAGCAGTCTATTGAGACTGCTCTTCCTACCATCCCCATTGACCAACTAATCATCAAAATCTGGGTTGATTTTCTATTCTCCAATTGGTGTTCAATCGGAAAACCCTTCCTACTTTTAAAAAACTCTTCTCTCTCAAGGATTTTGTGGCACTATTTTCTTTTAATTTTTTCCTAGTCTTTCTATTTGTATTTTACCGACTTTTTCTGCCCATTACTTAATTTTTTGATGCTACCAGGGAACATATCCTAATTCCTCTGCTGATGAGTCACTGAATCTATTCAACTCTCTTCACTGACTTGCAAATAAACCCTGCCCTGCCCAGGGTAGTCTTTTCAAAGTCTCCCAAGCCTGTCATGTGTACTCCATACTCAGCATGGCTTATATTATGCATTCCACATGACATACCTGCCACCTTGACTAGCTTTCTTAATCTTATCCATCCTTCAAACTTTTTGAGGCCAATTCTCTCTCTTCTATGAGGTGTTTCCTGGAAATTTCAAAAGCAATTTCTTCTTTGAATTCTTTAACTTCTCTAGCTGAATATTCATTTTTTATTTACCATAAACTCTCATTTATTATTAATTAACTCTAAACTTATATTCCACTTCCTTGGTTAATTTCTTCAGGAGCAGAGTTTGTCTTACATTTAAAAACTTTTCTTCCCCCCACACATAATCTTGTAATACGTACACAGAAAGCACTAACATTGACATTGAAATAATAAACAAGAAATCAATTGATCTATAATTAGCACTAATTATTTTTTGGCCAGGAAAAAAGCAGTGAAAATATTGGAGTTAGGATTAGGTCTGCCTTTGAATAGCTTCTGGTGAAAAGTGATAACAGTTTTTTTTATAACGACTTAGTAGAAAAAGCACATTAGCCTAGTTAACAGAGTTTTAAATAGTTAGCACCTGGGTGGGTTTTTTGTTGTTGTTGTTGTTTTAGGTTTTCACTTTACTATGTAGCATTGGAGTATCAGAAAACCTTTTCTGCTTCTCTGGCACAGCTGGCTCCAAGAGAGATGCCAATGACCCACAACTTACTGAGGATTTCATAACTTCATAAAATCGTATGAGAAGGAAAACTCCTGTTAGGTCGTCTCCCTTAGATTATAATCTGTAAAAATATTGAATCACTAGGCTGTACACCTGAAACTAATATTATACTGTAAGTCAATTATACTCCAATTAAAAAAAAAGGATGTTTCCTGCTCTTCAGGAAATAATTTGCTATGAGAACTCATTGATTATGAGTATTATGTTTAAAAGAATCAAGAATTTTAAAACTTCTTTTATAAAATAGATAACTAATAAGAACTTACTGTATAGCACAGAGAACTCTACTCAATAATCTGTAATGACCTATATGGGAAGAAAATCTAAGAAAGAGTGGATATATGTATAACTGATTCACTTTGCTGTACAGCAGAAACTAACACAACATTGTAAATCAACTATACGCCAATAAAAATTAATTTAAAAACTTCTTTTAAAAGATTCTGCTTCCTCAACTCATAAAACAAAGAACTCTTTGCAAAATAGCTTTCTACTTGATCTGACATCAATTTTTCTAACATATCTTTCTGTAATTTAAAAGTATTAAAATTGTGTTTATATATTATCAGATTAGATATTAAATGAGGGAATAGTCATATAACTTCTAGAAACTATCTTTGTAAAAATAAAATTATGTTGTCATTGAACTGACCTCCATAATTTTTCAAGCTTCCTAAGATTATACAGTCCAGGCAGCAGAAGCATCTGGTTGTATATCTGGTTTGGAATCTGGACACAGATTCTAAAGGTGCTTAATAATGCTTGTAATAAAATGAGGGTTTTAAGAGAAAACTGCTATACAAATAGGCATTTTCAAAACAACTTCTTCTACTTAAGTTTTCCACATTCGTTCTGTAGAATTGCTAAGAAAATTGTTTTGAATGAAAAAATATTTGTGTCAGAGTCTTCTTGGAGTTTGCATAATTGTACTTGTTCTTGTTTATGTTCATCTAACCAAACACTTGTTGCCAAGAATACAAGCTTTAGAGAGGTTATCACAAATTCTGGGAAGAAATCCTTTTTCTTTCTATAGTTATTACGACTCAGGAGAAATATCATTCACTAGCAAGGTGATATAATAGTGAGATATAGAGAGATATCATCATGCAAATATTTTTTGCTGCCTCAGTTCTTTGTAATGAGATGAATATAACAGGCCTCCTTAAAGCTGACCTTTCTTAAGCTAAGTTAGCAATATACATGTTGAAACCTCAATTTCATCCTGTGTTATCAGGATGAAATATATTCCATATTTGCTTTAGTGATCTGAAAAATTCAGGTAAGGTTTTAAGCACCTAAATTGCCTTCAGTAATTTTCACTAGATTCTCTTAAAGTATTTCAAATATGCATGGCTTTCATTCACCAGAAAACACCGAACAAAATTTAAACTTCTTTTTCATGATCCAGGGCCATCAATGTAAACAACAGTCTGTGTAAACAGAATGTTCATCATCTAAAATGGGTAGGTAAACTATGTCTCAGGGCCAAGTCTCGTCCCCTGTCTGTTTTTATAAATAAAGTTTTATTGGAACACAGCCAAGCCCATTCATTTACACGTTGTCTATGACTGCTTGCACTCTATTCCAGCAAAGTCAAATAGTTGTGACAGAGCCTGCATGTTCCCTAAATCCCCAAATATTTACTATCTGGACCTTTACTTAAAAAAAGTTTGCAAGCCCTGACTGAAGACAGTTCTTTTTTATTGTTTCCTGTAATACTGGAAGTCATTTGCGGTAATTTCCTTTCCCACAGCCCCATTTATAGTCCAAAAAAGTGCTTTTAATTATCTCTTGTTTACTTTTTAAATGTTTACCTTCTAAATGCCTTTTAAATTTCCCACTTTTCTCCATTTTTATTGTTAGCATCCTAGTCAATTCACCGTCATCTTCAACTCTACTACTATAATAACCTTCTCACTGATTTCCTGCTGCCAATCTTGCCCCAAGTAAATCTATTCTTTATACTGTGGCCAGAGTGATGGTTTCATGTTTTTTTTAATTTTTAAATTTTATTTTATTTATTTTTTTATACAGCAGGTTCTTATTAGTTATCCATTTTATACATATTAGTGTATATATGTCAATCCCAATCTCCTAATTCATCACACCACCACCACAACCCCCCACCACTTTCCCCCCTTGGTGTCCATACATTTGTTCTCTACATCTGTGTCTCAATTTATTTGTTTTTCTTTTTCTGACTTACTCAGAGTGATGGTTTTAAAATACAGGTTTCATTACCTCACTCTCACACTGAAAACCCTTCAATAGCTTCCCTTTGTTCATTAGTATTAAAACAGTATCCATAACACTACATCTATTAGTTACATATTTTTCTGCACAATCTAATCCCAGCCTTTTTAGACCATCTCATCTTATTACTCTCCTCACAGTGGTCTTTCATTTCCTTAGCTTCTTCCTACCTCAGGGCCTTTGCATAAGCTGTATACTCTGTATGAAACATTTTTGTGTCTCTCATCTATGCCCTTATATTCCAAAACATTAGCTACCTTCTACACATCTTTGAAATCTCAGATAAATTTCTATTTTCTCAAGGAGGTTTTTTTTGTGTTGTAAACTTTCAGACATCCCATAATTTTCCTCCCCAGTATTTATCACTATGTGAAAAAATTTGCATAATATTTACATTAGAATATGTCCACTGCCCTAGCCTATAAACTTCAGAATGGCAAAGACCAAGGCTTTCTCATTTTATTTCCAGCACCTGGCACCTAGTAGTGCCTGATAAATACCTGCTGACTGATTTCAGCTTTAAGCAGTGCCCTCTGCAGTTGCTTTGGTGCCTTTACCCCTTGTGGCAGGTTCTTTTAATTTGCCTGACTTCTTTCCATAGACTGTGTCTTCTTTCTTGCTGAGGCCTGGGATTTAAATTTGATATATCAGTATCTAAAAGAAGAATAAATAGGGAAGGCTAATAATTACCTGGGAGGAACTTCTGAGAGTAAAATCCATGAACATTTTGAGGTTTATTTGTGCATTCTTTGGAAGTTACTCATAGAATATTTTTGCTTGCAGGTTCCCAGTGATTTCTCTATTGTTGAGTATTTTGGAAAGAAATATCCAGATAAATCAATTGTTACTTTAATATTATGCCACAATTACTTTTGCCTCCCTAATCCAAAAGCAAATGAAAAGGTTTCTCATGTCTTTTCATACTATATCTGAAAGAGAGAAGCCCACCCATAAGTGTACTTCCCAAGGCATGCATTTCCAAGCCAATATATTAACCTTCATGGTGTTATGAGTGTTTCTGTAGCAGATGATGGAGTCAAACTATGTGTCTTCGTTGACCCTTGATAATTAGAAAGACAAAGAGCACAAGTTTTCTGTTATGCTCTCATCTTACTGTGGAAACTGAAAAAATTAGAATAATAAAGCTTAGAAGGAACTTGAGGAATTTGTACATAAACCAATAGCTAAAAAACCTGTAGGGGACTGAGGTAAGAAAGAGTAAAAAAAACTGTGCTCTAGGCAAAGAAAATATTTATGAAAAATTAAAATACTATCTTTTCATTTTATCCACATTACTAAATCTTCAGATGTATTTCATAAGCAGAGAATCATCTAGTAACAACTCTTAAGCAAATATTCATTATGTTTACAAAAGAATTACCTAAACTATCTGAGACAGAGAATAGTCTGTCCCATTTTCAAACATTTTACAATTCTATAGTGAGGATTTTACACTATCCCTTGATAATCCATTTTAGAGCATATCACCCCCTCCCAAAGCTATGGTGTTCTTCCTTATGTCTAACATAATCTTTCTGGTTATAATTTAATCTCATCCTTCTACCCTCAGCAGAGCAGAGAGCAGCTGGCAACATCCTCCTTCCTAATAATCTTTCACATAATTACAGGTGGTTAGTCACCAACTCTTAGCTTTTCTTGTCTACACAAAATCAGCTCAGCATTTAAAAAAAATCTTTCCCTCCAGGGCATATATTTTTGTTCTATGATATTTTTATAGGCCACACTTGTCTCTTATTTATATTCTTAGTACACTTGTGCTTTCTTTAGTGTTTCTTTTTGTTCAATAAGCAATGTTATGGAAAGCAAACCTCATGCAATGGCATATAAAAAGCTTACTTTAGGGTTACTGGTACTAAAAGTCAACCTAATTGCATTGATAACTAAGGCAGAACCAAAGAGAATTTAGCCTTGTTTTGACAAGTGAATGCTGATTTATTTAAAAATCTAATAATTCTGTGCAATTTTTACTTAGCACTGATAGTGAAAGTAAGAACGTTGAAGAAGATGATTATCATCCATCCTTTTAAGAGATTTGGCAAGAAGAGAAGGAAGTGAACTCTGAGAAAGAGAGAGAAGTAAGGGTAAGAGAAAATCATTTTAGACTGAAGAAGTTCAAGCAGAGTTTATAGGAAAAGAACAGGTAGAAAATAAGAAATAGAGAGAAAGTGAGAAAGTGAGTAACTGTTGAAATGAGCTCATAAAAGACACAGGACAGAGTGCAGTGAAGTGCAAAGGTGGAATTTAAGTGACTTAGACTTCTTTTTAAATAAGAAAAATTCTACCGTGTTACTTTGATTGTATACTAATATACTCATTTTATCCTCTGATTTTATAAGCGTTCATTTAGATTGTTAACTTCTTGGCAATCTTTTGGGGATGAAAACAACTCCTTAGTTTTTCTTTTTGAAGTAATTATTTACTACACTATTATGACAATGTCTCATAGATAATATCTGAACTGGACATGGGCTCTTTTTACTCTTCAAATCCCTTGGTTGACTTAGGCGTTAGACTACTTTATATTTTATTGATGAGTTTTTTGATTGCTTCATACTTAAATCATTGTTTAATTGCATTAGCACTCAATTTTAAAATCTAAATGGTTCTAATTAGCTTACACATATAATTTTCCCTTTCTGAGCATTTAATTTTTTGTTATGATTTTTCTTTTTATATCTTCCATATCTTTGCAATCCGTGACCTTCTTTGTTAAAACAATCAGGTTTCCCATAAACCCACCAAGATAAAATACCTGGGATCAGTAACAGATTCCCCTATCTTTAGTACCCCTCAAATGCAGCCTGCTATGTGAATGACAGCTTTTGGTAACCTCTTCCTTCAGGGATTCTTTTTATGGGTGATATCAAAGCAGAGAATGTGTTTTGGAGTAAACTGAAAAGCAAATCCATTTTCTTAAGATGGATTTTAATTTGCCAGATGGAACATTTTAAAGTTTTTCACTTGAGGTTTGAGGAGAAAGGAAACAAAACACAGAGGAACATAGCAGGTATAGATTCTCTGGCTTCTCTACAAACGTGAGGTAGCACGTCCCTGAATTTTTTTTCCAACAGAAGTATTACAAAAGAAAGAAAACAATTGTGAGAGGGTAAATGTTACCCAAGAAAATAGTAGCACTAAAGGCTCAAGTACCAGGCTTATGGAGTTTCTTTGCAGTACAGTTGCTTATCAGTGAAGCGTGTATGCAATCTAATTAACATAATTGGAACTACTGTAATTATGCTATCATTTTGTTTACTTTAGCACATTCTGTTGAAGTATATGGGTAGCAATATTTGCTATTGAAATATTGCCCTCTTGCTGCACAGGGTTGTTTAATCATCCAGTTTATTCTACCTTCCTTGTGGTGCCATCCTGCTACTCAAAGGTGAGGAAAGTGTTAAGTCCTTGTAGCCAGGAAAGTAGAAGAAAAGAAAAACAATGACGCTAATCCAGAGCTCACAGCCACAAGAACTCCAAGAGTGGGCAGTTTTGCAAAAGCAGAATGGGAAAATAATACTCCCTAGCTCAGAGCATTCAATCTAATAAAATGATGAAGGAAATGGATTTCGAACAGAATGCATTCACCATACGTGGTTTGCACCTCTGTTTTAAGCAATTGAAACAAGTTATATCTCATTTTGGAAAACTGAGAATAAAGTCATACAGGCACAGTGGTGTTTGCTCTAAATATTCATTACCAAAACGGTACCAAAAGATTTTATTTGCTTTGACCTTGTAAGTGAGGCTGTAGTGTGGATGGGAAAATGATACTTCTTGACACTCAATATTCCTGCTCCCAGCTCTTGCTTTCAGAGGCACTAAGGATATTTTTCCTGACATCTCAGGATAACCAGGCAGCAGATAAGAACTTCACAGGCTATCAGAACCCTGTGTGATCACTCCTTTCCAGCACCTTCAAAGGGAGGCAAGGAACAGAGGGCTTCATTTTTAGAATCAGTTTATGTGGCTGTTCCATGGCGTAGAAGAAGTTACACAGGTGTTTCAGGCCTTTGATTTTTTTTGTTGTTGTTGTTCATGTTTCCAAAGAGAAGGTATGGGATAAAGCATTCCCAATGGTTCCAACCAGAGACGTCAAGCCAAAGCAAGCAGATGCTGGTGTCACATTCACAGCCAATGAATGTAATATCTGGTTTTTCATAACTACTCTTCTAAAGAGTATAAATAGAACACAGTATAAAGATCAATGAAACAGGGGGAGCCATGCTCTGTGCCCTCTCATCTCACTGAGCTCTCCAAATGAGTCCACATCCTCCTGCCTACATTTCCTGAGCTCCCTGTTAGACACCAAAATCACTGAAAAAGCTGCTAATGGGTACGCTCCTCCTTAAAGGTTCATCACACAGTCTTTGCTGAGGTTCAAGATGTGGCTCTTAATCATCTACCAGATGTTTTTATTTACTAGCTGTTATTTAAAATAGCTTGTAGGGTGTTCTTATTTCATTCTGATCTCATTCCATTTGGAAATCTTTAAAAGCATGAAACATATGTATTCCTAAAGCAAAGACGCAGCAGCAATAATAAGGGCTGTGATAGTGTTTTGTGAAATCCACACAAAACCAGTCAACTGCATGAACATGCTGAACACTATTTCATACTAGTCTTAAGTAATAAATAAAATAGGAACAATTTAATGTGGGTGGAGTGAGGACAGTGGATGCTGTCACTGCCCCTGGTCAAGATCCTATTTTCCTGGTCAGTATACCTAGCCCCCAGCTTTTGATGGCTAATGGCTTATAGTTGCCTTCTCCAGAGAATTTCCCTAAGCTGATCTAAACAGGAGTATTCTCCCTGAAGGTTATTCTGATGCACACACGTGCACGTGCATGCACACACACACACACACCGACACACATGCACTCCAGGGCAGCCTGCTGCCAATAACTGACTAAAGTTGTATATAGGACCTGTCCCATTGATCACAGTACAATTCATACCCCAGAGCTTCCCAAGGGATCAGCCTGAAGCTGGACACCAGCTGGGACCACATTCTTATATAGACTTGCCCCATCCTTCCCTATCCTGCCTCTCTCACAGTATCTCTCTTAAAAGCACTCCTTGATGCACTAAAATTCCTGCTCTGTTTCTTGGGAATCCAACCTGTAAGTGGGAACATCTAAATAACCATTAGGATTGAGGTTATAAATCAATCAAAATATGGTCTGTACTCTGAAGAGAGAACAGAGGTGACAGAGAGCAAAAAACACAGAGTTGAAGACACTACCTGGCACTGTTCAACAATTGTATTATTTTTTTAACTAGATGAATAAACAAACAAAAATAGGTTGAAGACTGCTATGGTTATATTGAGAGGCACTAATGTCAGTCATTATGAGCTCAGGTTCTGCAACAGACATTCGGGTTCAAATCTGGGTGCCTCCATTCTCTGGTGTGGTGACCTTGGACAAGTCACTGAACTACTTTGTTTCTTAGTTTTCTCATCCATAAAATGGAGATAATAACAGTGCCTATTCATATGGCTGTTATAAGCATTAAATGAGTTAATTAATGTAAATTTTGGAACAGCCTGTAATACAAAGTAAGTAATCAAAAGAAAGATAGCTTTTATCAATATTATACATGTCTGCAGGAATAACATTGCCTTAATCAACAACCATTATAAGTACCAGATGTGGGACACTCCAAACTTTTCAAAATGACAAGGTGCCTTTCTCTGCTCTGAATCTTGGGGAGTATCACTGAGATTGGATATAATGGGTTCAGAAAGCAGTCTAGGCTTCACAGGACACAGCAGAATATTAGTCATTCATTCAACAAATATCATGTACTAGGAACTGTTCTGGAATTTGTACATATAACAGTGAATTGACCATGTTTTTGCATTTATAGAGCTTATAGTCTAAGAGTGGACAAAGACAATAAGCAAATGAAAATAAGATTTCCTCAGATAGTGATAAGAGCTATGGAAATAGACAGTACTGATCTGTAGTGATGTTGTCCAATAGAACTCTCTATATGATGGAAATGTTCCATATCTGCACTGTCCTGGTAACTACTAACCACATGTAGCTATTGAGCACTTGAAGTGTGGCTAGTGTGACATAAATAAATAAGTAAATTTCTAATTTAATTAAATTTAAAATGAAAATCAAAAGAGCTACATGTAAATTTGGATCTATAGAAAGATGAGTGAGAATCCTGAAATAGACCCAAACACATGAACAATAGAATTACCAAAAAATAGTACTACTGAGAGGACACTGCAGAATGAGGAATGAATGGATTTTTCAATAAATGATACTGGGTTATTTGGATATAAAAATAAACATACAAAATTAAATTTAGCCCCTACCTCACATCATATAAATAAATCAATTCTAGGGATTGTACATCTAAATATTAAAAGTAGAACAATAAAACTTCTAGAAGGCAACATAGAAGGATATCTTTACCACTTGGCATAGATAAATATTTTGTAAACAGGACTTACAAATCACTGGACATAAAGGAAAAGATTGATAATTCGAGTTTATTAAAATTAAGAAATTTCATTCATCAATATAACTTTATGAGATTTTAAAAAGCAAACCACAGTGTGTAAGAAGATATTTGCAACAAATACATCTGACAAAGTACTTGCATCCAGAATATATAAAGAACAAATCATAACAAAAAGGCAGAGAATTTACTAGAAAAAATGGAAAAGACTTAAGCCTTCATAATATTGCAAAAAGGGAGATATCCAATTAGCCAATAAACATATGAAAAGATGCTCAATCTCATACATAGTCAAGGAAATGCAAGTAAAAAAAGAAACATGAACTACCACTGCACACCCACCAGAATGGCTAAAATTAAGAAGACAGATGATAACAAGGGTGTGTAGGATATGGAGCAATTAGAAACTTATATAAAGTTGTAGGGAATGCCAATTAGTATAATCAGTTTTGAAAACCGTTTGCATACTCTCTTATCCCAGCAATTCCTTTGCTAAATATATACCTAATAGAAGTGTATGCAAATGTGCTCCAAAATATGTGTACAGTAACCTTCATAGCAACAGTATTCATAACCCGAGAAAGAAACCAATGCAAATACTCGTGAACAGAAGAATAGATAAATATTGGTGGATTCATACAGTAAATTATTATACAGAAATGAAACATGAATAACCACTGCTATATGAAATAAATAGCATGCATGAACCTCACAAACATAATGTGGAATTAAAAAAGCCAGTTAGGAAACAGTACACACTATATGAACAGCAAATACCTTACCTCGTGTTCAAAATCAGGCATGGTGACCTTGGTGGGAGGGGAAGGCTCATGGGGAGATAAAGATATATTATTTTTTGATGGAAGTTAGTAACATTTAGCTGAATAATCTTCTATATGTTTCTTCAATAAAAAGCTTATTTAAAAAAAAACACATCACCCAATAGAATGTATAGTTTGACCCCACCACATACTGTGAGAATAAATATGTGCATACCTATTCAGAAGAGTAAATTATCTTGGGTGTTTGGAGGGAATTACTAAAAATTTGTTTTTAATTCCCTTATCATATTTTCTAATTTATTTGAAATAAACACATATCACTTAATAAAAAACATTTTTTTTCCATTTATAACAACAACAAGAACAACGACAAAAAATAAAGTGAATAGTAGGCAAAGAGAAGATGGAAGATCAAAGGAAGGATTTGTTTTTAGAAGACATGAGAGATCTGAGTGTTCTTATGTACTGAGTGGGGAGAGTTAGACAGAGGCAAGGGCTGAGAGATTTTCATTTTGTTTTGTTATTGCAGAAATTGAAACAATTGTTTTATCCATTGATACTATGGAAGGGACAGATCTAGTCCTAGTATACGCAGCTTGCCAGAATTTGCCTTAGACAAGAGCTATTCTTTTTATTAACTTTCCTTTAATTTCCATTATAGTCAGGCATTCCCATATATCACCTTTGAAAAGCAGTTAATTCTCTATGAAAATAATAAAGACAAACAAACTGCCAATAACAACAAAAAGCAATAAACGAAACTACACAGAAGCATCAATGTTTTCCTTTGCCTGTAGCAAAATCTTCAGATATTTTATCATGATACTGAAGACCTTTCACAATGTAGCAACAACTTTCTTTTCTGGCCTTATTTTCTGTCACCCACATCAGCCCTACTCTGCTCTAGGCATATCAAAATACATGTGTGCCTCTTGCTGTTTTGTATTTGTATTATGATCTAGCCCCATTCTCCACCTAGCAAAATCCTCCTGGTGTTTTAAGGCTCAGCTCTAATGATGACTTTTGGGGGGAAGTTGTCTAATTTTTCCTAGTTGTAACAGTTATCATCTCCCTGTGTGTTTTCTGAATGCTGTGTAATAGTAAGAGCTACCGTTATGCACCGGGAACTGGGCTTGATATCAATATTGCTAATTCTCAAGACTACTACTAGATGTAATTACACGTTTTATCAGATCAAAAAACTGTCCAAGCTCACTTAGCCAGTGAGCTGCTCCAGGATTTGACCTAGATCTGTTTTCTCTAAACCAATATTCTTATGTATGTGTCTGACTCCCCACTACATGGCGCACTGAAAGCAGGAATCGTGCCATATTAATCTTGGTTTCCCCAACACCTGGCACAAGATTACCTATCTTAAGTAGAGATAAATGCTTGCAAAAATGAACTGAATTGATTGCAATTTGGGAAGTATAACATGTGATGTACTGAATTATGTCCTCTTAAAAGTCCTATGTTGACGTCCTAGCCCCCAGTACCTCAGAATGTGACTGTATTTGGAGACCGGGCCTTTCCAGAGGTAACTAGGTAGAATGAAGTCATATGGGTTGGCCTTAATCCAATATGACTGGCATCTTAACAAGAGGAAGAGATTAGAATACAGACACACTCAGAGAAAGGACCACGAGAAGACATTGAAAGATGATGGCCAATTCCAAGCCAACGAGAGAGACCTCAAAATAAATCAACCCTGCTGACACCTTGATCTCAGACTTCTAACTTCCAGAACTCTGAGGAAGTAAATTTCTGTACTTTGTTATCACAGCCTGAACTAATATAATCACTTTGGTCATGAGGCCCTAGTATGTGCCTTATCAAAGTTCTGCTGAATTACTTTCTTTCTCTTTTTCTGCTTTGGCTTCTTTCTGCTGGGTTTGCAAATCTTCCAGTTCCTGATTCCTCTTTACCAACCATCCCCAGTCTCCTACCATTTTATTCTTCCCTTGGAGTTTGTGGTTTCCTGTTTTTACCCTTCTATGTGATTTCTCTTTCTAGCTTTGCCTTTTGCATTGGTCTTGTTTTAGGCTTGCTTGCCTTATTTGGACTAGTTGTGGCTTTCTGTCATTTTACATTACTGTCTGACCAGAGTTGCCAGATTTAGCCAAAAAAACAATATTGTTATCCAGAACTCAAATTTAACTCAGTGTCTTGTCGTTTACCCATCACCAGAGTCTTAAGTGTCCTCACTGTGGCACAATTAATTATGAAGTGGGGAAAAACTTATATCTGCAGTTTTACAAAATGAATGTCAGGATTTAGAGCAAGGCATTGAGTTCAAATTCTAACATTCCCACTAAGTTTCCAAGTAACATGGAACTATTCATTCTGTCACTTAGTCTTACTTCATCTGTAAACCATTAGCACATTCCTTGTCAAACCTATCTGAGAAATGGAAGATTTAATTCCATTCTATTTATATCTGTCCAGCCAGCTCCTCTAAATTGTTGGGCTCTTTATTATTTTTCAAATCCTTCATCATGCTTCCTCCAACTAGAACTGAGGCAATGTCAAAGTGCTAGTTTGTTTCATTCTCCGTCCCATCCCTTCTCCTCCCCTGCCACCCAGTTCTAAGGAGCCTTTTTCCATTCATTTATTTGGTATGAACCAGTGGAAACATCCGCAAGCCATTTACAAACCCCACCCCATAACCCTATCCCCACCCCAGCATTGGCGGCGTCTTCTACAAATAATTCTTTTGGAAAAAGAGTCTAAGTTGTTTACCAACTTCATAAAGCTCTTCTGTAAATAAACCAGTTTAAGTTTTGCTTGTGATCTGCTTTTTTATTCAAAGAGCTGAATCAATAGTATGTTTTGTGACTCTTCTTAAAGGGATACACAGTTAAGAAGTTTAACAGAGACAGCATGGGCCATAGAGCAGTTGCCCAGGCTTGGTAGATGTCGATTAACTCCCCAATGTTCCCTTTTAGACAGATGTTCCCTAGGAAACTTGCCAAAATGCATGCATGCTCTGTTAGCAGCAAAGAAGTTAAATAGAAAGCCACTTCCTCCTTTCCCTGAATGCATGCTTGAAAAACAGAAACTATAATTAAATGCATATGTGGCATTTTCACAATATGTTAGGTTGGTGGTTCTGATTATTATCATATGTACCATATTTGATCTGGTAGAACATATGAAAATGTTTATATACTTTTACATTATGGTTTAACAACACATATAAACACTTAGGTACAAAAAGATTATAAATTTTGTTAAAGGCATTGAATTACTGTCAAAAAGAGAGAAACTTTAGCAATTATCCCTGTATTTTTGCAAACCTTTTGTCACAGAACAAACTGTTTCCGAAAGTAAAACTGTATGGAGAACCCAAATTGAGGAAGTGAGATTGAAATGTGTCAAATAAATAGAATATATTTTGTTGGAGCCCTCTTTTAGGGCTCTGCAAGAATGTGAGAAATCGGGGACCAGGGCAGGTCCTGAGCTCATCCAACTCTTGCTCCACTTGTGAAATGTGAAGAAATGGGAGTGGAGAGGGAGAGAATCACCCAATATCACAGAACAGATGCATGCCTGTGAATTATTGAGAACCTACTATGTTCCCAGGCACTTTTCATACATGAATTATATCTTTACAACAAACTGACTCTCACATTATAAACATGGAAACCAGTTCAAGAGTTTTAAGCAGACTTCCCTTTGTCATTTAGCTGATAAAAGGCAGAACCTGGAGCAACAGCTACAGGCAAACCCAGGTCCCAGGGTAAAAGTTTCCTCTGCCTCAGGAGGATGAGTGTAGGCTTAGTCTGAGCTTCCCCTCTAAAGTGTTAGTGGTGTTACATTAATTAAACAAGGAGGCCATTAGACTGAGGGGGACTCTAGTGCTGGGAAGCCTGCATAAGCAAACCAAAATCCAAGCATGTAAGTGCTTCAAGTTAGGAAATTGAAACCTAAGGATAACCAATCACAAAGAACCAATGTGGCTTTAAGCTACAGCCAATCAATAATTTCCTTACTTTGCTTCAGCTTCTTCTCTATAAAGTCTCTCCCCAGCTCCAGTTGGCACAGCACTGCTACCGCTTACAGTTTGGTGGTGCCTGATTCCAATAGATAAAATTTTAATATGCCTCAGTTTAGCTTTTAACAGGGTGAAGGGATTCTGTAATTTTATATCTGTGACTTGTACTAACTTTGTATTGTTCACTAGAAAGATAGCAAGTAATATGCAAAGTAATGTTTGAACAAATTTGTGTGTCATCAACTCATAAAATGTCAAAGCTAGAGAGCCTTAGAATGACATCTAGTCCATTCCCTTCATTTTAAAGATGAGAAACCTGAGGTCAACTAGCTGTGTGACTTGGGATCAGAGCGAGCATGTTTCAGAAATACCACCCTTTGGCATCCTCATATCTCTGATTCTAGGGCAGAGGAGTAGGCGACTGTAGCTGGGATTCTGTCTGCAGTCTGTAAATGTTAGTGGGTCTTCCTAGGCCATGAAGTCAATGGGAATGATCTACTGCAAAGATGGAGAAAGCTCTCCCAGGATGTTTAAGCATGTAGATAACCCAGCCTATTAGGGCAGCTTCTCCTAATGTGTTTTGCTTAATGTAGAGGATCAGTTAATCAAACTGCTGCAGCTAGTGCCGGCTATTTCTTACCTGATTGACAGAGCTGGAGTGCCCACTGGAGGGAGCCTCTGCAGGCCTCAGTTGTAGTTGTAGATGAGCTTTGTGGCTGGAGGGAAGTTAAGATGCCCTGAAGTCTAGACACAGAGACTCATCTTTAAAGGTGGAATAAGGGGCCATGGAGAGGGGCAGTTATAAAAGCACAGCTCAAGGGTCTGATGGCCTAATAATGGCTAGAAGCAACCGCCCTAGTGCTCCCTTCTGACTTAAATTATTAGAGGTACCCACTGTGATTTATAGAGAGAAGGGAGTAGAGATCAGCTTCCTTTCTTCCTCCCTCCCGGTCCTCTAATGCATTTTGAAGTTTGGTGATATCATAGGAGCCACTTTCATGCATTTCTAGCTGTGAAGTAGATCACAATTACCCATTATAACTGCAAAGTAGTTTAAAAAAAACACATTTTAGGGAATGTTTTTAACAACATATGGTTGGGTACTGACAGGATACAGCACAAAGGCAACAGAAACATATTTGGTAACAGAAGCATTTTCATTAAATCCACTTTTTCCTTCTCCTTCTTCCCATATCCAAAGCTGTTTAGGACAGGGATTAGTGCCAGTGCTCAGGAAAGGACAAGATTGCTACTGATCTCACAGGGAATGGGGCACATGTGCAAAAGATGTAGTGGGCAACTTCCAGGACTTCTAGTTCTTTACACTATGCTCACACGAAGAATGTTCCCTTATTCCTTCTTTTTAGTCTAGTTGCTCCTTAGGCTCTCATTCCCAGTGGGCTTATTTCTTTAATTCTTTCCCTATTAAAGTACAACCATGGGAAAAAGCTAATTATGTAAAAATAAGACATGAGAAACTATAGCAGAAGATGACTCACTAATCCCCAAAGGCACCCCAAATTAGGTCCATCATACTAATTTTAAACTATTTATTGAGTACCTACTAAGTGCAAGCGTTGACTAAGAGCTGTGCAAAATACAAAAGCATCGCAGAGGCTAGTAACTAAAGAAGGGCCTGGATGTTGTTTGGGAGTGGTGGACCTGTGGCATGCTTTGAAAAGGTTTCTAGTAGGAATCTGGTTCAGTAGAAAACCACACCACTGTTGATTGGAGGACTTTGCCATGGACTGGCAGCTCTTTGGTATCTCACAGAAACCTCACAGCAGCCCTGCAAAAGAAAAAGTAGTTTCTCTCAATTTACATATTGGGAAACTGAGACTCAGAAAAGTTAGATCATTTTCCAAAAGGCACATAGCTAAAAAAGGTAGACAGGTTATCTGACTCCCAAGTCCTATTTCACAACTTAATTTTTAACATACATACCACAGTTCTGGAGTTCTGGGCAAGACAGTGAGTTGAGTATAGCTGTTTAATTATCTTATAATGAAAGAGTACTAGAAAGCAGTTGGAAGACACCCAGGAGAATATGACTGACAGCCCTCAACTCAGAGAGGAGGTGGCTAGAGAGAGAACAGACTAAGTACCACATAATGGGAGATATTTTGGATCAGAGGCAAATTTACCTGCAATGATTGCCCAGTGTTCTGACTCAAACTCCATTTCCACCACTCCTAGTCTGCAGAATACCAAAGCTAGTCAAGTAAAACTATGATAAATAGTTTTTTTTACTTTTTTAATTTGAAAATGAAAGAATTAGAGGCCCACATCATTCTCAATTCCAGACTAACTTTAAGTCAATCCTGGGTAAACATGGACTTCCCTATGCAAAGATAAGTAAAAAAGAATCACCATGCTTTTGAAATTATATCACAGTTCAGAAGAAAAAATAGTTCTGAGATCATCATAGGTGCCTTCCCTTGAAATATATTTACTACAAGGAAAAATATATTTTAAAAAATTCTCATTTGCACTTTCCTATACACACAAGTATACAGTGAATCAAATAAAATGCAGTATTAAGTCATAAAGAGAAAAAGATCTTGGATAAGAAAATTTATAATGTGAAAGACATGATTTTGCAATTAAAAATTATAAAGTAGTCTTTCCATAATATAGAAGATATAACAGAGAATGAGTTTAGTAGAGGACAGATTAAATAACTCCTAATAGAGTTCCAAGGCACAAGATAAAGAGATCAATATTTTGATGAGAAACAAGATCAGATCCAGTTGATATTGCACACGTATTTAGGATTTTCATTGCAGTGTGCATCCACCTGATATTTCAGATATCCAAGGGAGTCAGAAAATATAACCTTTATTTTCTGTAAGAAAATTTGAACATGTCCTCTAAGAAGTTAAGATATTAATCAAAATAAGAAATTCAAATTGTGCCTATAATTAACAGTACCATATAGTATACTTAAAATTCTACCGAGAAGGTGGATCTTATGGTTAGCATTCTTATAACAAAAATAAAATAAAATAAATGAAGAGGGCAATTCACCCCTGTTAGGATGTCTATTATCAAAAAGACAAAAATAACAAATGCTGTTGAAGATGTGGGGAAAAATAAACCCTTGTGCACTGTTGGTGGGAATGTAAATTGGTGCAGTCACGATGGAAAACAGTATGGAGTTTCCTCAAGAAATTAAAAAAAGAACTACCATATGATCCAGCAATCCCACTTCTGGGTATATATCCAAAGGAAAGGAAGTCATTATCTTGAAGAGATATCTGGGTAGTCAAGATGGTGGAATAGGAGGACACGGAATTCACAGGTACATAGGGAATTCATCTACAGATGGAACAATTCCCACAGAGCACCTGCTGAACATTAGCGGAAGACTTCAGACACCTAAAAAAAATGAAAGGAAGAGAAGAAAACAGGAATCAAAAAAGGGACCAGCAACCCCAGTGGGAAGCTGGAGGTGAGTGGAAGTTCCCACACAGAAAAAACTTCCTCATGGTGGGAAAATCAGCTGGGATAGAAAAGGACTTTCAGGGGATCAAAGGAGAACACAGCTGACAGTCTGTGGAAGGCAGGACAAAGTAAGAACTGCATGCAGGGTCTACACTGCAGCTCTGCACATTCCTAAATCATGAGTTCCTTGTTGTGAAAGGGGCCTGGGTGCTGGAAAGTGGGGTATGGAGTGCAGACCCAGGGAAGGGACAGCTGTTGGCTCTGAAAAGACAGCCTGAAGGGACAGGAGTAACAAGCTCCACAACCGGGAAAGTCTGCAGAAAAAGATTGAGATACCATAAAAGCGAGGCATCATTATTGAGGGGCACACAAGGGACAGAGCCACCATTATAACCCCTTTTCCTAACCTCTGGCTTCTTTGGCTTCTGCGGGCACTAGGAGGAGCTCCCATCTGAGCTGGTCTGCTCCCCCATTGGGCTGGGGTCTCCTCCACCCATGTGGGTTCCAGGGCCCTGAGAGCCACCCATCCCAAAGCCTCATTGAGACTCAGTCCTGGGTGCCCCTGCCTGAGATAAGAGTCTGCCAATGCTGGTGGGAGAAGAGTGTTGAAGCGTGAGGCTGGGAGAACAGATTAGGGGAGAGGAATTGTGTGGGCTGTGTGGATACAGTAGAGGGGATGAGAGTGAGGGTATGTGTGGCCAGGAATGCCCCTAGAGGAAGCATGGTCTGCCTGGAAAGTGAGGCTCCATTGTTGAAAGGTGCATAGGGTGCGGGCCCGCCACTGCTCCCATTCGCCAGTGCCACAGTCTGTTCCAACTGCCTGCAGGACCCTCTGCTGCAGGCGACTGGCAGACACTTCAATAGTGGCAGCAGTACCCAGGTCCCAGCAAGAGTGAGTAAGTGTGCCCCAAGCAGCCACTGCTTTTGCTTCCTCCCGCCTGAGCAAGGAACAGACACCTGAGGGTGGTGCACATGCAGAGGTGGGATCAAAACCAAAACTGAGCCCCAGGGGAGGTGTGACTAAGGAAGAGGAATGGAAATCTTTCCATGCAGCTGTATAGCAGTGGATTAAGTACCCAAGATCTGTGGGGTAAATCCTGCATCTGTGGAATACCTGAATAGATGAATGTTTCAATATTTGAGATTGGTCTAGCCTTCACAGCACTGGACTCTGGGGACAAGTACACTCAGGAATCAGGCCAGGTCAGAGTCTGTGCTGGCTCCACAGTGCCCACAGCAGGTCCAAATACCTACCTAGAGGTATTGGAAGGCCTCCTGGGGATTGGCTCTGGCTCAGAGTGGGAGCAAGGACACTGACAGAGGAGGCCCCAGGAAAATATTCTTTTTTTTTTTTTTAATATTTTATTTATTTATTTATTTATTAATGGCTGTGTTGGGTCTCCGTTTCTGAGTGAGGGCTTTCTCCACTTGCGGCAAGTGGGGGCCATTCTTCATCGCGGTGTGCGGGCCTCTCACTATCGCGGCCTCTATTGTTGCGGAGCACAGGCTCCAGACGCGCAGGCTCAGTAATTGTGGCTCACGGGCCCAGTCGCTCCACGGCATGTGGGATCTTCCCAGACCAGGGCTCGAACCCATGTCCCCTGCATTGGCAGGCAGATTCTCAACCACTGCACCACCAGGGAAGCCTGGAAAATATTCTTAGTACTAATATTGTTTTTTGTTTGTTTCATTTTGCTCAGTTGTTGGTGTTGTTGCTTTTATTATCTTTTCTTTTATTTTTGATTTTTATTCTTATTATTTTATCTTGTTTCAATACCTATAATTTTTTATTTTTCTTTTTTTACTTTATTTTTTGTTGCTTTGTGGTGTTTTCCTTGTTTTTGTTCTTTGTTATCTGTTCTTTATTTTATTTTTTTCATTGTTTCTATGTGTATATTTTGTTTCCTTCCCTTTTGCGTTGTCCACTATTTGTTTTTATTTTTCATTCTTTGTTTTTGTTAGTTTAGTCCTTATTGTCTGTTCTCATATTAGAATTCTTTTCTTGTTGGTCTGTTCCTTTGATTTATTTTATTTTTCTCTTTTTTCTGAATGTGTGTGTATCTGTGTGTTGTGCTGTTGTTTGCTGCTGTTTGTTTGATGTTGTTTTTGCTATTTGTCTTGGGTTTTGTTCATCTACTTGTTTTCTTTTCTTTCCTTTTCTTTTCTCTCAGGCCACACTGTGTAGCTTGTGGACCCTTGGTTCCCTGGACAGAGGTCAGGCCTGGGCCTCTGGGTTGGGAATGTAGAGTCTAGGACGCTGGACCACCAGAGAATTCATGGGTCCAGTGAATATTAATCAGCATGCATGCTCCCAAAGGTATCCATATCAGCACAAAGACCAAGCCCCACACAACGGCCTGCAGGCTCCAGTGCTAGACACCTCATGCCAAACAACCAGCAAGACAGGGACACAGCCCCACCCATCAGTAGGCAGGCTGCCTAAAGTTGTATTAAACTTGCAGACACCCCAAAATACACCAACTGACGAGGCCCTGCCCTTCAGAGGGAAAAGACTCAACTCCACCCACCAGAGAGCAGGCACCAGGACCTCCCAGCAAGAAGTCTACACAAGCCCCTGGACAAATCTCACTCACCAGGGGGCAGACAACAGAAGCAAGAGGAACTACGTCCCTGCAGCCTATGGAAAGAAGACCATAAATTCAGTAGGTTAGACAAAAATGAGATGACAGAGAAATACGTTGCAGATGAAGGAGCAAGGTAAAATCTCACAAGACCAAATAAATTAAGAGAAAGTAGGCAATCTACATGAAAAAGAAATCAGAGTAATGATACTAAAGATGACCTAAGAACTTGGAAGTAGAATGGAGGCACAGATTGAGAAGATTAACAAAGACTAAAGAACAAACAATCAGTGATGAACAACACAATAACTGAAATGAAAAATACACTAGAAGGAATCAACAGCAGAATAACTGAGGCAGAAGAATGAATAAGTGAGCTGGAAGATAGAATGGTGAAAATAAAGGCCGAGGAGCAGAATAAAGAAAAAGAATGAAAAGAATTGAGGGCAGTCTCAGAAACCTCTGGGACAACATTAAATACACCAACATTTGAATTATAGGGGTCCCAGAAGAAGAACAGAAAGGGAAGGACATGAGAAAATATTTGAAGCGATTACAGTCAAAAACTACCTTAACATGGGAAAGGAAATAGGCAATCAAGTCCAGGAAGCACAGAGAGCTCAATACAGGATAAACCCAAGGAGAAACATGCCAAGACACATATTAATCAAACTAACAAAAATTAAATACAAAGAAAAAATATTAAAAGCAGCAAGGGAAAGCAACAAATAACCTACAAGGGAATCACCACAAGGTTATCAGCTGAGTTTTCAGCAGAAACTCTGCAGGCCGGAAGCGAACATATGGCAGAACATATTTAAAGGGATGAAAGGGAAAAGCCTACAACCAAGACTATTCTGTCCAGCAAGGACCCCATTCAGACTTGATGGAGAAATCAAAAGCTTCAAAGACAAGCAAAAGCTAAGAGAATTCAACACCACAAAGCCAGCTCTACAACAAATGCTAAAGGAACTTCTCTAGGCAAGAAACACAAGAAAAGAAAAAAGACCTACAAGATCAAACCTCCCAAAATTAAGAAAATGGTAATATGAACATACATATCTATTATTACCTTCAATGTAAATGGATTAAATGCTCCAACCAAAAGATACAGACTAGCTGAATAGATACAAAAGCAAACCTGTATATATGCTGTCTACAAGAGACCCACTTCAGAAATAGGGACACATACAGACTGAAAGTGAGGGGATGGAAAAAGATATTCCCTGCAAATGGGAATCAAAAGAAAGCAGGAGTAGTAATACTCATATCAGACAAGACACACTTTAAAATAAAGACTATCACAAGAGACAAAGAGGGACACTACATAATGATCAAGGGATAAGCTTAAGAAGAAGATATAACAATTGTAAATATCTATGCCCTCAACATAGGAGCACCTCAATACACAAGGCAAATGCTAAGAGCCATAAAAGGGGAAATTTTCAGTAACACAAAAATAGTGGGGGATTTTAACACCCCACTTACACCAATGGACAGATCATCCAGACAGAAAATAAATAAGGAAACACAAGCTTTAAATGACAAAATAGAACAAATAGACCTAATTGATATTTACAGGATATTCAACCTGAAAGCAGCAGACTACACTTTCTTCTCAAGTGCTCATGCAACATTCTCCAGGGTAGACCACATCTTCAGTCACAAATCAAGCCTCGGTAAATTTAAGAAAATGGAAATCATATGAAGCATTTTTTGACCACAATGTTATGAAATTAGAAATCAATTACAGGAAAAAAAGGTAAAAAATACAAACACATGAAGGCTAAACAACACGCTATTAAAGAATCAAGAGATCACTGAAGAAATCAAAGCAGAAATCCAAAAATACCTAGAAACAAAGGAGAATGAAAATACGATGACCCAAAACCTGTGGGATGCAGCAAAAGCAGTTCCAAAAGGGAAGTTTATAACAATAAAATCCTACGTCAAGAAACAAGAAAAATCTCAAGTAAACAACTTAACCTTACACCTAACGCAACTAGAGAAAGAAGAATGAACAAAGCCCAAAGTTAGTAGAAGGAAAGAAATCATAAAGATAAGAACAGAAATAAATGAAATAGAAACGGAGAAAACAATAGTAAGATAAATAAAAGTAAAAGCTGGTTCTTTGAAAAGATAAACAAAATTGATAAACCTTTAGCCACATTCATCAAGAAAAAAAGGGAGAGGACACAAATCAATAAAATTAGGAACAAAAAAGAAGTTACAACTGACATCACAGAAATACAGAGTATCATAAGAGAGTACTACAAGGAACTATATGCCAATAAAATGGACAACCTGGAAGAAATAGACAAATTCTTAGAAAAATTACAACATTTCAAGACTGAACCAGGAAGAAATAGAAAATATGAACAGACTAATCACGAGTAATGAAATTGAAACTGTGATTAAAAAAATCTTCCAACAAAAAGGAGTCCAGGACCAGATGGCTTAGCTCTGGATTAGCCCTTCTCTAAATTTTACCAAACATTTAGAGAAGAGCTAACAACCATCCTTGTCAAAATCTTCCAAAAAATAGCAGAGGAAGGAAAACTCCCAAACTCATTCTATGAGGCCACCATCACCCTGATACCAAAACCAGCCAAAGATACTACAAAAAAAGAAAATTACAGGCCAATATCACTGATGAACATAGATGCAAAAATCCTTAACAAAATACTAGCAAACAGAATCCAGCAACACTTTAAAATATCATACACCATGATCAAGTGGGATTTATCCCAGGGATGCAAGGATTCTTCGATATACACAAATCAATCAATGTGATACACCATATTAACAAACTGAAGAATAAAAACCATATGATCATCTCAATAGATGACTGAGAAAATAGAAAATAGAAAAAACCTTTCAACAAAAATCAACACCCATTTATGCTAAAAACACTCCAGAAATTGGGAATATAGTGAATATACCTCAACATAATAAAGGCCATATATGAGAAACCCACAGCAAATATTATTCTCAGTGGTGAAAACCTGAAGGCATTTCTTCTAATATCAGGAACAAGACAAGGGTGTCCACTCTCACCAATATTTTTTTTCCCTTTTTTATTTTTTAATTTTTTAACATCCTTATTAGAGTATAATCACTTTACAATGGTGTGTCAGTTTCTGCTTTATACCAAAGTGAATCAGTTATACATATATATATGTCCCCATATCTCTTCCCTTTTGCATCTCCCTCCCTCCCACACTCCCTATCCCACCCCTCTAGGTGGTCACAAAACATCGAGCTGATCTGCCTGTGCTATGCGGCTGCTTCCCGCTAGCTATCTATTTTACACATGGTAGTGTATATATGTCCATGTCACTGTCTCACTTTGTCCCAGCTTACCCTTCCCCCTCCCCGTATACTCAAGTCCGTTCTCTAGTAGGTCTGCATCTTTATTCCCGTCTTGCCCCTAGGTCCTTCTGACCACTTTTTTTTTTTTTTTTTTAGATTCCATATATACGTGTTAGCATATGGTATTTGTTTTTCTCTTTCTGACTTACCTCACTCTGTATGACAGTCTCTAGGTCCATCCACCTCACTACAAATAACTCAGTTTCATTCCATTTTAAGGCTCAGTAATATTCCATTGTATATGTGTGCCACATCATCTTTATCCATTCATCTGTTGTTGGACACTTAGGTTGCTTCCATGTCCTGGCTATTGTAAACAGAGCTGCAATGAACATTTTGGTACATGACTCTTTTTGAATTACGGTTTTCTCAGGGTATATGCCCAGTAGTGGGATTGCTGGGTCGTATGGTTGTTCTATTTTTAGTTTTTTAAGGAACCTCCATACTGTTCTCCATAGTGGCTGTATCAAACTACATTCCTACCAACAGTGCAAGAGGGTTCCATTTTCTCCACACCCTCTCCAGCATTTAGTGTTTGTATATTTTTTGATCATGGCCATTCTAACCGGTGAGAGATGATATCTCGTTGTAGTTGTGATTTACATTTCTCTAATGATTAATGATGTTGAGCATTCTTTCATGTGTTTGTTGGCGATCTGTATATCTTCTTTAGAGAAATGTCTATTTAGGTATTCTGCCCATTTTTGGATTGATTTGTTTTTTTTTTTTTTTTTTGATATTGAGTTGCTTGTATGTTTTGGAGATTAATCCTTTGTAAGCTGCTTCATTTGCAAATATTTTCAGCCCTTCTGAGGGTTGTCTTTTCTTCTTGTTTCTGGTCCCCTTTGCTGTGCAAAAGCTTTTAAGCTTCATTAGGTCACATTTGTTTATTTTTGTTTTTATTTCCATTTCTCTAAGAGGTGGGTCAAAAAGGATCTTGCTGTGATTTATGTCATAGAGTGTTCTGCCTATGTTTTCCTCTAAGAGTTTGAAGGTGTCTGGACTTACATTTAGGTCTTTAATCCATCTTCAGTTTATTTTTGTGTATGGTGTTAGGGAGTGTTCTAATTTCACTATTTTACATGTAGCTGTCCAGTTTACCCAGCACCACTTATTGAAGAGACTGTCTTTTCTGCACTGTATATTCTTGCCTTCTTTATCAAAGATAAAGTGACCATATGTCCGTGGGTTTAACTCTGGGCTTTCTATACTTTTCTATTGATCTATATTTCTGTTTCTGTGCCAGTACCATACTGTCTTGATTACTGTAGCTTTGTAGTATAGTCTGAAGTCAGGGAGCCTGATTCCTCCAGCTCCATATTTCGTTCTCAAGATTGCTTTGGCTTTTCGGGGTCTTTTGTGTTTCCATACAAATTGTGAAATTTTTTGTTCTACTTCTGTGAAAAATGCCAGTGGTAGTTTGATAAGGATTGCATTGAATCTGTAGATTGTTTTGGGTAGTAGAGTCATTTTCACAATGTTGATTCTTCCAATCCAAGAACATGGTATATCTCTCCATCTATTTGTATCATCTTTAATTTCTTTCATCAGTGTCTTATAATTTTCTGCATACAGGTCTTTTGTCTCCTTAGGTAGGTTTATTCCTAGATATTTTATTCTTTTTCTTGCAATGGTAAACAGGAGTGTTTTCTTAATTTCACTTTCAGAATTTTCATCATTAGTATATAGGAATGCAAGAGATTTCTGTGCATTAATTTTGTATCCTGCTACTTTACCAAATTCAATGATTAGCTCTAGTAGTTTTCTTGTAGCATCTTTAGGATATTCTATGTATAGTATCATGGCATCTGCCAACAGTGACAGCTTTACTTCTTCTTTTCAGATTTGGATTACTTTTATTTCTTTTTCTTCTCTGATTGCTGTGGCTAAAACTTCCACAACTATGTTGAATAATAGTGGTGAGAGTGGGCAACATTGTCTTGTTCCTGATCTTAGTGGAAATGGTTTCATTTTTTCAACATTGAGGATGATATTGACTGTGGGTTTGTGATAGAATCACCTTTATTATGTTGAGGAAAATTCCCTCTATGCCTCCTTTTTGGAGGGTTTTTTATCATAAATCGGTGTTGAATTTTCTCAAAAGCTTTCTCTGCATCTATTGAGATGATCATATGGTTTTTTCTCCTTCAATTTGTTAATATGGTTTATCACGTTGATTGATTTGCATATATTGAAGAATCTTTCCATTCCTGGGATAAACCCCACTTGAACATAGTGAATGATCCTTTTAATGTGTTGTTGGATTCTGTTTGCTAGTATTTTATTGAGGATTTTTGTACCTATGTTCATCCGTGATATTGGCCTGTAGTTTTCTTTTTTTGTGACATCTTTGTCTGCTTTTGGTATCAGAGTGATGGTGGCCTTGTAGAATGAGTTTGGGAGTGTTCCTCCCTCTACTATATTTTGAAAGAGTTTGAGAAAGATAGGTGTTATCTCTTCTCTAAATGTTTGGTAGAATTCGCCTGTGAAGCCATCTGGTCCTGGGCTTTTGTTTGTTGGAAGATTTTTAATCACAGTCTCAATTTCAGTGCTCTGATTGGTCTATTCATATTTTCTATTTCTTCCTGGTTCAGTCTCGGAGGGTTGTGCATTTCTAAGAATTTTTCCATTTCTTCTAGGTTGTCAATTTTATTGACATATAGTTGCTTGTAGTAATCTCTCATGATTCTTGCTATTTCTGCAGTGTCAGTTGTTACTTCTCCTTTTTCATTTATAATTCCATTGATTTCAGTCTTCCTTGTTTTCTTGATAAGTCTGGCTAATGGTTTATCAATTTTTTTTTATCTTCTCAAAGAACCAGTTTTTAGTTTTATTGATTTTTGCTATTGTTTCCTTCATTTCTTTTTCCTTTATTTCTGATCTGATCTTTATGATTTCTTTCCTTCTGCTAACTTTGGGGTTTTTTGTTCTTCTTTCTCTAGTTGCTTTAGGTGTAAAGTTATGTTCTTTATTTGAGATTTTTCTTGTTTCTTAAGGTACACTTGTATAGCTATAATCTTCCCTCTTAGAACTGCTTTTGCTGCATCCCATAGGTTTGGGGTCGTTTGGTTTTCATTGTCATTTGTTTGTAGGTATTTTTTGATTTCCTCTTTGATTTCTTCAGTGATCTCTTGGTTATTAAGTGGTATGTTGTTTACCTTCCTTCTGTTTGTATTTCTTACAGATTTTTTCCTGTAATGATATCTAGTCTCATAGCGTTGTGGTCGGGAAAGACACTTGATACCATTTCAATTTTCTTAAATTTACCAAGGTTTGATTTGTGACCCAAGATATGATCTCTCCTGCAGAATGTTCCATTAGCACTTGAGAAGAATGTGTATTCTGTTGTTTTTGGATGGAATGTCCTATAAATATCAATTAACTCCATCTTGTATAATGTATCATTTAAAGCTTGTGTTTCCTTACTTATTTTCATTTTGGATGATCTGTCCATTGGTTAAAGTGGGGTGTTAAAGCCCCCTACTATGATTGTGTTACTGTTGATTTCCCATTTTATGGTTGTTAGTATTTGCCTTATGTATTGAGGTGCTCCTATGTTGGGTGCATAAATATTTACAATTGTTATATCTTACTCTTGGATTGATCCCTTGATCAATATGTAGTGTCCTTCTTTGTCTTTTGTAATAGTCTTTGTTTTAAAGTCTATTTTGTCTGATATGAGAATTGCTACTCCAGCTTTCTTTTGATTTCCATTTGCATGGAATATCTTTTTCCATCTCCTCACTTTCAGTCTCTATGTGTCCTTAGGTCTGACATGGTTCTCTTGTAGACAGCATATACACGGGTCTTGTGTTTGTATCCATTCAGCCAGACTATGTCTTTTGTTTGGAGCATTTAATCCATTTACATTTAAGGTAATTATCGATATATATGTTCCTATTACCATTTTCCTAATTGTTTTAGGATTATTATTGTAAGTCTTTTCCTTCTCTTGTGTTTCCTGCCTAGAGAAATTCCTTTAGCATTTGTTGTAAAGCTGGTTTGTTGGTGCTGAATTCTCTTAGCTTTTCCTTGTCTGTAAAGCTTTTAATTTCTCTGTCAAATCTGAATGAGATCCTTGCTGGGTAGAGTAATCTTGGTTGTAGGTTTTTCTCTTTCATCACTTTCAATATGTCCTGCCACTCCCTTCTGGCTTGCAGAGTTTCTGCTGAAAGATCAGCTGTTAACCTTATGGGGATTCCCTTATGCCTTACTTGTATTTTTTTTCCTTTGCTGCTTGTAATATTTGTTCTTTGTATTTAATTTTTGATAGTTTGATTAATATGTGTCTTGCCTGTTTCTCCTTGTATTTACCCTGTATGGTACTTTCTGTGCTTCCTGGAGTTGATTAACTATTTCCTTTACCGTATTCAGAAGTTTTCAACCATAATCTCTTGTAGTATTTTCTCAGTCCCTTTCTTTTTCTCTTCTTCTTCTAGAACTCCTATAATTCGACTGTTGTTGTGTTTAATGTTGTCCCAGAAGTCTCTGAGACTGTCCTCAATTCTTTTCATTCTTTTTTCTTTCTTCTTCTCTGCAGTAGTTATTTCCACTTTTTACCTTCCAGGTCACTTATCCGTTCTTCTGCCTCAGTTATTCTGTTATTGATCCCTTCTAGAGAATTTTTAATTTCATTTATTGTGTTGTTCATCTCTGTTTGCTCTTTAGTTCTTCTAGGCCCTTCTTAAATGTTTCTTGTATTTTCCCCATTCTATTTCCAAGGTTTTGGATCATCTTTACTATCATTATTCTGAATTCTTTTCCAGGTAGACTGCCTATTTCCTCTTCATTTGTTAGGTCTGGTGGGTTTTTGCCTTGCTCCTTCATCTGCTCTGTGTTTCTCTGTCTTCTCATTATGCTTAACTTACTGTGTTTGGCATCTCCCTTTCACAGGCTGCAGGTTCATAGTTTCTATTGTTTTTGTTGTCTGTCGCCAGTGGCTAAGGTTGGTTCAGTGTGTTATGTAGGCTTCCTGGTGGAGGGGACTACTGCCTGTGTTCTGGTGGATGAGCCTGGATCTTATCTTTCTGCTGGGCAGTTACATGTCTGGTGGTGTGTTTTGGCATGTCTGTGGCCTTATTATGATTTTAGGCAGCCTCTGTGCTAATGAGTGCGGTTGTGTTCCTGTCTTGCTAGTTGTTTGGCATAGGGTGTCCTGCACTGTAGCTCGCTGGTCATTGAGTGGAGCTGGGTCTTGGCATTGAGATGGAGACCTCTGGGAGATATTCGCCATTTGATATTATGTTGAGCTGGGAGTTCTCTTGTGGACCAGTGTCCTGAACTTGGTTCCCCACCTCAGTGGCACAGCCCTGACACCTGACTGGAGCACCAAGAGCCTGTCCTCCACATGGCTCAGAATAAAAGGGAGAAATAAAAGAAAGAAAGAAAGAAGAAGATAAAATAAAATAAAATAAGAAGTTATTAAAATAAAAAATAAAAAATAATTATTAAGAAAAAAAATTTTTTTAAGTAATAAAAAAAACCAAAAATGGACAGACAGAACCCTAGCACAAATGGTAAAAGCAAAGCTATACAGACAAAATCACACACCGAAGCATACACATACACACTCACAAAAAGAAAAAAGGGAAAAATACATATATATTTTTGCTCCCAAGTCCACCTCCTCAATTTGGGATGATTTGTTGTCTATTCAGGTATTTCACAGATGCAGGGTACATCAAGTTGATTGTGGAGATTTAATCCACTGCTCCTGAAGCTGCTGGGAGAAATTTCCCTTTCTCTTCTTTTGTTGCACAGCTCCTGGGGTTCAGCTTTGGATTTGGACATGCCTCTGCATGTAGGTCACCTGAGGGTCTCTGTTCTTCGCTCAGAAAGGAAGGGGTTAAAGGAGCATCTGAATCAGGGGCTCTGGCTCACTCAGGCTGGGGGGGGAGGGAGGGGTACGGATGCTGGGCGAGCCTGTGTCAGCAGAGGCCAGTGTGATGTTGCACCAGCCCGAGGCGTGCTGTGCCTTCTCCCGGGGAAGCTGTCCCTGGATCATGGGACCGTGGCAGTGGCGGACTGCACAGGCGCCCGGGAGGGGAGGTGTGGATAGTGACCTGTGCTTGCTCACAGGCTTCTTGGTGGCTGCAGCAGCAGCCTTAGCATCCCTTGTCCATCTCTGGGGTCCACGCTGATAGCCGCGGCTCACGCCCATCTCTGCAGCTCCTTTAAGTGGTGTTCTTAATCCCCTCTCCTCACGCACCAGGAAGCAAAGAGGCAAGAAAAAGTCTTTTGTCTCTTCAGCAGCTTCAGACTTTTTCCCAGACTCCCTTCTGGCTAGCCGTGGTGCACTAACCCCCTTCAGGCTGTGTTCAAGCAGCTTACCCCAGTTCTCTCCCTGGGATCCGACCTCCGAAGCCCAAGCCTCAGCTCCCAGCCCCCACCCGTCCCGGCAAGTGAGCAGACAAGCCTCTCGGGCTGGTGAGTGCTGGTCAGCACCAATCCTCTGTGCAGGAATCTCTCCGCTTTGCCCTCCGCACCCCTGTTGCTGCGCTCTCCTCCATGGCTCCGAATCTCCTCCCCTCCGCCACCCGCACTCTCTGCCCATGAAGAGGGTTCCTAGTGTGTGGAAACCTTTCCTCTTTCACAGCTCCCTCCCACTGGTGCAGGTCCCATCCCTATTCTTTGTCTCTGTTATTTCTTTTTTCTTTTACCCTATGCAGGTACGTGGGGAGTTTCTTGCCTTTTGGAAGGTCTGAGGTCTTCTGCCAGCATTTAGTAGGTGTTTTGTAGGAGCTGTTCCACATGTAGATGTATTTCTGATGTATTTGTGGGGAGGATGTTGATCTCTGCATCTTACTCTTCAACCATCTTGAAGCTCCTCCATTCTCAGCACTATTATTCAACATAGTTTTGGAAGTCCTAGCCACGCCAATTAGAGAAAAAAAAGAAATAAATGGGATTCAAATTGGAAAAGAAGAAGTAAAACTCTCACTGAAGATGACATAATCCTATACATAGAAAATCCTAAAGATGCTAACAGAAAACTACTAGAGCTGATCAATGAGTTTAGTAAAGTTGCAGGATACAAAATTAATACACAGAAATCTCTTTCATTCCTATACACTAACAATGAAATATCAGAAAGAGAAATTAAGGAGATGATCCCATTTACTGCTGCAACAAAAAGAATAAAATACCTGGGAATAAACCTACCTAAGGAGGCAAAATACCTGTATGCAGAAAATTATAAGATGCTGATGGAAGAAATTAAAAAGGACACAAATAGATGGAGAGATATAATATGTTCTTGGATTGGAGGAATTGATATTGTGAAAATGACTGTACTACCCAAAGCAATCTACAGATTCAATGCAATTCATATCAAACTACCAATGGCAAGTTTCACAGAATTAGAACAAAAAATATTACAATTTGTATGGAAACAGAAAAGACACCAAACAGTCAAAACTATCTTGAGAAAGAAAAACGGAGCTGTAGGAATCAGGCCCCCTGATTTCAGACTATACTACAAAGCTACAATAATGAAGACAGTATGGTACTGGCACAAAAACACAAACATAGATCAATGGAACAGGATAGAGAGCCCATAGATAAACCCATGCACCTATAGTCACCTAATCTAGTACAAGGAGGCAAAAATATACAATGGAGAAAAGACAGTTTCTTCAATAAGTGCTGCTGGGAAAACTAGACAGCTACATGCAGAAGAATAAAATTAGACTACTCCCTAACACCATACACAAAAATAAACTCAAAAGGTTTAAAGACCTAAATGTAAGACCAAACACTGTAAAACTCATAGGAAAACATAGGAAGAACACTCTATGACAGAAATCACAGCAAGTTCTTTTTTGACCCACCTCCTAGAGTAATGGAAATAAAAACAAAAATAAACAAGTGGGACCTAATAAAACTTACAAACTTTTGTACAGCAAAGGAAACCATAAACAAGACAGAAAGACAACCCTCAGAATGGGAGAAAATATTTGCAAATGAAGCAACTGACAAAGGATTAATCTCCAAAATATGCAAGCACCTCATGCAGCTCAATATGAAAGAAACAAACAACCCAACCAAAAAATGGATGGAAGACCTATATACACATTTCTCCAAAGAAGAGATACAGATGGCAAACAAACACATGTAAAGCTGCTGAACATCACTAATTATTAGAAAAATGCAAATCAAAACTACAATGAGGTATCACCTCACACAGGTCAGAATGGCCATCATCAAAAAATCTACAAAAAATAAATGCTGGAGAGGGTGTGGAGAAAAGGGAACCCTCTTGCACTGTTGGTGGGAATGTAAATTGATAAAACCACTATGGAGAACAGTATGGAGGTTCCTTTAAAACCTTAAAATAGAACTACCATATGACCAAGCAATCCCAGTACTGGGCATATAGCCAGAGAAAACCATGATTCAAAAAGACACATACACCCCAATGTTCTTTGCAGCACTATTTACAATAACCAGGCATGGAAACAACCTCAATGTCCATCAACAGAGGAATGGATAAAGAAGATGTGGTACACATATACAATGGAATATTACTCAGCCATAAAAATTAACGATATTAGGTCATTTGTAGAAATGTGGATGGACCTAGAGTCTGTCATACAGAGTGAAGTATGTCAGAAAGAGAAAAATAAATATCGTATATTAATTCATATATGTGGAATCTAGAAAAATGGCATAGATGACCTTATTTGCCAAGCAGAAATAGAGACACAGACGTAGAGAACAAATGTACAGATACCAAGGGGGAAAGGGGTGAGGTGGGAGGAATTGGGAGATTGGGATTGACACATATACACTATTGATACTATGCATAAAATAGACAACTGATGGGAACATAGTGTATAGCACAGGGAACTCTTCTTAATACACTGTGGTGTTCTAAATTGGAGGGAAATCCAAAAGGGAAGGGATATATATATATATGTATGCCTGATTCCTTTTGCTGTGCAATAGAAGCTAACACAACTTTGTAAAGCAACTATACTCCTATGAAAATTAATTAAAAATAGAGATATCTATACTCTCATGTCATATATATATGTGTGTGTGTATTAATGTTTATATTTATATGTTTATTTATACTTATATATGAAGGAAATCTGTCATTTGTGACAACATGGATGAGCCTGGAGGGCATTATGCTAAGCGGAATAAGCCAGCTAGAAAGAATAATACCACATGGTATCATCTATGTGGAATCTTAAAAAAAAAAAAAAATGTTGAACGCATAGAAGCAAAGAGTAGAAAAGTGGTTACTGGAGTTGGGGAGTGGAACAAATAGGGAGAGTTTGGTAAAGGGTACAAACTTTCAGTTATAAAATAAATAAGGTCTGGGGCAATAATGTTACTATAGTTGATAACACTATTCTGTAATCAAAATTTGCTAAGAGAGTAGAACTTACACATTCTCACACACAAAAAAAAGTTAAATCTGTGAGATGACGGATATGTTAACTAACTTGATAATGGGGGGAATCCTTTCACAATGTATACATATATCAAATCACCATTCTGTACACTTTAAATATCTTACAGTTTTGTCAGTGATACCCCAATAAAGCTGAAAAAAGAGGATGCTGGGAGGAAACTTTTGGAGGTGATGGATATGTTTATGATGTAGACTGTGGTGATGGTTCATGGATGCATACTTATCTCCAAATTCATCAATTTGTATATATATGAAATATGCTTTTTGTATGTCAATCATACCTCAATAAAGTGGTTAAGAAAAAGAAACTCAAGAATAGGCAAATATCGGTCTAAAAAACTGAAGTGAACATTGAGATTGGTTAAACCGTGTCTATATAACTTCTAGTATGGGTATAAAACTTAAGGTGAATGCTAAAATGGTCTAGATGCATACTGTAATGAATAGCAATAATTTTTCAGTAAAATTTTATTTATGTGTTATACAAACAGATATGAGTTTTTGGATATGTACATATTTATATATTCAAAAATCCTTTTCAGGCAGGCCTGTGTTAAAGTCTTAGTTTTACCACTTAGTTTTGTGTGATCTTGGACAAATATCTTCCTAGCATCTGCACTCATATATTCACACCCTAAGTATACATATAACATACATGCAATAGGACAATCCAACAAAATGTTTAAAATAATTATATCTAGTTGCCAGGACTATGTGAAATTTTCTTATTTCTTCTATGTATGTCTTGCCTTACTCAAATTTGTAAAGCAAGTATTTATTACTTCAGCGATCACAAAATGTCATTAAATACAAGAAAAAAGATACTAAAATGTAAAACTATAATTTTAGTTAAGGATCTTTTCTTCTGAAAATCAAATCTTCTGCACAACTAGCAACCCGGGTTGTTTTAGTCGAACCTGTACTGGTAAGCATATTAATCACACATGCCATTCTATACATCTTGGAATCTCAAAATAACATCATTAGAATTACTGACATTTTTGAATGTGCTATTAATTATTGACATCATTGAAAGGCGGTAAAGAATGGTTGCTGGGAACAGGGTGCTGTGGTCAAACTGCCATGGGTCCTCACTCATTCACATCATCTTACCCAGGGTAAGTTACATAACCTCTCTGAGGCCTTACTTTTCTAACCTATAAACTAAGAATAATAGGAGTGCTAATATCATAGCTTGATTCTGAGAAAGAAGTCAGATGTGGCTGATGAGGAATCTGAAGTTTGGGGAAGCAGCAGGTCAGTTTTCAATGGTAGGACTGACTGACTCCAGAGCTCTGCCTCATTGCCCTTGGTTCCTCCCTGGCCCTGAAAGCCAGTTCTGAGTCTGGGATTCCTGCTGAGTTTTGTTATCTCCATCCTTCTGCCTGGGCTGAAACTGTATTTGATGCTTCTGCCCTGACACCAAAATTCTTTCGCTACTGACAAATCATTTATTTGGGAACTTTTGAAGCTCTATCCTGTAACATTTGTAGCCACCATATTCTGACCACTTAAAGTTTCTATTCAATACAACTCTCATGTATTAGGAATCAAATAGGAAAAGATAAACATGTGATTTCCACTCTAACTCTGAAAATATCTATTATACAGACATTATAGCCAAGGGTGTTTTTTGTAGAGCTAAGACCACACAAGCTCCTTTAAAATTCTTACAACAGCACCATGTACTCTCTGTGGAGATAAATGGATGTATAGAGCAATGGTAGGTGCATCACAGTCATTGTGCTTAGACACTTTTGGCTTTGTTTTGCAGTCATCATATTGAGAATATTCATTCTTCTCTTTCTTCACTTGGCTGTCCTAGTCTTCTTTTTCTGTCCTTCTTGCCTGAATTGAAGCAAGTCATCCAAGCTATAATTTGGAGGTAATTAATTTGGACAGCAAGCATAAACCTAGCACTTGGGGACAACTTGAAGCTCAGTTAACTCACCAGATGAATTATTTTTAAGTAGCTGCTCTTCCAAAGACCCATTAATAAGACAGGTGTTTAACCTCCAGTGCCACATCTGACTTAGTCCTAGTGGAGCACCAAGTTTCTTGAATGTATCAATAGAATATTTTGGTGTGGCTTTTTATTTACCTGTCACCAAGGCAATTGTTTAATTAATTTACCTTTTCTTTTTTTTTTTGAGGTAAACAAACTCCCAAGATCTCCCAAACCAGAACAGAACAGGGAAAGACATGTTAATTATTCTCACATCAGAAACTGGAAAATGCTATGATCTTGTTCATTGAGTGATTATGAAACATATAAACTATATTTCTAAAGCATACACTTTATATCAAGGACGTACCTGACCACTTCCCAAAACGTACTCCCTCTGAGAAGAACAGAGCCCTCAGAACATTGCTCACAAAGTGTGTTTGCAGCCATTATATCAATACTTCTGTAAAATGATGAAATTTCCAATCAGCAACTAAAAAGTCTTCAAGGACATGCTCACGAGAACACATTTTCAAACCTGAAACAGATGTGCAACTACACGAGGCTCAGTTCCTTGAAGGCCTTTTTGTACTGGGAAGTATCACCCAGATGTTGCTACTTGAAAGGCCTTCACCGACTTGCATACTCTGTTTAACATGATACGACAGTGACCTAGCTCCTTAGTTCAGAGGGGTAGCACAAATGTAGCAGAAAATGCAATTTCACAGCATGGTAACCGGTCACTGGTCTCTGCTTTCACCTTGGTAATAAACTGAATCATGTTATCTGACTAAGGATCATACTCTTGTGCTCCATTTATTCTAGTCATGCTCCACTGACATATGTTTAGTCAAATGGACAGAAGCTAACCTCAACTTCTCCATCCTCCAGAAACACTTAAGTCTGTTTCACCTGATTTAACATCAGTGCATATGTGCCTTACAAACCTTTATTAAAGACCACTAATCTTAATTTTCAGAAAGGGGCACCGCTGAATCTGATTAATTTAAAACATGGAAGGATGAAAACCAAGAATTTCACAAGATTGTTTTTGTTAAAAATGCTTTATTAGTCAAGACTGCCAAATGGGGACTATATCAAAGGTAATGCTACTATGAAGAAGAAAAGTACTTTTCTTCCCCAAACATATGTTTCACAGCTGAGTCCTGTTCTCAGTTTTAAGTCTTGTTTCATGTGGCAGTCTGATTCTATTCTTTGGTGTAAAGCCCAAATGTCTCTGATGATACTTTCCCTGTCTTCCCAGACTTAGATTCAGACACTGAAACGTTAAACTGAACACAGAGTAAAGTATTAACATGAGACTGAGTCTCCATGAAATTAACTCAAATGACATATTTGTCCAAAGGAAAAAAGTAAAACAAAAGTCATTTTTTGTTAGTTGAAAAACATTTGAGGAAAGTTGCATGCTTTTTTTTCCCCATAAATATTCTTTCCTTTTCATTTTGAAAAGTGAATAAGGTGAGAAAGGAAATGCAAATAATGGAAGGAGATTAAGAATTTTTGAAAATTGGCAGAAAAAAATATGAAGATTCAAAAATGGTGTTGATGTATAGAGAAAGAAATGTCACAGTAAGAGTGGTTAATGCTGTTAACAGACATTTTAAAGGTGCATATGCATTAATGCTAACTCCATTGAAAAAGATGTAACCATTTCTGGAGGATGAAAAGGTTAGGGTTAGCTTCTATATGTTCTGCTCACCATATGTCAGTGGTTTACGACTAAAATAATTGCTGCAGTGCTTCCTCCACTCAGAAAGAGAGAAACTGTAGAGAAAAAAGGGAGTACATTTGTCTTTCATGAGTTTGTATGATTCCTTAGCAAGCTTGACCTATTCTTGATGACTTCAAATCCTATTTTTGTGAGTTTCTTCTCAATATTCAACAGCTCCACTCAGTTACTGACAAAACTGACCTTATAATTCCAAAGCCAAATTTTCTTAGGCCTTTGAGTAACAAATGAGATCACACAGATATTTGTACTGAAATTTCATTAATTCACAATCTCTATTTACTTAAAGAGAACTTCAGCTCCTCCAGCTTCTCCCCTGTTCCACCACACCTCCAGTTCATGGGAGGTCTTATGGGTTCAAGAACAAGTCCACTCTCATGGCAGCCATGGTGCTCTGTGACAGTCACCACAGCTTCATGAGAAACAAGTCTTCACACACTCCTGTGGACACAGGAGAGTCCTTGTCTTCTCTGCAGGGACCCACAGGAAAGAACCTACTCTTCCAGCCCCTACGGTGACTCTCTCTCCCCCCTCCCCATGAGCACAGAAAAATTATTTTGCCTGGGTCTCTCCTGGGTCCTTTTCTGTGGCAGAATCAGGGAGATGGCATGTTTTTCTGTGGATCACATACTGTTAGAAACATTCCTAAAACAGAGTTATTTGGGCCACAGTGGGGTGTGACTTTTAGTGAAAGTTCTCTTTTAGTTTTATTTACTGCATTCTCTAGGATTTAATTGTGTCAGAAAATTGAAGCTAGAAATATATTTATGTGGCAGACACTGTTCTCAAAAATCCACACTCTCCTCCAAATATGTACTCTTTTTATTCATGAAGTTAATCATGCCTGGTTCCTTCCTTGCGCCAAGTGATCCCTCAACACTCCTACCAGTAGACTTTCCTTGGCTCATTCACCAGAGTTTCAGATTTGCCAAGGTATTTACCAAAGCTATATACATACTATGATTTTCTTAAAAGTCAGGCCAGTTTCACCTCAATTTTTAAATTGGATATTTCAATGGGGCACGAAGATTCAATAGATTTGAAATTCCTAAAATAATTACCAGACAGAGATATAAATTTACAAAGGAAAATACCTGAAAATTCATTTCATGACTATTATCTCTTTACCTGACTTACAGTTTGGGCCAGACTACATGGAGATCTGGAAGGAATTTTAGCAATAAACTCCTGGGATGAAATACCGTGTGCTATGAATTCCACCATTCTGAGGCCTAGTTAGAGGGGCTTCCCAGGACTTCTCAAAGAACTTGATTTGTGTCTCCTGCAGTTGGAACATTTACAATGGACTCATGTGATATTTTGCCTGTTCAACATAATGGTAGACAGGCTGGCTGGCTGCTCCAAGATTGAGAAGTGTCACAGGGCCAGAAATGGCTTGTATCCCTATGATTTGTTGAGGCAAGATTTTCAAGACCACATGAGATAGGGAAGTTCTGTCAAAGAGGAATACCTAAAGCCCCAAACAGGCCTCAGCACAGAGTAACTGAAAGTTAGCCAAACTAGGAAGTCTCAAGACCAGTCTAAAATGGTACCAGGGAAAGGAAAACTTTCTTATACTTCTTACCTGCCCTCTTTCCATATTACCTCTCATCCCTTCACCCCAACCCTCCCCCCACCATGAAAATCAGTAGCTATCAAGTGGTGGAGGAGGTGATCCAAAAAGAGGGAAGAGACTGACCACACTCTCTTCTTCCAGGGAAGGAAGAGCCCCTATAAGAGCCCCTCCTAGTTGTGGGATGAGAAGGAAGGTATGCTCTTGAATGAAGGATATGTACGTTCTAATTTTTAAATTGAGGCTCTATCTTCTGATTTGAATAGACTAGAAAGACCCTGACCAGAGAGTCACAGAAATGCCAGATTTTTATCCAGTCATGGAAAACTAACCCCAGTAATTAAAGACAAAAGGACAATGAGAGTACAAAATAATGTTGCTTTATGAAAACACTCCATGAATACTGTGTGTTCAATACCCCAGGTGCGGTAGCCACGAATCCAAGATGACAACGAGGGAGAGTCTCATACCTACAGTTATATCTGGTTGGACCCCATTTTTCCTTCTTGACCTTTCAAATCTATGCAACACCTAATGTTTCTAATTAGAACAACTTCTGTAGTGTTTCCAATCTCACTGAAGCCTGAAAGTCTGTGTTTCTAGCAAGCTCCCAATGATGTCAATGCTCTTGGCCTATGGCTTATTTTTTTTGCATATTTACATTGCAAAGCTCTAGTCCACATCTGTCCCATCCTTACAGCATAACCCAAAACCCCAAAACCCTGAAAATAAAGAACTGAAGGGCCTCATATGAGGTAATGAAATCAAGGAGATGTGATTCTAGAATAGGGACCTCTGCCATCTACTTCCTTAGGCCATGCTTCTTCACTGTCGTTACTCCAGCCATGTGTTATAACCAATTCAGTTGTCAAGTAACCTATCTATATCACAACATGGTACCAGGTGCACTAGCCACACATCCCAACTCATTCTGTGATGCCAGTATTACTTTAATAACAAAGCCAGGCAAAAAATCATAAGAAAAGAAAACTAGAGTCCAACATAGATGTAAAAATCTTAATAAAATATTAGTAGATACAATCCGTCAGTATATAAACAAGGTAATATAGCCTAAGCAGTTAAGATTCTTCCCAGTTGTTTTAACACAAAAAAAATTTGTTAATATAATACATCGTATTCATAAAGAACAAAAACCACAGACTCTTCCCAATAGATAGAAACAAATCACTTTTCAAAATCTGACATTCAAAAACTCTCAACAGACCAGAAGTACAAGGGAAGCTTCCTCAATCTCATAAAGAACATCTTAAAAAAAACCCCAAAACAACAAAAAAAAAACCCAGGTAATATCATACTAATGGTGAAAGACTGAACGTGAATGCTTTCCACCTAAGATTGAGAATGAGGCAAAAACGTCTGATCGTATTACTTCTATTTAATATTGTATGGAGGGTTCTAACCACAGAAATTTATTAAAAAAGATAAAGGAAAGAAAAAAGAGAGAAAAAAATTTTGAAAAGGCGTTTAGGTAGGAAAGAAATAAGTAAAGAAATAAGTAAAATTCTTTATTAGCAGTGACACATTCCTGTTTGTAGATAATCCCAAAGAATCATAAAAATTACTACAACTGAGTTTAGCAAGGGCACAGGGCATACAAACAAAATACAAAAAATCAATTGTATGCTAGGAATGGACAATCCAAAATGAAACTAAGAAAGCAATTTTATTCATAATTGGATAAAAAATAGAATACTTAAAAAGTTAACAAAAATGTATGAGACTTGTACACTGAAACTAGGAAATATTGTGAGAAATTTTTAAAGATATAAATAAATAAAGTGACATCTTATGTTCATGGATTGGAATTCTCAATATTGTCAAAACGGCAATTCTCCCCAAATTGACCCATAAATTCAATGCAAACACTATCAAATTCTCAGCTGACATTTTAGTAGAAATTATAAGCTGATCCTAAAATATATGTAGAAATGCAAGAGACTTAGAACTGCCAAAACAATTTTTAAAAGAAAAATAAATTGGAGGACTTTAGTAATTTCAGAACTTGCTATAAAGCCACAGTAATTAAGACAATGTGATAGTCACACAAAGAAAGCATATAGATCAATGGAACAGAACTGAGAGTCCATAAATAAACTCTTACATTTACGGTTCATTTTCAACAACGATACGAAGGCAGTTTAAGGGCAGAAACAATAGTCTTTTCAACAAATGGTGCTGAGACAATTGGATATCCACATACAAAAGAAACAAGTAGATCTTCATCTCAAACTATAAAAAAATTTAACTCAAACTTGATCATAAACCTAAATGTAATAGCTAAAAATAATCTTTAGAACAAATCATAGGAGAACAACTCTTTAACCTTGGGTTAACAAAAAATTTTTGATATGACATCACAAACACAACCCATAAAAGAAAAACTTCATTAATTGGGCCTCATTGAAATTAAAGACTTTTGTACTTGCAGCAACACAATTAAGAAAATAAAAAGGTAAGCCACAGACTAGAGAAAATATTTGAAAATCAAGTATCTTATAAAGGACTTAAAAACAGAATATTTAAAGATCTCATAACTCAATGAAGAAGGAAAACGACTCAATTTAAAAATAGGCAGAAGATGTGAATAGATATTTCACTATGCATCCATTAGAATGGCTATAATGAAGACAAGTCAAAAGCAAGTACTGGAGTAGATTACTTTAAAATGGTACAGCTAGTTTGGAAAGCAGTTTGTCAGTGTCTTCAAAAGTTAAACATAAACCTACAATACAACCCAGATTCTATTCCTAGGAATTTACCCAAGATAAATGAAAACTTATATCTACGAAAGACGTGTGCATGAATGTTCACAGAGGCATTATTTGTAATAGTAGCAAACTGAAAACAATAAAAATATCCAACAACTGATTAGTAGATAAATAAAAGCCATACAAATGGAATATAATTCAGCAACATAAAGGAATGTGCTACTAACATATGCTACTATATAGATGAACCTTAAAACGTTATTTTTTATTAACTCGTTCAACAAATATTTCTTTTTTTGTTCTGTTTTATTGATATATAATTGACATTATATCTCATTGTATTAGTTTTATATATATTGTTAAATGATTACCACAATAAGTTTAGTTAACACCCATTACCATATACAGTTACAATATAGTTACAACATTTTTTTCTTGTGATGAGAACTTTTAAGATCTAGACTCTTAGCAACTTTTAAATATACAATACAGTATTGTTAACTATAGTCACCATGAAAATATTATTTTAAGTGAAAGAAATGACACAAAAAACTACATATCGTATGCTTCCATTTATATGAAATATCTAGAAAAGACAAATTCATAAAGAAAGAAATCAGAACAATAGGTCCCTAGGGCTGGGGGGTGGGAGTGTAGATAAACTACAAATGGGCACAGGAAAAATTTTGGGGATGCTGGACATGTTCTTAAACTAGATTATGATGACGTTTACACAACTAAATTTACTAAAGATCCTTACCTGAAAAAACATATTTTAAGGGAAAAATGAGGATAAAGACTAGAAATAAGATTTTTTTCCTCTTATTATTTCAGCACCTCACCCCACTTTTGGTTTATATACTAATTAATGGTGACACTAGCTGTCTAATCAGTTCAAGATATTAGTCACAACATATCCTCTTCAAAAAAAATGTGTTGTTGCAAAAGGCAAACAGTTTGAGTGTTGTGCTTGTTCTGAGGGAACCAGCTAAATGCCTGATCTACATGTGTTCATTTCACATAATATTTTTAGGACAAAGTCTGAAGCGGCAGTGCTTCTCATCCTGCACTTTTATCATGGTTAAGTGACTCCTGGTCCTGCCCTTTTTTTTTTTTAAGTTAATTTTTTTGAAGTATAGCTGCTTTACAATGTTGTGTTAGTTTCTGCTGTACAGCAAAGTGAATCAGTTATAGGTATACATATATCCCTTCTTTTTAGATTTCCTTCCTGTTTAGGTCAACACAGAGCATTGAGTAGAGTTCCCTGTGCTATATACAGTAGGTTCTCGTTAGTTATCTATTTTATACATAGTAGTGTGTATATGTCAATCTCAATCTCCCAATTCATCCCACTCCCCTTCCCCCCTTGGTAGCCATAAGTTTGTTCTCTACATCTGTGTCTCTGTTTCTGCTTTGCAAATAAGTTCATCTGTACCATTTTTCTAGATTCACATATAAGTGTTATTATATGATATTTGTTTTTCTCTTTCTGACTTACTCTGTATGACAGTCTCTAGGTCCATCCACATCTCTGCAAATGGCAATATTCCATTCCTTTTCATGGCTGAATAATATTCCATTGTATATATGTACCACATCTTCTTTATCCATTCTTCTGTTGATGGACATTTAGGTTTCTTCCATGTCCTGGCTATTGTAAATAGTGCTGGAATGAACATTGGGGTGCATGTATCTTTTTAAATTATGGTTTTCTCTGGGTGTATAACCAGGAGTGGGATTGCTGGGTCATATGGTAGTGATCTACCCTTTCTTTAAAAAACAAAACCACAAAATGCAAACGTGTCAAGTTTCCTTATGAGTAGTGGGTTATACAAGGCTCCAGGATTTTCCACTTGTCATGGTTCACATTGAGCCAAGTGTTTCACTCAACTCCTTTTCATCTTGTTAGTGAGGGAGAGAGTCCCACTCTTGGGTTAGGGGGATGGCTGAGTCCACAACACCCAACATTGGACAGATGAGATTGACAGCAGTTTATTAGTCACATATACTCACAGCCTTTGGGAGGAGGACATCACATGCCATGCAGGGCCCCGTGAGGGTTACATTTGGGAACAGAGTGAACAACTAGGGCCTGTGGGAAGAAGGCTTTGTAGTTTCAAGACTGTGGGGTGTCCCTTAGCTCCATGGGAACATGTGACTGGATTGTTTGAGTAATTCCATAGACTAGGAGAGAACTGAAACCTGCTACTCAGGCATAAACAGGAAGTACACTTGGTCCATTTGATTAGGAGGATTGTTTGGCTAGGGGCCCTTATTGTCAGGAGCAGTTTGGAAAGGGTAACTCATAGTTAGGTCATCTGAGGCCCTCCTGGTTTTACCAGTGTCCAGGCAGTACATAATATTGAGCATTTTTCAGTCTTACACCACATCAAGTTAAATACATGAAATATCTTATTTTTGATGATTATCTACCCAGAAAAGTGAATCAACCATCCTTTATAAATTCTCTATTGATCCTCCTTTTTTCACAGTATCTGTCAACTATATAAGTTGGAGACAAAAACACTACAAAATTAATTACCTAGATGTCATCTATCAGGTGATTTATATGCTTGGAAAGAAAAGCACTAAACATAATTTTTTAAAATTTGTATTGGAATATAGTTGATTTACAATGTTGTGTTAGTTTCAGGTGTATAGCAAAGTGAATCAGTTATACATATACATATATCCACTCTTCTTTTTTTGTAGATTCTTTTCCCATATAGGCAATTACAGAGTATTGAGTAGAGTTCTCTGTGCTGTACAGCAGGATTTATTAGTTATCTATTTTATATATAGTAATGTGTATATGTCAATTCCAATCTCCCAGTTTAACCCTCCCCCCTCATCCCCTGGTAACCATAAATTTGTTTTCTACATCCGTGACTCTACTTCTGCTCTGTAAATAAGTTCATTGGTACACCTTTTGTTTTTTTAGATTCCACATATAAGCGATATCATATGATATTTATCTTTCTGTGTCTGACTTACTACACTCAGTATGACAATCTCTAGGTCCATCCATGTTGCTGCAAATGGCATTATTTTGTTCTTTTTTATGGCTGAGTAATATTCCATTGTATATATATACAACATATTCTGTATCCATTCCTCCCTTGATGGACTTTTAGGTTGCTTCCATGTCCTGGCTATTTTAAATAGTGCTGCAATGAATATTGGGAAGCATGTATATTTTTGAATTATGATTTTCTCTGGGAATATGCCCAGAGGTGGGATTGCTGGGTCATATAGTAGTTCTATTTTTAGTTTTTTAAGGAACCTCCGTATTATTCTCCAGAGTGGATGTACCAATTTACATTCCCACCAAGAGTGTAGGAGTGTTTGCTTTCTTCCACACCCTTTCCAGAATTTACTATTTGTAGATTTTTGGATGATGGACATTCTAACTGGTGTGAGGTGATACCTCATTATAGTTTTGATTTGCATTTCTCTAAAAATCAGTCATGTTGAGCATCTTTTCATGTGCTTTTTGGCCATCTGTATGTCTTCCTTGGAGAAATGTCTATTTAAATCTTTTGCCCATTTTTTGATTGGGTTATTTGTTTTTTTGATATTCAGCTGCATGAGTTGTTTGTATATTTTGGAGATCAACCCCTTGTCAGTTGCTTTGTTTGCAAATATTTTCTCCTATTCTGAGGATTGTCTTTTTCTTTTGTTTATGGTTTCCTTTACTGTGCAAAAGCTCTTAAGTTTAATTAGATCCCATTTGTTTCTTTTTGTTTGTATTTTCATTACACTAGGAGGTGGGTCAAAAAAGATCTTCCTGCGATTTATGTCAAAGAGTGTTCTTCCTATGTTTTCCTCTAAGACTTTTTTAGTGTCTGGTCTTACATTTAGGCCTTTATTTTGAGTTCATTTATTTGAGTTCATTTTTCAGTATGGTGTTAGGGAGTTTTCTAATTTCATTCTTTCACGTGTAGGTGTCCAGTTTTCCCAGAACCACTTATTGAAGACTGTCCTTTCTCCATTGTATATTCTTAACTCCTGTGTAATAGATTGGGTGCATGGGTTTATCTCTGGGCTTTCTATCCTGTTCCATTGATCTACATTTGTGTTTTTGTGCTAGTACCATACTGTCTTGATTACTGTAGCTTTGTGTATAGTTTGAAGTCAGGGAGCCTGATTCCACCAGCTCCGTTTTTCTTTCTCAAGAGTGCTGTGACTACTCGGGATCTCTTGTGTCTCCATACAAACTGTAATGTTTTTTTTCTTTTTTTGTTTTTAACATATTTATTGGAGTATAATTACTTTACAATGGTGTGTTAGTTTCTGCTTTATAACAAAGTGAATCAGTTATACATATACATATGTCCCCATATCTCTTCCATCTTGCATCTCCCTCCCTTCCACCCTCCCTATCCCACCCCTCTAGGTGGTCACAAAGCACCAAGCTGATCTCCCTGTGCTATGCGGTTGCTTCCCACTAGCTATCTATTTTAAGTTTGGTAGTGTATATATGTCCATGCCACTCTCACTCTTTGTCCCAGCTTACCTTTCCCCCTCCCCATATTCTCAAGTCCATTCTCTAGTAGGTCTGCATCTTTATTCCTGTCTTGACCCTAGGTTCTTCTTGACCATTTTTTTTTAATCAGTCATCAATTTTATACACATCACTGTATACATGTCAATCCCAATCGCCCAATTCAGCACACCATCATCCCCAACCCACCACAGTTTTCCCCCCTTGGTGTCCATACGTTTGTTCTCTCCGTCTGTGTCTCAAATTCTGCCCTGCAACTCTGTTCATCTGTACCACTTTTCTAGGTTCCACATACATGCATTAATATACGATATTTGTTTTTCTCTTTCTGACTTACTTCACTCTGTAAGACAGTCTCTAGATCCATCCATGTCTCAACAAATGACTCAATTTCGTTCCTTTTTTGGCTGAGTAATATTCCATTGTATATATATACCACAACTTCTTTACCCATTCATCTGTCGATGGGCATTTAGGTTGCTTCCATGACCTGGCTATTGTAAATAGTGCTGCAATGAACATTGGGGTGCATGTGTCTTTTTGAATTATGGTTTTCTCTGGGTATATGCCCAGTAGTGGGGTTGCTGGGTTATATGGTAATTCTATTTTTAGTTTTTTAAGGAACCTCCATATTGTTCTCCATAGTGGCTGTATCAATTTACATTCCCACCAACAGTGCAAGAGGGTTCCCTTTTCTCCACACACTCTCCAGCATTTGTTGTTTGTAGATTTTCTGATGAAGCCCATTCTAACTGGTGAGAGGTGATACCTCATTGTACTTTTGATTTGCATTTCTCTAATAATTAGAGATGTTGAGCATCTTTTCATGTGTTTCGTGGCTGTCTGTATGTCTTCTTTGGAGAAATGTCTATTTAGGTCTTCTGCCCATTTTTGGATTGGGTTGTTTGTTTCTTCAATATTGAGCTGAATGAGCTGTTTATATATTTTGGAGATTAATTCTTTGTCTGTTGATTCGTTTGCAAATATTTTCTCCCATTCTGAGGGTTGTCTTTTCGTCTTGTTTATGGTTTCCTTTGCTGTGCAAAAACTTTGAAGTTTCATTAGGTCCCATTTGTTTATTTTTGTTTTTATTTCCATTACCTTAGGAGGTGGACCAAAAAAGATCTTGCTGTGATTTATGTCAAAGAGTGTTCTTCGTATGTTTTCCTCTAAGAGTTTTATTGTGTCCAGTCTAACATTTAGGTCTCTAATCCATTTTGAGTTTATTTTCGTGTATGGTGTTAGGGAGTATTCTAATTTCATTCTTTTACATGTAGCTGTCCAGTTTTCCCAGCACCACTTATTGAAGAGACTGTCTTTTCTCCATTGTATACATTTGCCTCCTTTGTCATAGATTAGTTGATCATAGGTGCGTGGGTTTATCTCTGGGCTTTCTATCCTGTTCCATTGATCTATGTTTCTGTTTTTGTGCCAGTACCATATTGTCTTGATTACTGTAGCTTTGTAGTATAGTCTGAAATCAGGGAGTCTGATTCCTCCAGCTCCGTTTTTTCCCCTCAAGACTGCTTTGGCTATTCGGGGTCTTTTGTGTCTCCATACAAATTTTAAGATGATTTGTTCTAGTTCCATAAAAAATGCCATTGGTAATTTCATAGGGATTGCATTGAATCTGTAGATTGCTTTGGGTAGTATAGTCATTTTCACAATATTGATTCTTCCAATCCAAGAATATGGTATATCTCTCCATCTGTTGCTATCATCTGTAATTTCTTTCATCAGTGTCTTATAGTTTTCTGCATACAGGTCTTTTGTCTCCCTAGGTAGATTTATTCCTAGGTATTTTATTCTTTTCGTTGCAATGGTAAATGGGAGTGTTTCCATAATTTCTCTTTCAGATTTTTCATCATTAGTGTATAGGAATGCAAGAGATTTCTGTGCATTAATTTTGTATCCTGCAACTTTACCAAATTCATTAATTAGCTCTAGTAGTTTTCTGGTGGCAGCTTTAGGATTCTCTATGTATAGTGTCATGTCATCTGCAAACAGTGACAGGGTTACTTCTTCTTTTCCAATTTGTATTCCTTTTATTTCTTTTTCTTCTCTGATTGCCTTGGCTAGGACATCCAAAACTATGTTGAATAATATTGGCGAGAGTGGACATCCTTGTCTCGTTCCTGATCTTAGAGGAGATGCTTACAGTTTTTCACCATTGAGAATGATGTTTGCTGTGGGTTTGTCATATATGGCCTTTATTATGTTGAGGTAGGTTCCCTCTATGCTCACTTTCTGGAGAGTTTTTATCATAAATGGGTGTTGTATTTTGTCAAAAGCTTTTTCTGTATCTATTGAGATGATCATATGGTTTTTATTCTTCAATTTGTTGATATGGTGTATCACATTGATTGATTTGTGTATATTGAAGAATCCTTGCATCTCTGGGATAAATCCCAATTGATCGTGGTGTATGACCTTTTTAATGTGTTGTTGGATTCTGTTTGCTAGTATTTTGTTGTGGATTTTTGCATCTCTATTCATCAGTGATATTTGTCTGTAATTTTCTTTTTTTGTAGTGTCTTTGTCTGGTTTTTGTATCAGGGTGATGGTGGCCTCATAGAATGAGTTTGGGAGTGTTCCTTCCTCTGCAATTTTTTGGAAGAGTTTGAGAAGGCTGGGTGTTAGCTCTTCTCTAAATGTTTGATAGAATTCACCTGTGAAGCCATCTGGTCCTGATCTTTTGTTTGTTGGAAGTTTTTAAATCACAGTTTCAATTTCATTATTTGTGATTGGTCTGTTCATATTTTCCTTTTCTTTCTGGTTCAGCCTTGAAAGGTTATACCTTTCTAAGAATTTGTCCATTTGTTCCAGGTTGTCCATTTTATTGGCATAGATTTGCTTGCAGTAGTCTCTTAGGATGCTTTGTATTTCTGCAGTGTCTGTTGTAACTTCTCCTTTTTCATTTCTGATGTTATTGATTTGAGTCCTCTACCTCTTTTTCTTGATGAGTCTGGCTAATGGCTTATCAATTTTGTTTATCTTCTCAAGGAACCAGCTTTTAGTTTTATTGATCTTTGCTATTGTTTTCTTTGTTTCTATTTCATTTATTTCCCCTCTGATCTTTATGATTTCTTTCCTTCTGCTAAATTTGGGTTTTGTTTGTTCTTCTTCCTCTAGTTTCTTTAGGTTTAAGGTTAGACTGTTTACTTGAGATTTTTCTTGTTTCTTTAGGTAGGCTAGTATAGCTATAAACTTCCCTCTTAGAACTGCTTTTGCTGCATCCCATAGGTTTTGGGTCATCGTGTTTTCATTGTCATTTGTCTCTAGGTAATTTTTTTTTTTTTTTTTAACATCTTTATTGAAGTATAATTGCCTTACAATGGTGTGTTAGCTTCTGCTTTATAACAAAGTGAATCAGTTATACATATACAATATGTTCCTATTTCTCTTCCCTCTTGCATCTCCCTCCCTCCCACCCTCCCCATCCCATCCCTCTAGGTGGTCACAAAGTACCGAGCTGATCTCCCTGTGCTATGCGGCTGCTTCCCACTAGTTATCTATTTTACATTTGGTAGTGTATATATGTCCATGACACTCTCTTACCCTGTCACATCTCACCCCACCCCCTCCCCATATCCTCAAGTCCATTCTCTAGTAGGTCTGTGTCTTTATTCCCGTCTTGCCACTCGGTTCTTCATGGCCTTTTTTTTTTTTTTTTTTTTTTCCCCTTAGATTCCGTATATATGTGTTAGCATACTGTATTTGTTTTTCTCTTTCTGACTTACTTCACTCTGTATGACAGACTCTAACTCCATCCACCTCATTACAAATACCTCCATTTCATTTCTTTTTATGGCTGAGTAATATTCCATTGTATATATGTGCCACATCTTCTTTATCCATTCATCTGTCGATGGACATTTAGATTGCTTCCATGTCTCTAGGTAATTTTTGATTTCCTCTTTGATTTCTTCAGTGATCTCTTGGTTATTTAGTAACGTATTGTTTAACCTCCATATGTTTGTCTTTTTTACGTTTTTTTCCCTGTAATTCATTTCTAATCTCATAGCGTTGTGGTCAGAAAAGATGCTTGATATGATTTCAATTTTCTTAAATTTACCGAGGCTTGATTTGTGACCCAAGATGTGATCTATCCTGGAGAATGTTCCGTGCGCACTTGAGAAGAAAGTGTAATCTGCTGTTTTTGGATGGAATGTCCTATAAATATCAGTTAAATCTATCTGGTCTATTGTGTCATTTAAAGCTTCTGTTTCCTTATTTATTTTCATTTTAGATGATCTGTCCATTGGTGTAAGTGAGGTGTTAAAGTCTCCCACTATTATTGTGTTACTGTCAATTTCCTCTTTTATAGCTGTTAGCAGTTGCCTTATGTATTGAGGTGCTCCTATGTTGGGTGCATATATATTTATAATTGTTATATCTTCTTCTTGGATTGATCCCTTGATCATTATGTAGTGTCCTTCCTTGTCTCTTGTAACATTCTTTATTTTAAAGTCTATTTTATCTGATATGAGTATAGCTACTCCAGCTTTCTTTTGATTTCCATTTGCATGGAATATCTTTTGCCATCCCCTCACTTTCACTCTGTATGTGTCCCTAGGTCTAAAGTGGGTCTCTTCTGGACAGCATATATATGGGTCTTGTTTTTGTATCCATTCAGCAAGCCTGTGTCTTTTGGTTGGAGCATTTAATCCATTCACGTTTAAGGTAATTATCGATATGTATGTTCCTATGACCATTTTCTTAATTGTTTTGGGTTTGTTTTTGTAGGTCCTTTTCTTCTCTTGTGTTTTCCACTTAGAGAAGTTCCTTTTACATTTGTTGTAGAGCTGCTTTGGTGGTGCTGAATTCTCTTAGCTTTTGCTTGTCTGTAAAGCTTTTGATTTCTCCATCAAATCTAAATGAGATCCTTGCCGGGTAGAGTAATCTTGGTTGTAGGTTCTTCCCTTTCATCACTTTAAGTATATCATGCCACTCCCTTCTGGCTTGTAGAGTTTCTGCTAAGAAATCAGCTGTTAGCCTTATGGGCATTCCCTTGTATGTTATTTGTCATTTTTCCCTTGCTGCTTTCAATAATTTTTCTTTGTCTTTAATTTTCGCCACTTTGATTACTATGTGTCTTGGCATGTTTCTCCTTGGGTTTATCCTGTATGGGACTCGCTGCACTTCCTGGATTTGGGTGGCTATTTCCTTTCCCATGTTAGAGAAGTTTTCGAATATAATCTCTTCAAATATTTTGTCTGGTCCTTTCTCTCTCTCTTCTCCTTCTGGGACCCCTATAATGCGAATGTTGTTGCGTTTAATGTTGTCCCAGAGGTCTCTTAGGCTGTCTTCATTTCTTTTCATTCTTTTTTTCTTTATTCTGTTCTGCAGCAGTGAATTCCACCATTCTGTCTTCCAGGTCACTTATCTGTTCTTCTGCCTCAGGTATTCTGCTATTGATTCCTTCTAGTGTAGTTTTCATTTCAGTTATTGTATTGGTCATCTCTGTTTGTTTGTTCTTTAATTCTTCTAGGTCTTTGTTAATCATTTCTTGCATCTTCTCAATCTTTGCCTCCATTCTTATTCTGAGGTCCTGGATCATCTTCACTATCATTATTCTGAATTCTTTTTCTGGAAGCTTGCCTATCTCTGCTTCATTTAGTTGTTTTTCTGGGTTTTTTTTTGTTCCTTCATCTGGTATATAACCCTCTGCCTTTTCATCTTGTCTATCTTTCTGTAAATGTGGTTTTTGTTCCACAGGTTGCAGAATTGTAGTTTTTCTTGCTTCTGCTGTTGGCCCTCTGGTGGTTGAGGGTATCTAAGAGGCTTGATGTAAGGCTCTGGTGGTGGGTAGAGCTGACTGTTCAATGTGGCCCATTTAAATGAGATAATGTATGTAAAATATTCTGAGTGCCTGCTAGTGTTGGAGGGTCTCCTGCAGAGGCAGGCGGTAGCTGTGGCTCACCATGAGGACAAGGACGCTGACAGCAGAAGTTCTGAGAAGTACTCCTTGGAATGAGCCCTCCCAGAGTCCATTTTTTTTGATTCCATATATATGTGTTAGCATACAGTATTTGTTTTTCTCTTTCTGACTTACTTCACTCTGTATGACCGTCTCTTGGTCCATCCATCTCACTACAAATAACTCAGTTTGTTCCTTTTTATGGCTGAGTAATATTCCATTGTATATATATGCCACATCTTCTTTATCCATTCATCTGTTCATGGACACTTCAGTTGCTTCCATTTCCTGGCTATTGTAAATAGAGCTGCAACAAACATTTTGGTAGATGAATCTTCTTGAATTATGGTTTTCTCAGGGTATATGCCCAGTAGTGGGATTGCTGGGTCATATGGTAGTTCTATTTTTAGTTTTTTAAGGAACCTCCATACTGTTCTCCATAGTGGCTGTATCAATTTACATTCCCACCAAGAGTGCAAGAGGGTTCCCTTTTCTCCACACCCTCTCCAGCATTTATTGTTTGTAGACTTTTTGATGATGGCCATTCTGACTTGTGTGAGATGATATCTCATTGTAGTTTTGATTTGCATTTCTCTAATGATTAATGATGTTGAGCATTCTCTCATGTGTCTGTTGGCAATCTGTATAACTTCTTTAGAGAAATGTCTATTTAGGTATTCTGCCCATTTTTGGATTGGGTTGTTTGTTTTTTATAATATTGAGCTGCATGAGCTGCTTGTAAATTTTGGAGATTAATCCTTTGTCAGTTGCTTCATTTGCAAATACTTTCTCCCATTCTGAGGGTTGTCTTTCTATCTTGTTTATGGTTTCCTTTACTGTGCAAAAGCTTTTAAGTGTCATTAGTTCCATTTGTTTATTTTTGTTTTTATTTCCATTTCTCTAGGGGTGGGTCAAAAATGATCTTGCTGTGATTTATGTCATAGAGTGTTCTGCCTATGTTTTCCTCTAAGAGTTTGAAGGTGTCTGGCCTTACACTTAGGTCTTTAATCCATTATGAGTTTATTTTTGTGTATGGTGTTAGGGAGTGCTCTAATTTCATTCTTTTACATGTAGCTGTCCAGTTTTCCCAGCACCACTTATTGAAGAGGCTGTCTTTTCTCCACTGTATATTCTTGCCTCCTTTATCAAAGATAAGGTGACCATATATGTGTGTGGGTTTATTTCTGGGCTCTCTATCCTGTTCCATTGATCAATATTTCTGTTTCTGTGCCAGTACCATACTGTCTTGATTACTGTAGCTTTGTAGTATAGTCTGAAGTCAGGGAGTCTGATTCCTCCTCCGTTTTTCTTTCTCAAGATTGCTTTGGCTATTCGGGGTCTTTTGTGTTTCCATACAAATTCTGAATTTTTTTCTAGTTCTGTGAAAAATGCCATTGGTAGTTTGGTAGGGATTGCATTGAATATGTAGATTGCTTTGGGTAGTATCGTTATTTCACAATGTTGATTCTTCCAATCCAAGAACATGGTAATTCTCTCCATCTGTTTGTATCATCTTTAATTTCCTTCATCAACATCTTATAGTTTTCTTCATAAAGGTCTTTTGTCTCCTTAGGTAGGTTTATTCCTAAGTATTTTGTTGCAATGGTAAATGCGATTGTTTCCTTAATTTTTCTTTCAGATTTTTGATTATTGAAAAATATAGGAATGCAAGAGATTTCTGTGCATTAATTTTGTATCTTGCAACTTTACCAAATTCATTGATTAGCTCTAGTAGTTTTCTGGTGGCATCTTTAGGATTCTCTATGTATAGTATCATGTCATCTGCAAACAGTGACAGTTTTACTTCTTCTTTTCCAATTTGTATTACTTTTATTTCTTTTTCTTCTCTAATTGCCTTGGCTAGGAATTCCAAAACTATGTTGAATAATAGTGGTGAGAGTGGACATCCTTGTCTTTTTCCTTATCTTAGAAGAAGTGCTTTCAGTTTTTTACCATTGACTATGGTGTTTGCTGTGGGTTTGTTGTACTTGGCTTTTATTATTTTGAGGTACGTCCCCACTATGTCTATTTTCTGGAGAGTTTTAATCAAAATCTGTATTGATTTTTGTCAAAAGCTTTTTCTGCATCTATTGAGATGATCATATGGTTTTTATTCTTTAATTTGTTAATATGGTGCACCACATTGAATGATTTCCATATGTTGAAGAATCCTTGCATCACCTGGATATATACCAATTGATCATGGTGTATGGTCCTTTTATTGTGTTGTTGGATTCTATTTGCTAGTATTTTCTTAAGGAATTTTGCATCTATGTTCATCAATGATATGGGCCTGTAATTTTCTTTTTTTGTGATGTGTTTTTATGGTTTTGGTATCAGGGTGATGGTGGCCTTGTAGAATGTGCTTGAGAGTGTTCCTTTCTCTGCAATTTTTTGGAAGAATTTAAGAAGGATAAGTGTTAACTCTTCTCTAAATTTTTGATAGAAATCACCTGTGAAGCCATCTGGTCATGGACTTTGTTGGAATATTTTTATCACAGTTTCAATTTCATTAGTTGTGATTGGTCTGTTCATATTTTCTATTTCTTCCTGGTTCAGTCTTGAAAGGTTGTACTTTTCTAAGAATTTGTCCATTCCTTCCAGGTTGTCCATTTTATTGTCATACAGTTGCTTGTAGTAGTCTACTATGCTCCTTTGTATTTCTGTGGTTTCAGTTGTAACTTCTCCTTTTTCATTTCTAATTTTATTGATTTGAGTCCTCTCCTTTTTTTTCTTGATGAGACTGTCTAAAGGTTTATCAATTTTGTTATCTTCTCAGGAACCAGCTTTTAGTTTCATTGATCTTTTCTATTGTTTTCTTCATCTCTATTTCATTTATTTATCTTCTGATTTTTATGATTTCTTTCCTTTTGTTAACTTTGGGTTTTTGTTCTTCTTTCTATAGTTGCTTTACGTGTAAGGTTAGTTTGCTTATTTGAGATTTTTCTTGTTTCTTGAGGTAAGATTGTATTGCTATAAACTTCCCTCTTAGAACTGCTTTTGCTGCATTCCATAGGGTTTCGGTCATCGTGTTTTCATTGTCATTTGTCTCTAGGTATTTTTTGGTTTCTTCTTTGATTTATTCAGTGCTGCCTTGGTTATTTAGTAACATATTCTTTAGCTTACATGTGTTCATGTTTTTCACAGTATTTTTTTCCTGTAATTGTTTTCTAATCTTATAGTGTTGTGGTTGGAACGATGTTTGATATGATTTCAATTTTCTTAAATTTAGCAGACTTGATTTGTGGCCCAAGATGTGATCTATCCTGGAGAATGTTCCATGTGCACTTGAGAAGAAAATGTATTCTGCTGCTTTCAGATGGAATGTCCTATAAATATGAATTAAGTCTATCTGGTCTAATGTTTCATTTAAAGGTTGTGTTTTCTTATTAATTTTCTGTCCTAATGATCTGTCCATTGGTGTAAGTGAGGTGTTAAAGTCCCCCACTATTATTGTGTTACTATTAATTTCCCCTTCTATGGCTGTTAGCATTTTCCTTCTGTATTGAGGTACTCTTGTGTTGGATGCATAAATATGTACAATTGTTATATCTTTTTCTAGGATTGATTTCTTGATCATTATGTAGTATCCTTCTTTGTCTCCTGTAACAGTCTTTATTTTAATGTCTATTTTGTCTGATATCAGTATTGCTATTCCAGCTTTCTTTTGATTTTCATTTGCATGGAAAATATTTTCCTCTCCCTTCACTTTTAGTCTGTATGTGTCTTTGGGTCTGAATAGGGTCTCTTGTAGACAATATATATATAGGTCTTGTTTTTTATCCATTTATCCTGTCTGTGATTTTTGGTTGGAGCATTTAATCCATTTATATTTAAGGTAATTGTCGATATGTATATTCCTATTGCCATTTTCTTAATTGTTTTGGGTTTGTTTTTGTAGTTCTTTTTTCTTCCTTACTCTTTTCTTCTCTTCTCCTGTGCTTCCCCCTTAGAGAATTTCCTTTAGCATTTATTGTAATGCTGGTTTGGTGATGCTGAATTCTCTTAGCTTCTGCCTGTTTGTAAAGCTTTTGAGTTCTCTGTCAAATCTGAATGAAAGCCCTGTTGGGTAGAGTGTTCTTAGTTGTAGGTTTTTTTCCCTTTTATCACTTTAAATATATCATGCCACTCCCTTCTGGCCTGCAGAGTTTCTGCTGAATAATCAGCTGAAAACCTCATGGGAAATCCCTTTTATGTTATTTGTTGCTTTCAATAGTTTTTCTTTGTATTTAATTTTTGTTAGTTTCATTAATATGTGTCTCGGCATGTTCCTCCTTGGGTTTATGCTGTATTGGACTGTCTGTGTTTCCTGGATTTAATTGACTATTTCCTTTCCCATGTTAGGGAAGTTTTTGCCTATAACCTCTTCAAATAGTTCCTCAGGTTCTTTCTCATTTTCTTCTTCTTCTGGGACCTCTATAATTTGAATACTGGTGCGTTAAATGTTGTCCCAGTGGTCTCTGAGACTGTCCTCAGTACTTCTCATTCTTTTTTTCCTTTTTTTCCTTTTCTGTGGCAGAGATTTCCACCATTTTGTCTTCCAGATCATTTATGTATCCTTCTGCCTCAGTTATTCTGTTGTTGATTCATCTTAGTTTAATCTTCATTTTAGTTATTGTCTTATGTGTCTGTGTTTGTTCTTTAGTTCCTCTAGGTCTTTGTTAAACTTTTCTTGTATCTTCTCGATCCATGCCTCCATTCTTTTTCCAAGGTCTTGGATCATCTTTACTATCATTGCTCTGAATTCATTTTTAGGTAGATTTCCTGTCTCCTCTTCATTTAGTTGTTCTTATAGGTTTTTATCTTGCTCTTTCAGTCTGCAACATATTTCTTTGTCATCTTATTTTGTCAAACTTACTGTGTTTGTGTTCTCCTTTCCACAGGCTGAAGGATTGTATTTCCTCCTGCTTTTGGTGCCTGCCCCCATGTAAGTGAGGTTAGCCCAGAGTCTTGTGCCATTATCCCCTTGATAGGCAGTTTGATTGGTGTTGTGGTGATCCGACCCTGTCCTAGATATTGAGTGGGGTTTCCCCTTTGCTCTGTGGTTGTCACTACCCTGTCAGAGCAGGGTCTGCTCATTAGTTGTTGGAGTAGAGGCCCCCAGATCTGTTTCTTAGCTGTGTGAGGTAGGCAGTGTTAGGTAGGCAGGGTTGGAGCACTCCCACTGGGAGGGAAGCAACTGAGTATTTCTCCTCTAGAGCTGTTCACTTGTGAATGGGTTCTGTCGTGTCCACTTTCACCTGTTGTTTGGGCTCACAAAGTACACTGTTGTTGGCACTGCTTTCAATCCTTCCTTAGCTGTGGGTATGCCTGCAATTGGCCCTGGTGACTCTCAGGCATTTTTTTCACTCAGGCACCAGTGCAGATCCACTGAGGTCAGGTCCCAGGACTGCAGTAGTCATGCACCTGGACCCACTGTGGGAGTTATGGAGGCAGTTCAGACTCTGGTCTGGCCTAACCCCCACATGTATGTGCCCACAGAGCCCCCAGCTGCTAAATCCAGACACATCCCAGCTACAAGAACACTTGTTGTCCTTTCAGAGATTTCACAGGAGTTGGATTTAGGAAGCCATCAGTGGAGGTGTAACTTCACAGTTCTTGCAGCTGCAAGGAGAGATTTCAACTCTTCTTCCTTAGTCACACAGCCTCTGGGTCTCAGCTGGGTTTTCACCCACTCCTCTGGGTGCATCTCCTAGTGGGGGGAATTTTATGTGCCCTCCCAGGATAGTGGGGCAGGTCCTGGAACCCATCGATGTATTTCCAAGTGGGGAAAGCTGTCTGTACTCTCCTAGGACAGCGGGGTGGGTCCCGACACCCACTGATGGATTTCCTACTTGGAGAAGCTATCTGCACCCTCCTGGGAGAGTGTGGGCAGGTTTTGGGGCCTGCTGGCATAATTCCTAATGGGGGAAGCTGCCTGCACTCTTCCAGGTCAGCAGGGTTGGGTCCTGGGGCCCGCTGGAGGAATTGTTAGTAGCTGGAGTTTCCGTGCCCTTCTGGGTCAGCAGGGGTGGGTCTTGTGGTCCACTGGTGGAATTCCTAGTCGGGGAAGTTGTCTGCGCTCTTCCAGGTCAGCAGAGGTGGTTTCTGTGATCTGTTGGCAGAATTCCTAGTATTGGGAGCTGTCCGCACCCTTCAGGGTCAGCAGGGACAGGGCCTGGTGTCTGCCCACGGGTCTGGAAGAGGCTGCCAGAGCCCACCTCTCTAGCCCAAGATGGCGGTGGCAACTTGCACCTGCCCCTGGAGTTCCTGTAGGTGGTGTCATGTTGCCTGGGAGCACTCACAGTGAAAGAAGTTCTTATGGTGTTTCTGCCCCTCTCCTCATCCACCTTCCAATAATGGTGCCTTACCTGTCTGGCAGGCCCAGGTTTCTTCCTAGTATGCCCTCAATTGCCACGGCCTGACCTCTCCAGGTTGTTTCCACACCTAACCCTGGTCCTCTCCTTGGGACTGAGCTTCGGAGTCTAAATGAGCTTCAGCACCTGAACCCCACCCTCACTGACAGAGGAAGTATCTCAGGTTGGTGAGCATAGGGTGGCAGTGCTGACCCTCTGTGCAGGTTACTCTCCATTTGCCTTCCACAAACCAGTTGGTACTCTCCCTTCCTAGGCTCCAAAACTTCCCCTCCAACCAGTCTGATCTCTCTGTTAGTGAGGAGTGTTTCCTCCTTCACAGCTCCCCCTCCGGGACGCAGGCCCTGTCCTGATTCCTTCTTTTTCTTTTTCCTTTTGTCCTACCCGGTTATGTGGAGGTTTTCTTGTCTTTTCAGACATCTGAAGTCTTCTGTCGGTGCTCAGTAGTTGTTCTGTGTGAATCATTCCACTTGTAGATGTATTTTCAATATTTCTGTGGAGAGAGGTGAACACTGCTTCCTACTCTTCCACCATCTTGATCCTGACTTTCTCACTGAGCATGATCTTATACATCATAGATCCCATAATAAACATAAGGAAGATGTAAGTATTGCATATGGCTCCTGCATGTCCCCACTGAGCATCTTGTTCTACTCTAATCACACTATCATACTATGTTGTTGGTTTAAGGACATTGAGGATGGAGCTGTGTCATATTTGTCATATTGCCTCCAGCACTGAGCCTTATGTCTGGCAAAGTACAAGTCATGATACCAAATAGTTAATTAGAATTTATTATACCATGTACCAGACAATGTCCTAAGTAACAGGTACACATTATCCCATTTAATGATCACAATCACTTTATGAAGTAGGCACTATCACTTCAGTTTTATAGATCAGGGGTTGATAATTTTTTCTTGTGAAGGAACAGACAGTAAATATTTTGGGTGTTGTGGGTATACAGTGTCTGTTGAGATACTGCCTCTACTCTTGTTGTGTAAAAGCAGCCAGAGACAATATGTAAATGAATAGGCATGGCTGCATTCCAGTAAAACTTTATTTACAAAAACAGGAATTGGGCTGAATTCTGTTCATGAGTCTTAGGGTGTCAACCACTGTTTTAGATGATACACTAATGTTTAGTGTAATTAAGTGATTTGCTCAAGGTCTCACAGCTCACAAGAGGCAGAGCAGGATTTTATACCCAGATTTGTTTGATTCCCAAACTCCTTTTCCTAACTACTATTCTGTAGTGCATCTAACTACTGTACTAGTCAATGGGGTTTCTTATACATGTGTTGAAATAAATGAAAATTTCTATTTTTGTATTCATGTTACAAGAGAAAAAATTGTGTTGTCAGCACATGGTCAGGGTTTCTGACTCCTATTCTAACTGAATTTAAAATATAATGAAAAATTAATCAGTCTGGGATCAGTAGCATTTTGTATTCTGCTTTAGTGGTATATCAAGTCTATATCCAATAGGAAAGGCCAGTTGTTAATAGAAGAGAAACAGACCTAGATTATGGGCTCTATTGTCCATTATTTGGATTCTCATCTGTAGGAACCTCATCTTAATTCACTTTCACTTCCTTCAGGTTTTAACTATGGACTAGTGCATTTGACTTCCCAGTGCTGTGAAATCCTAAACCTAGTCACAGTCTCATTGCTAGAAGAAATTCAAATAGTCCATCAACTAGCTCTTCTTCTCTCTCAAATTATGTAGTTACAAAAGACTAACAATGTTTTTTCACACTTTGTTGAAAAAATTGCTTCCAAGCTGTGACACTGTCTTCTAATTTTTAACTAAAAATACATAGGATGAAGAATAAAAAATTGCTGACACATCTTAAAGTGACTGCCTGAAATAATGGCATTACTAAGATGCTTCAAGTTTTATTTTCCATAAAGAGGAGGAATGAATAGCTACAGTTTTTGTTACTCATAATTCAGAGCTGGCTGGTATTTAATAAAAAAAAAAAAAAGACATGTGGCATCCGGAAAATGTAACTAATTTGATGGTGTAAGCCTTCATAAATTATCAAGTATTCCCAGTAGCAACCATGGAAAACTTAGAGAGAATATGAGCTGCCTTTATATTGCTTAGTTTGCTCACAACCAGAATTATTTTAAGGTGGTTGAGTTGCTGTTAGTATTAAAAGATGTTTGAATTATTGTTACCATTAATGGCTGGCTCCACCCTTAAATAAGGTGATAGAAATTTGGAGTCACACACAAGTCAGCACAAGCGTCTCCAGGCTGTCATTCTTCTCTCTAATGAACTGCATATTACAGAAACTAGTTATGGGGGAAAAGTTGCTGTTACCCCCACCAGGAATGATGTCTCCAAATTCCAAATCAAGTGTTGCTGAGGAGGTACGGAGGCTCCACCTCCCAAATCTCTGCTCACGTTGTGCTCATTCTGCCAAGAATAGAACAAGCAGCAAGCTTGACTGCACAGTGGGAGAGCAATGACTCAGGGAAGGAGTTTTTAATATTCACAATAAATATAAAAAGCAGTCACAGAATGACAGAACAATTCAGTGGCTATAACAATTCCCAGGTCCAGAGTAGTAGGTTCTTGGCCAGGGGCTCTGGGTGAACATGAATCTACTATTGAATATCTACATGGTATTCGCAAAATAAGCAAGGTAATATTTGACCTTTCCAACTTGTCTAGAAAATGTATGTAAAAAGTATGCATATTTTTTAAATGAACATAATGCATAGAATAATTTTATCTTCTAAAATAATAGTAGACATTTATTGCCTGCAAAGTATTAAGATGAAATCTGAAGACTAACTCTCTTACCCTTTGCTATTTGGCCATTGGAGAAAAACAAACAAATGAGCAAACAAAATGTCAGTTTCTCCCATTCAAAGATGAATAGTCAACCTTGGAAAAAACTTAATTGAATTTGTCATTCTGGAGGTATTAAGGCTTAAACTGTCTGCCGACTTTTTGTCAGTTTCTATGGGAGGTACAAATGTCTCCATGAAGTTGTAGTACTGGGTAGTTTTGAGGTCCTTTGTACTCCTTTGATTCTTTCACTATGCAATGACATTTATGAAAGGGAAGGGCAATTAGAAAATTAGAAGTATGAATTATGTGACTTAGGTCAAAAAATTAAAATTATAAGAGATCCTTCCCAACATCATCCAACATATTTTTTAAGTGGGGATAGGAGAAGAAGACTAGAAATAAACCAGCCTACATTAGAGTAGAAGTTTGGAGATTCAGAGTTAAACAGGCCATTTTCCAATTACACAAGTACCTGCAGCTGATTTGTAGGCTATTTTACAGAAATGTTCTCCTCCTCCTCCCACTTGCTGGAAAAGAGGGAAAAGATAAATGGACCCTGTGGATCAGTTGCTTGAGATAGGGAGCCGGGAATGAGGAGCACTAATTTTAAGAAATCGATTATTAACATGCTTCCTATTCACTGGCAACATCAGAGTTGTGAAAGAGCTTCAAAACTCTTTGAAAATACTAAAGAATGTTTTTTCTTTTTAATAAAAATGCCACAACTACTGACTCTTGAATATTTGGTGCAAAAATTTTGGTTCTACTTTTTAAATCTTTATTTATGATAATTACAGCATATATTAAATTAGATGGTGACAATGATTTCTAAAAAAAAAAAATCACATTTGAAATATACAAAGAATAAAAGTGTCCAATTGTAGAAATGCATTTCTTCTGCAAGAAGAAGACAAAATGAGGTCAGAGGCTCTGACAGGCTCTACCATCAGAGACACAGGTCTGTTGTGGTCAATCAAAGTACAGTGACAAATCACAAGCATGTCTCCTCGTGTCTCAGGGTCTGCAAAGTTGATGGCATTGAGTGTAGCTGCTGAGGATACCTGCAGAAAATGCAACCATTTATCTATCTATCTACATACCTCTACCTATCTATCCATCTATCATCATCTATTAGTGGATAGATTGATCCATTTATTTGTTGATCTATGTCTATTTATCACAATATGTGAACCCAGCCCCCTTGACACAGGTCACTCATCATTCATTGTGTTCCTGTCCAACAGTTTAGCAGAAGTTCACTTTGAGCAGTTGCCAATGAAAGCCCTTCCAGTTTGTAACAGAAAGCTCAGAAAACATTGAAGAAAATAACTTAGTTCACTTCATTTTGTTTAAATGAAGCACATACATTAAATTATCAAAAATTTCTTCTCTATTTTAGAAAGAAAAGTCCGTTTAGAAGCCACATGAAGATCAAGGAAAAATAACAAAATGACATTTAATTAACAGAAAATAAAGGGAACCTTCTTGGGTATCATGAAGAATGTAAAGGTAAAAAGGCCATTTGTATCCTCTATTAAGGAAGGGGGCACCTGCTAAATGATCTTAAATAATGCCACATTGACCTTGACATATATTTAGCTAAAATAAGTACTCACAGTAAAAAATATGAAAAAATAATTGATCAATCTACTGAAAGAAAATTTATGCAAACAGCAAACCAGCTAAAGAGTTTGTCTGAACTGCTCAATTTAGTAAAATATGAAGATTTTGCAACTGTTTTCTATGCTTCTGTAAAGAATAGCTCCATTTTTACAGTTCTTCAAAAAAGTATTTTGGGGATTGATGCAGATGGAAGAGAATGAATTCCTCCAGCCAGCATGGAGAGTATGAGTCACACCAGGAGTGAGAACTACATGCAAGCCCCGGAATGGAACTGGGGAAACTCAAGTCCAAACTCCTCATTCTACAGATAAGGACGCTGATGTTCAGAGAAGCAAAAGTCATGCTCCCCAAACTTTAACATTTGTAGAAATCTTCTTAAAATCTAGTTAAAATGATCATTTTGATCCAGTAGGTCTGGAGGGGGACTGGAATTTGCATTTCTAACAAATTCCCAGGTGCTGTTGTTGTTGCACCTCCATAGACCACCCTCAGAATAGTGAAGAGTGAGAGGATTTCTCCATCTCAGTTAATGGAAGAAGTGGGACCTGGATATCCATTTACATTAAATGGAATAATTAATTCTCTTGTCAAATATAAGCAAGTAGCAGATTACTTTTTAAATTATTAACCAGAGGTATGCTTCATTCTTCTCACTTATTTGGAGATAAAAGCTGGATTCTGCAACAGTCTTTTATTAGGTTTAATCCCAGTTTTGTCATTTACTCCTATGTGACTTTGGGCAAGTTTTCTACCTTCTCTATGTCTCAATTTTCTCAACTGTAAAATAGTGGTGATAATATATACCACATAGAGGTTGGGTTTTTTGGTGGTGGTGGTGGGAGGGGGGGTTTACCTCAAGTAAATAACAGTGACTGGCATATGCTAGCACTCAAAAAATGTTAGATTTACTATCAAAGAAGAATGTGGTCTGACTAATTTTACAGGTATAGAACCTGAGACTTAGAAGAAAAGAAGAGCAGAATCAAAATTAGAATTATTTATTGCTGCTTGTGACACTAGGAGAGAGAAAAGTTCAAAAAGCATATTATCAACTTTTTCCAGAGTGGCAAGGAAAATTGCATGTGCTGAACACTGATTTTGCCTCAGATACCAAATAGTAACATCTTTAATTTTCTTAACAGCCCTGCGGAATTGCATTGTTACCCCCATGTTATAAGTGGATAGGTGGGAAAACCAAGGCACACACATTAAATGACTGGCTGGGAGCCTCATGGCTACAAACACTGCAAGTCTAAGGTTTGGCCTCAGCTTGGTTGTATCTAAAACCTGTGTGAGGGCACTGAGTGTGAGCCCTTGGAGGTGGGAAAGTTGGGGTCAGGGTTCAGCTTAATAAGGTAAGGCTTTCAGCACCTTACATGGTTTCCTCCTAATACCCACAGTGAATCAGACATTGGTGATTGGTCAGCCAACACTTCAACAGCTGTGGGGGAACAGGACAGCATAGCAATTCTCTCACACACTAAAAATCAAGTCATTTTCCTTTGACTGCCTGAAAAATCTTCTTCTGTTTTAGGTGTTAGAAAAGAGCGAAAATGACTGGAAAGATTTGGTATTATCCTCTCCCTCAAGGGCTTAAGGATTTTATCTGGTCTCTCTCTTTCCCATCTCCCTATTTTTCATCTTCCTCTCAAGGAATATTGCCATCACATCCTCACATCCCCGTATTAGTCTTTATTCTTGACTGGTTACATAATTTATTTCCTTTTGAGTCACCATAAATAATAGAGCCCCTCTAAAGGATTAGTGGGCAATTTAGAATTTACTGATGATTTCACTGTAGAGATGGAAGAGAAGATTTACATGGGAAGCACCTCAGCAAACTGCCTAAAATCATCCTTCTACAATACTGTAAAGAGGGTTCCTTGGTCCCCAATTCCTACCTCATTATAACCTTCACGTTTGCGGGTTTTACTCCTCCCTCCAGTGGCCCCTCGACTCTCCAAGTTTTCTTGAGCAAATTCATCTAGCAGAATGCCAGCTCTTTCCTCAGACTGACATGTTTACATCCACCCTAGAGCAAAACACAACATTTTGACTATCAAGTCCTGCCTTTCTTAAAAGTGCCTGTAGCAGGAAGTTTACTGGCCAGTCACAAAGTTTGTAAGTAGCACCACTGTGCACCAGACAGACACGATGCTCAACAGGAAGCTAGTATCCCTCCCACTTACAGTCTGGTAGGAAGATAGCCATTGACTCAGTGACTACAGGGGCTGCAGGAGTTGTGACGGGAAGACTGAACATTGTTCCAAGACAGAGCCCTTGTCGGGAAGAGCTTCCAAAGGGAAGAATGTATTGGTTGAAAACTAAAGGACATGACAGAATAGCCCAAATGAAGAGAGGGAAGAAGGAGAGTTCCAGATATAGGAACAGCATGGGCAGACCCCTCTGACAGGAGAAAGCCCAACATGTTCTAATTCCTTGGTTCTCCTGGGGAGGACACCCTTCCTTTCCATATCCCTTGCTCACCAGCGTACAGTTGACCAGATGTCATAAGTGACTTCAAAGCCCTCAAGGGGCACTTCAGAGAAATATTAATCATTCATTCTCATCCAGAGAGAGGTACCATGGTACCTCTCTGAACATTATTATATATCATCTTTAATCTATTAAAGTATTTATATGTATTAATGTGTATGTATAATACTTTGTCCTTGGAGGTTATAGGAAGCAAAACCTATAAATGCCACTTGCTGAAAAACTATAGGAATGCACATGTGTATTTTGGTGATGTATATTGTTTGCATAAATCAAAAAAGGTATATTTTTATTGCAACAATTTCCAAACAATGCTGTGTACATGATTGTAACTCTAAGTAATTAATGGGATGATCAAATCTATCAGGAGTTTTATTTAGGGTTCCCTCTCCATGGCCTCTGTCAACCCTATGATCAATCAAAATTTGCAGAAGCTTGAAAATCTGGGATTCTTCAGATTAATTTTACAGGATCACATCCTCTGAATCCCAGTCCTGTCACTCTAATCTCTCTACATTTGCTTCTTTATCATAAAAAGACAAGATACACCAATGATTTCTTTCTCACTCAAGGACAAAGCCAAACTCCTTACAAGAATTACCAGCCTGTGCTCAATATTCTCTGTTGGCTGCTCCAGATCCACCACCATTCTTCTCTCTCTGCCCTGTACCTGTCTCACATATAAGCTTCATGAGAATGTGGAATTTTGTCAGTTTTGCTCCCTGCGGTATCCCTAGATCCTATCAGAGTGCCTGTAAATCATTACTTGACAAAAGATCTAAAAACTGAGAATTGCAATTGCCTTGCCTTAAGTCATTAGTAAACTTAAATTCATAGGCCCTTCTCTTTACTTCTCATAGTACCCCAAGATGCTTTTAAATAAAGATAGCCCCAGGATTTTATTCATTTTCACATGTATATATAAATGTGCAAATAGTCCCATCTACCTTGTATTGTAATGACTTTATGTTGTACCTGTCTTTTCTCTCTCACTGGATAATAAACTCCTGGAGAGTAAGTAACTATTTCTGATTCAATTCTGATTCCTTCTGTTGAACAGTGCCTGGAACATCACAGACAATGAATGTTTCCTAAATTCGTGTGAGAAAACAAAAATGAGAGATAGAGTTAATATAAAATATAAACTAGGTTCACATTTTCTTACTGAACAGATAACACAATCAGCCATCCTTCCTAAAACTCTATTGTTGCAGGTCATTCTATGTATCTGGAGCACCACAGGGCTACTAAAGATTTTCATTCTGATGACTTGATAGTTGTCACTTATATTCCCAGGCAGAAAGACGGAGAGATGGAGAAGTGACCAGGCTTCCTCTCCATTGGTTATGCTTTCCAGTAGCATGACTGTTTTCCCCAGGATGGCAGGTGGTGCAAACATTTTGCTGCTCAGCAGGGGGTGTTGGCTTGATGCTCGAGACCTCTGTGATGCTGGTGGATGCAGCAGAAGTGGAGCCTATTTCCTCTATGCAGGTTCAACTGATTACACCAAGAGTCTCCACAGTGCCAGTGCCGGAGAAGACCTTGGGACTGACTGTGGCCAACTTTCTCATTTATAGGTTTCCCTTTCTGCAATGCCTGACATTTTTAAGGCTGAGCTGGCAAATAATCTATGATGACAGACTTTAGAGAAGAGCTCATATTAAGTAACTATAATAGCTTGAGTTTATAAAGAATCTTTTTTAGCAATTAACAAGTTATCTCATTTTATCCTCTCAATGTTCCTTTCCTGTAAAGCAGAGTGACTCCCACCCCTGTTTCCCAGCTAAAGACACAGAAGCACATGGAAACCAAATGTGCTTCTGACTGACTAAATGAGATTAAAAGTTAGGTGTTCTGATTTCCAGCTGGAGACTGTTTCACTTTAAGACTCAGAGATAAAAAGAGATTTTTTTGAAAGCATAATGATAGCACTTTTTTTAAAAAAGAAACCAAACATAAATCAAGGTGCAAGAAGTCAGGAACCGTTGCTTATTTTCTCCAAATTAAAAACCTAGACTTCCTATATCTGATAAGGCTCTTTCCTGAATTCTTGTTGTTTTCTTTTTTTTTCTTTTTTGGAAACACATTAAAAATTGACTTTAATTCACCTTTCACAACTCATAATAGATCAACTAGAACAAAAACATGTGCATAAAGAAAGTCTAAATAAGTAAGAATAAAGGTAAACTTAACTGAGATATGTTGAACTCTATAGCTTTAAAACAAAGAATAAGCTTGTTTTCTGTGTTCTTGGTGAAGTCACTTAAAAAATAACCTTTATTACAACAAAAAGGAAATCTCATATATTCTAACAGACAGAAATGATACAAGCTACATTATTGGATTTTAATGCAATTAAACTAAACACAAATAAACAAATTATTGAAAAAAATCTATCATTTGGAAATGGTAAGCACTTTATCTTACATAGCTCTCACAGTAAAGAGGAATTTGAAATGAAGTTCATTTTAAGAATTTTCTGGTTATTTTTGTGTTTATTTTTCCATATAAATTTTCAAAGAAATTTGTATAATTCTAAAATTTTCTTGTTATTTTTGTGGGGGTTGCATTTACCTTATTAATTTAGGGAATTTTTGTATCTTTATTATATAGTATTCCTATCCAAGAATAGGATATGCTTTCCTATCCATTTATATTTCTTTCTAGGTTTACTCAAAGTTCTTAAGAAATTCTTACACCATACTTAGGAAATTTTTATCAATTGTATTTTCCTCCTTTTATAATTTTTTTAATTTTTTAAAAATTTTTTTATGATGATGCTTTTATTAATTAAAAAATTTTAAATTGTGGTTAAAAAAAAAAAAGTAAGATTCACCATCTTAATCACCTTAAGAGTGCAGTTCAGCAGTGTTATGTATATTCATATTGTTGTGCCACAGATCTCTAGAACTTTTTCATTTTGCAAAACTGAAACTCTATATCCTTAAACAACAACTCCACATTCCTTTTCCCTCCAGCCCCTGACAACCACTGTTACTTTCTGTTTTTAAATTTTGACTACTTTAGATACCTCATATAATGGAATCATACAGTATTTGTCTTTCTGTGGCTGACTTATTTCACTTAACATAATGTCCTCAAGGTTCATCCACATTGTAGCATATGTCAGAATTTCCTTCTTTTTTTAAAAGGCTGAATAATATTCCATTGTACATATATAACACATTTTGTTTATCCATTCATCCACTGATGGACACTTGGGTTGCCTCCAACTCTTGGTTACTGTGAAGATAACCACCATTTGCTTCATGTGCAACGAACATAGGTGTGCAAAGATCTCTTTGAAATCCAGCTTTTAATTCTTTGGGATATATACCCAGAAGTGGAATTGCTGGATCATATGGTAGTTCTATTTAAAATCTTTTGAGGAAGTTTCATATTGTTTTCCATAGTGGCTGAACCATTTTATATTCCCACAAATAGTGTACAAGTGTTCCAATTTCTCTACATCCTTGATGAGACCTTTATTTTATTTATTTTTATTTATTTATTTTTTAAAATCAAAATCATTTTTTAATCGGGGGTTACAGAATTGTGATTTTCTAACTCTATCATTCTTTATACATTTACTAGGTGTATTCTTCTGTAAAAACCAAGCTATTTTTTGCTTCATTTAATTCTTTGCTTTCTACCCTTAATTTAATTATGTCTGACAGGTTCAGACATAATCCTGCTTTTTACACACACACACTTTATTTTATTTTTACAAGAGATAAATAAACTGACACCAAGCATTGTAAATGGATGACCACAACAAAAGCAACAATGATTGCAATTACCAAACACGAAACACACTCATACTATGTCATAATATTGACATTCAGTCCAGTAATCCTCCACTGTAACAGGTTCTTTTACTTTGCAGTGAAAATTGATTTGTATATTTTTTGCCTCTGAGTCCTTGTGGGATTTTTTTTTTTTATTATTCAAACAGAAAGTCACAAAAATTATAATCAGCCTCATCAGTTCACTCAGTCCCATGTAATTAATTTTTTTTCACCTTGATCTTTTGTTAGCACTTTTATGAATTCATCAGTTTTCCCTTTAGAGTTCTGAAAATGCTTATTCATTCAGTTCAGCAGTATAGTCAGTTATCAGAAACCTGTACTTGTCAGAGTGTTTTCCATGAATTCCTTGAAGATGAAACCCTTTTATAGGAAGACTTTTGCGAAAGTATCGGAGTACACCCAGAACTGTCTGTAAATGACAGAAGACTTAAAAATGACCATGATTAAAGATTTGATGAAAGTTCATAATAATGCAATTGACAAGGAAATTGAGTTATTTCTGAGATATACATTTTAAAGTAATAACTAGAATTATGACTTATAACATTATACTAGAATATATAAGATTTTTAGAAATTTTATGTAATGTCTGAAACATTTATATTAACATATTTCCATACAAATAACCCAAAGAAAATTTAGTATTAGTTGTTCTTTTGTTTGTTTGTTTGTTTGTTTATACTGCAGGTTCTTATTAGTCATCAATTTTATACATATCAGTGGATACATGTCAATGTCAATCACCCAATTCAGCACACCATCATCCCCACCCCACCACAGTTTTCCCTCCTTGGTGTCCATACATTTGTTCTCTACATAGGTGTCTCAACTTCTGCCTTGCAAACCGGTTCATCTGTACCATTTTTCTAGGTTCCACATACATGTGTTAATATACGATATTTGTTTTTCTCTTTCTGACTTACTTCACTCTGTATGACAGTCTGTAGGTCCATCCACGTCTCAACAAATGACTCAATTTCGTTCTTTTTTATGACTGAGTAATATTCCATTGTATATATGTACCGCAACTTCTTTATCCATTCATCTGTCGATGGGCATGTAGGTTGCTTCCATGACTGGCTATTGTAAATAGTGCTGCAATGAACATTACGGTGCATGTGTCTTTTTGAATTGTGGTTTTCTCTGGGTTTATGCCCAGTAGTGGGATTGCTGGATCATATGGTAATTCTATTTTTAGTTTTTTAAGCAACCTCCATACTGTTCTCCATAGTGGTTGTATCAGTTTACATTCCCACCAACAGTGCAAGAGGGTTCCCTTTTCTCCACACCCTCTCCAGCATTTGTTTTTTGTAGATTTTCTGATGATGCCCATTCTAACTGGTGAGAGGTGATACCTCATTGTAGTTTTGATTTGCATTTCTCTAATAATTAGAGATGTTGAGCAGCCTTTCATGTGCTTCTTGGCCATCTGTATGTCTTCTTTGGAGAAATGTCTATTTAGGCCTTCTGCCCATTTTTGGATTGGGTTGCTTGTTTCTTTAATATTGAGCTACATGAGCTGTTTATATATTTTGGAGATTAATCCTTTGTTCATTGATTCGTTTGCAATATTTTCTCCCATTCTGAGGGTTGCCTTTCATCTTGTTTATGGTTTCCTTTGCTGTGCAAAAGCTTTGAAGTTTCATTAGGTCACATTTGTGTATTTTGTTTAATTTCCATTACTCTAGGAGGTGGATCAAAAAAGATCTTGCTGTGATTTATGTCAAAGAGTGTTCTTCCTATGTTTTCCTCTAAGAGTTTTATAGTGTCCGGTCTTACATTTAGGTCTTGAATCCATTTTAAGTTTATTTTTGTGTATGGTGTTAGGGAGTGTTCTAATTTAATTCTTTTACATGTAGCTGTCCAGTTTTCCCAGCAACACTTATTGAAGAGACTGTCTTTTCTCCATTGTATATCTTTGCCTCCTGTGTCATAGATTAGTTGACCATAGGTGTGTGGGCTTATCTCTGGACTTTCTAACTTGTTCCATTGATCTATGTTTCTGTTTTTGTGCCAGTACCATATTGTCTTGATTATTGTAGCTTTGTAGTATAGTCTGAAGTCAGGGAGTCTGATTCCACCAGCTCCGTTTTTTCCCCTCAAGACTGCTTTGGCTGTTCGGGGTCTTTTGTGTCTCCATACAAATTTTAAGATGATTTGTTCTAGTTCCGTAAAAAATGCCATTGGTAATTTGATAGGGATTGCATTGAATCTGTAGATTGCTTTGGGTAGGATAGTCATTTTCACAATATTGATTCTTCCAATCCAAGAACATGGTATATCTCTCCACCTGTTGGTATCATCTTTAATTTCTTTCATCAGGGTCTTATAATTTTCTGCATACAGGTCTTTTGTGTCCCTAGGTAGGTTTATTCCTAGGTATTTTATTCTTTTTGTTGCAATGGTAAATGGGAGTGTTTCCATAATTTCTCTTTCAGATTTTTCATCATTAGTGTATAGGAATGTAAGAGATTTCTGTGCATTAATTTTGTATCCTGGAACTTTACCAAATGTATTGCTTAGCTCTAGTAGTTTTCTGGTGGCATCTTTAGGATACTCTATGTATAGTATCATGTCATCTGCAAACAGTGACAGTTTTACTTCTTCTTTTCCAATTTGTATTCCTTTTATTCCTTTTTCTTCTCTGATTGCCATGGCTAAGACTTCCAAAACTATTTTGAATAATAGTGGTGAGAGTGGACATCCTTGTCTTGTTCCTGATCTTAGAGGAAATGCTTTCAGGTCTTCACCATTGAGAATGATGTTTGCTGTGGGTTTGTCGAATATGGCCTTTATTATGTTGAGATACTTTCCCTCTATGCCCACTTTCTGGAGAGTTTTTATCATAAATGGGTGTTGAATTTTGTCAAAAGCTTTTTCTGCATCTATTGAGATGATCATATGGTTTTTATTCTTCAATTTGTTAATATGGTGTATCACATTGATTGATTTGCGTATGTTGAAGAATCCTTGCATACCTGGGATAAATCCCACTTTATCATGGTGTATGATCCTTTTAATGTGTTGTTGGATTCTGTTTGCCAGTATTTTGTTGAGGATTTTTGCATCTCTATACATCAGTGATATTGGTCTGTAATTTTCTTTTTTTGTAGTATCTTTGTCTGGTTTTGGTATCAGGGTAATGGTGGCCTCATAGAATGAGGTTGGGAGTGTTCCTTCCTCTGCAAGTTTTTGGAAGAGTTTGAGAAGGATGGGTGTTAGCCCTTCTCTAAATGTCTGATACAATTCACCTGTGAGACCATCTGGTCCTGGAGTTTTGTTTGTTGCAAGATTTTTAATCACAGTTTCGAATTCATTACTTGTGATTGATCGGTTTATATTTTCTATTTCTTCCTGGTTCAGTCCTTGGAGGTTATAACTTTCTAAGAAGTTGTCCATTTCTTCCAGATTGTCCATTTCATTGGCATAGAGTTGCTTGTAGTAGTCTCTTAGGATGCTTTGTATTTCTGCGGTGTCTGTTGTAACTTCTCCTTTTTCATTTCTAATTTTATTGATTTGAGTCCTCTCCCTCTTTTTCTTGATGAATCTGGCTAATGGTTAATCAATTTTGTTTTTTTTCTCAAAGAACCAGCTTTTAGCTTTATTGATCTTTGCTATTGTTTTCTTTGTTTCTATTGCACTTATTTCTGCTCTGATCTTTATCATTTCTTTCCTTCTGCTAACTTTGGGTTTCGTTTGTTCTTCTTTCTCTGGTTCCTTTAGGTATAAGGTTAGATTGTTTACTTGAGATTTTTCTTGTTCCTTGAGGTAGGCTTGTATAGCTATAAACTTCCCTCTTGGAACTGCTTTTGCTGCATCCCATAGGTTTTGGATCATCGTGTTTTCATTGTCTTCTGTCTCTAGGTATTTTTTGATTTCCTCTTTGATTTCTTCAGTGATCTCTTGGTTGTTTAGTAACGTATTGTTTAGCCTCCATGTGTTTGTGTTTTTTACATTTTCTTCCCTGTCATTCATTTCTAATCTCATAGCGTTGTGGTCAGAAAAGATGCTTGATGTGATTTCAATTTTCTTAAATTTACTGAGGCTTGATTTGTGATACAAGATGTGATCAATCGGGGTGAATTTTCCGTGCGCACTTGAGAAGAAAGTGTAATCTGCTGTTTTTGTATGGAATGTCCTATAAATATCAGTTAAATCTATCTGGTCTATTGTGTCATTTAAAGCTTCTGTTTCCTTATTTATTTCCATTTTGGATGATCTATCCATTTGTGTACGTGAGGTGTTAAAGTCCCCCATTATTTTTGTGTTACTGTCAATTTCCTCTTTTATAGCTGTTAGCAGTTGCCTTATGTATTGAGGTGCTCCTATGTTGGGTGCATATATATTTATAATTGTTATATCTTCTTCTTGGATTGATCCCTTGATCATTATGTAGTGTCCTTCCTTGTCTGTTGTAACATTCTTTATTTTAACGTCTATTTTATCTGATATGAGTAAAGATCCTCCAGCTTTCTTTTGATTTCCATTTGCATGGAATATCTTTTTCCATCCCCTCACTTTCAGTATGTATGTGACCCTAGGTCTGAAGTTGGTCCCTTGTAGACAGCATATATATGGGTCTTGTTTTTGTATCCATTCAGCAAGCCTGTGTCTTTTGGTTGGAGCATTCAATCCATTCATGTTTAAGGTAATTATCGATATGTTTGTTGCTATGACCATTTTCTTAATTGTTGTGGGTTTGTTTTTGTAGATCCTTTTCTTCTCTTGTGTTTCCTGCCTAGAGTAGTTCCTTTAGCATTTGTTGTAAAGCTGGTTTGGTGGGGCTGAATTCTGTTAGCTTTTGCTTGTCTGTAAAGCTTTTGATTTCTCCATTGAATCTGAATGAGATCCTTGCCATGTAGAGTAATCTTGGTTGTAAGTTCTTCCCTTTCATCACTTTAAGTATATCATGCCACTCCCTTCTGGCTTGTAGAGTTTCTGCTGGGAAATCAGCTGTTAGCCTTATGGGCGTTCCCTTGTATGTTATCTGTCGTTTTTCCCTTGCTGCTTTCAATAATTTTTCTTTGTCTTTAATTTTGGCCATTTTGATTACTATGTGTCTCAATGTGTTTCTCCTTGGGTTTATCCTGTATGGGACTCACTGTGCTTCCTGGACTTGGGTGGGTATTTCCTTTCCCATGTTAGGGAAGTTTACGACTATAATCTCTTCAATATTTTCTCTGGTTCTTTCTCTCTCTCTTCTCCTTCTGGGACCCCTATAATGGAATTTTGTTTCATTTAATGTTGTCCCAGAGGTCCCTTGGGCTGTCTTCATTTCTTTTGATTCTTTTTTTCTTTATTCTGTTCTGCAGCACTGAATTCCACCATTCTGTCTTCCAGGTCACTTATCCGTTCTTCTGCCTCAGTTATTCTGCTATTGATTCCTTCTAGTGTAGTTTTCATTTCAGTTATTATATTGTTCATCTCTCTTTGTTTGTTCTTTAATTCTTCTAGGTATTTGTTAAACATTTCTTGCATCTTCTCAATCTTTGCCTCCATTCTTTTCGTGAGGTCCTGGATCATCTTCACTATCATTATTCTGAATTCTTTTTCTGGAAGTTTGCCTATCTCTGCTTCATTTAGTTGTTTTTCTGGGTTTTTTTCTTGTTCCTCCATCTGGTACATAGCCCTCTGTCTTTTCATCTTGTCTATCTTTCTGTGAATGTAGGTTTTGTTCCACAGGCTGCAGGATTGTAGTTCTTCTTGCTTCTGCTGTGTGCCCTCTGGTGGATGAGGCTATCTAAGAGGCTTGTGTAAGTTTCCTGATGGGAGGGACAGGTGGTGGGTAGAGCTGACTGTTGCTCTCAGGGGCAGAGCTCATAAAACTTTAATCCACTTGACTTTTGATGGGTGGGCCTGGGTTCCCTCCCTGTTGGTTGTTTTGCCTGAGGCAATCCAACCCTGGAGCTTACCTGGGCTCTTTGGTGGAGCTAATGACAGACTCTGGGAGGGCTCACGTCAAGGAGTACTTCCCAGAACTTCTGCTGCCAGAGTCCTTGTCCCCACAGTGAACCACAACCACCCCCTCCCTGCCTCTGCAGGAGACCCTCCAACACTAGCAGGTCGGTCTGGTTCAGTCTCCCCTGGGCTCACTGCTCCTTCCCCTGGGTCCCAATGTGCACACTACTTTGTGTGTGCCCTCCAAGAGTGGAGTCTCTGTTTCCCCCAGTCCTGTCAAAGTCCTGCAATCAATTCCCACTAGTCTTCAAAGTCTGATTCTCTAGGAATTCCTCCTCCCGTTGCCAGACCCCCACGTTGGGAAGCCTGACATGGGGCTCAGAACCTTCACTCCAGTGGGTGGACTTCTGTAGTATAAGTGTTCTCCAGTCTGTGAATCACCCACCCAGCAGTTATGGGATTTGATTTTACTGTAATTGCACCCCTCCTACCTTCTCATTGTGGTTTCTCCTTTGTCTTTGGATGTGGGGTATCTTTTTTGGTGATTTCCAGTGTCTTCCTTTCAATGATTGTCCAGCAGCTGGTTGTGATTTTGGTGTTCTCACAAGAGGGAATGAGAGCACGTCCTTCTACTCCACCATCTTGGTTCCTCCCTGAATTCTTGTTCTTGCCTAATAAAAATTTTAAAATTTTTTGAAAAGCCATGTTTAAGGGACTGCATTCCTAAAGGTCTCACACAAGATCTCACATGCTCTGGGACACAAGGAAGAAGTAGTAATTTGAAAGGAGGCTGAGTTGGACTCACCTGCTAATCTTGAAGAGCCTCCCAAGAGACAGGAGGCAACTGGAGCTCACCCTGGGTACATAGACACGGGTGGCAGCCACTTTGGGGATCTTGTTCTACTGTGAGGACACTGGTGCTGGCAAAGGCCATTTTGGAATCCTCCCTCTAGCCTATTAACACCGGGACTCAGCCTTACCCAGCAGCCTGTCAGCACCAGTACTGGAACATCTCAGACCAAACAACTAGCCAGGTGGAGACACAGCTTCACCCACCAGCATGCCTGCTGCCTTAAAACCCCCTGAGCCCAGAGCCACCCCAGGACCCAGCCCTGTGCACCAGAGGGTCCAGGACATGACTCCATACTCCATTTCACAGGCTCTAGTCCCAGAACCACCCACTCCCTGTCAACCAGGACCCTACAGTGAGAGATCTTGGGACCCAGTTCTACCCACCAGTGGACTGGCATTAGTCCCAAGACCAGCCTCAGCCATTACTGAGTAGGCACCAGTCCTGGAATCCCTGAACCGTGGCCTCTGGTGGATGAGGTTATCTAAGAGGCTTGTGTAAGTTTCCTGATAGCCTCCAAGACACCCAGACCTCTGCAGCCTGAGACACTGAGACCCAGCTATGCTTACCAATGAGCTGGCACTAATGTTGGGGCCTCCTGGGCCTCAGCCATGCCCATCAGTCAGCTGGCATCAGATCTAGCATCCCTGGGCCCTGCAACCAGAGATGCCAGGACCAAGGTTCACCAACCACTGAGCAGGCAACAGCCCTGGCCTGCCATAGTGGGTGGACAACAGCCTCTGCACCACCTCAGCCCCACAGCCTGCCATGTCAGGACCCAGCCCATCAACTAGCAGACTGTCAACAGACCCACGAATCCCTGGGCCCTGGCTGTCCCCACCAGCAGGCCAGCAACATCTCTGAGACATTTTTGGAACCTCAGCCAGTGGCTCTGGGATCTGGCTACACCCACTAGTCAGCCAACACCAGCTTTGGGATCCCCAGATTTCTGTAGCCAGAGACCCTGGGACCTAGCTTCACCCACTAGTGAGCCAGCACTAGCCTACACACATTCTTGGCCTCAGCCCTGCCCACCAGCAGGCGAAATTAGCTCCAAAACACTGTGGACCTCTCAGCCAGTAACCTTGGGGTCAAGCCCCACTCACCAGTGGACCAGTATCAGCTTTGGGACACCCTGGACCACATAGCCAGGCATGTCAGCAACTATCCCCACCTACCAGCAGGCTGACACTAGATCCAGGAACACTGGCCCCACAACCACCCACCTCAGAAACCAACTCTGCCCACCAGTGGGTCAGCAGTAGCCCCAGGGCCCCCAGGGTTCTGCAGCCAGCCACCTTGTGACCTGGCCCATTAGTGGCTGGTAGGCTCTGCACAAGGTGGGGCCTGACAACCCACTGGACCAGAGACCAGCCATGCCTATCAGACTGCCCACAGCAGTCAGCCAGCCAAAACAGAAGCCCAAATAAGAGGCACTCTTAGAGCATATAATTCGTGACGAGAGGGAAGTGTGCTGCTGGGACTCATAGGAAATATCCTACAAAGGCCACTTGTCAAAGATTGGAAAAAATAACCAACCTACCAAATACATAGAGAAAAAAAGTTGTATTAGACAAAATTAAGCAACAGAGGAATACGTTCCAAAGAAAGGAACAAGATAAAACCCCAGGAGAAGAAGTACTTGAAGTGGAGATAAGCAATCTACTTGAGAAAGAGTTCAAAGTAATAATTGTAAAGATGCTCAAAGAATTGGGCAAAAGAATGGATGAACACCGTGAGAACTTTAGCAAAGAGTTATAAAATATAAAAAAGAACAAAACAGAACTGAAGAATACAATAACTGAAATAAAAAATACACTAGAAGGAGTCAACATTAAATTAGGTGATACAGAGGACAGATCAGAGAACTAGAAGATGGATTAGTGGAAATCACTGAAGATGAACAGAAAAAAGAGTAAAAAGAAAAGAAGACTGTTAAAGAGACCTCTGAGGCAACATCAAGCATACTAACATTCACATTATAAGGATCCCAGAAGGAGAATAGAGAGAAAAAAAGGTAGAGAACATATTTGAAGACATAATAGCTAAAAAATTCCCTAACTTGGGAAAGGAAACAGACATCCAGGTCCAGGAAGCACAGAGAGTCCAAAAGAGGACCAACCCAAAGAGGACCACACCAAGACACATTATAATTAAAATGGCAAAAATTAAAAATGAACAAAGAATATTAAAAGCAGTAAGAGAAAATCAACAAGTTACATTCAGGGGGACTCCCATAAGACTATCAGCTGACTTTTCAGCAGAAACTCTGCAGACCAGAAGGGAGTGGCACAATATATTTAAAGTGATGAAAGTTAAAAACCTACAACCAGTAATACTCTACCAGGCAAGGCTTTCATTCAGATTAGATGAAGATATCAAAAGTTTTACAGACAAGCAAAAGCCAGAAGACTTCAGCACCACCAAACCAGTTTCACAAGAAATGTTAGAGGGAATTCTCTAAGCAAAAAAGGAAAAGGCCACAACTAGACACATGATAATCACAAAAGGAAAAAGCTTACTGGTAAAGACAAATATATAGTAAAATTAGGAATCCTACCAGGTACAAAGCAAGTAGGAAGATTAAAAGACCAAAGGAGTTATATCACCTATATATTCAACAACTAGTTAAGACATACACAAAACAAAAAGATACATAATGTCAAACACAGTAAATGAAGAGGGCAGGGTTCTTAAAATGTGTTTGAACCTAAGAGATCAGCAACTTAAAATAACCATATATATATGAGGTGTGTGTTATATATTTATAAAACACAAACCAAAAATCTATAATAGATACACAAAACAAAAAAGGAAATAAATCCAAACTTAGCACTAAAAGTAATCATCAAATCACAAGGAAAGAAGACAAAGAAAGGAACAAAAAAACCTTAGAAAACAACCCCAAAACATGTAGCACAATGACTATAACTACCTATCCATTAATAATTACTTTAGATGTAAATGGACTATATGTTCCAATCAAAGTACATAGAAATGTCACTCACTTCAGATCAAAATACATACACAGACTAAAAGTAAGGTGATGAAGAAATGTGTTCCATGCAAATGGAAATCAAAAGAAAACTGGAGTAGCCATACTTATTTCAGACACAAGAGACTTTAAACCAAAGACTATAATGAGAGCAAAAGAAAGACATCACATAATGATCAAGGGATCAACCCAAGAAGAAGATATAATAATTGTAAATACATATGCACCCAACACAGGAGCATCTATACATAGACAAATATTAACAGACATAAAGGTAAAAATTGACAGTAACACAATAGTAGTAGGGGAATTTAAAACCCCACTTCTATCAATGGAGAGATCATCAAGACAAATCAATAAGAAAACATTGACCTTAAGCCACACATTAGATCATTTGAACTTAAGATATATATACAGAATACTCCATCCTAAAAGAGCAGAATAAACACATGGAATATTTAAGTACACATGGAATATTCTCAAGGATAGATCACATGCTAGGCCACAAAACAAGTCTCAGTAAATATTTTTAAAAATTAAAATCATGTCAAACATCTCTTTTTTCTTTTAACCACAATGCTATATGAAAAGAAATCAACTACAAGGAAAAAAAAAGAAAACACAGGCTAAAAAATATGCTACTAAACAACCAATAGATCTCTGATAAAATAAGAAAATTCCTGGAGACATAAAAAATGAAAATACAACAATTCAAAATCTATTGGACCCAGCCAAAGCAGTTCTAAGAGGGAAGTTTATAGCAATACAAGCCTAGCTCAGGAAACAAGAAAAATATCAGGTGAACAATCTAACCATATAGCTAAAGTAACTAGAAAGAGAAGAACAAATAAAACCCAGAGTTAGTTTGGGTCCTAACTAACAAAAAAACAAAATTGATAAATATTTAGCCAGACTAGTCAAGGAATAAAGAAAGAGGGTCTAAATCAATAAAATCAGAAATGAAATAGGAGAAGTTAAAACCAATACCACAGAAATACAAAAGGTCATAAGAGATTACTACGAAGAATAAGACTCCAATAAAATGGACAACCTAGAAGAAATTGACAAATTCCTAGTAATGTACAATCTGCCAAACTGAACCAGGAAAAACAGAAAATATGAGACCAGTTACCAGCAATTACATTGAATCAGTAATAATAGAGAACTCCCTACAATCAAAAGTCCAGGACCAGATGGCTTCACATGTGGATTCTACCAAACATTTAGAGAAGTGTTAACATCTAGTTTCTCAAAGTATTCCCAAAAAACTGCAAAAAAAAAAAAAAATTTCTGAACTCATTCTACAAGGCCAGCATCATGATGATAACAAAATCAATCAAATATATCAAAAAAAAAAAAAAAGAAAAAGAAAATTACAAGCCAATATCACTGATGAACACAGGTGTAAAAATCCTTAACAAATTATTAGCAAACTGAATACAACAATACATTAAAAAGATCATACACCATGGTTGAGTAGGATTTATCCCAGGGATGTAAAGTTGATTCTATATCCACAAATCAATCTGATAAAACATTTTAATAAATTGAAAAATAAAAATCATATGATAATCTTGATAGATGCAGAAAAAGCGTTTGACAAAATTCAACATCCATTTATGATATTAAAAAAACTCTCCACAAAGTGGGTATAGAGGGAACATACTTAAACATAATAAAGGCCACATATGATAAGTCCACAGCTAAGATCATACTCAATGATGAAAAGATGAAAGCATTTCCTCTAAAATCAGGAACAAGACAAAGATACCCACTCTCACTACTTTTATGTAACATATTACTGGAAGTCCTAGCCTCAGCAATTAGACAAAAAAGAGAAATGAAATGAAACCAAATTGGAAAGGAAGAAGTAAAACTGTCATTGTTTGCAAATAACTTGATACGATATATAGAAATTCCTAAAGACACTACAAAAAAACTACTAGAGCTCATCAATTAATTCAGTTAAATTGCAAGACACAAAATTAGTATACAGAAATCTGTTGCATTTCTATACACTAATAATGAACTATTGCAAGAGAAATCGAAAAAGCAATCCCAGTTATGATTATGGCAAGAAGGATAAAATACCTGGGGATATATCTAACTGAGGAGGTAAAAGACCTATACTCAGAAAACTATAAGACACTGATGAAAGAAGTTGAAGACAACACAAACAGATGGAAAGGTATACCGTGTTTAAGAACTGGAAGAATTAATTATGTTAATATGACCATACTACACAACACAATCTACAGATTCAATGCAATCCATATCAAAATACCAATGGCATTTGTCACAGAACTAGAACAAATAATTCTAAAATTTGTATGGAAACTCAAAAGACCCCAATACAGTCTTGAGAAAGAAGAACAAAGCTGGAGGTATGACAATCCCTGATTTCAAGCTATACTACAAAGTTACAGTCTTTAAAAAAGTATGATATTGGCACAAAAACAGATTATATCAATGGAACAGAATAGAGAGCCCAGATATAAACCCACACTTATATGGGCAATTAATATATGACAAGGGAAGCAAGAATATACAAAGGGTAAAAGACAGTCCTTTCAATAGATGGTGCTACATGCTGGTCAGTTACATGCAAAAGAATCATACTGGACTACTCTCTCACACCATGCTCAAAATTAAATTTGAAATAACTTAAAGACTTAAATATAAGACCTGAAACCATAAGACTTCCAGAAGAAATCTACAGCAGTACGCTCTTTGACAACAGTGTTTGTAATAATTTTTGGATATATCCCCTCAGGCAAGGGAAATAAAAACAAAAAATAAACAAATAAGCTAAGCTATAAAGCTTTGCACAGTAAAAGAAACTGTCAGCAAAATGAAAAAGCCACTTACTGAATGGGAGAAGATATTTGCAAATGATATATCTGATAAGGTTTAATGTCCAAAATATACAAAGGACTCATAAAATTCAACATCAATAAAGCAAACAAACCAATTTAAAAATGGGCAGAGTGTCTGAAGACATTTTTCCAAGGAAGACATACAGATTTCTAACAGGCACATAAAAAGATGCTCAACATCACTAATCATCAAGGAAATGCAAATGAAAACCTTAATGAGATATCACTTTACACCAACCAGAATGGCTATTATCCAAATGATAACAAATAACAAACATTGGTGAGGATGTGTAGAAAAGGGAACACTTGTACACTGTTGGTGGGAATGTAAAAATTAGTGCAGCTACTATGGAAATTGCATGGAGCTTTCTCAGAAAGTTAAGAATAAAACTACCATATGATTCAGCAATTCCACTACTTTGTACTTATCTAAAGAAAACAAAAATATTAATTCCAAAAGACATATGCACCCCTATGTTCATTGCAGCATTATTTAAAATAGCTAAGATATGGAAGCAACCCAAGTGCCATCAATAGATGAATGGATAAAGTAGATGTGTGATATACATACAATGGAATATTACTTAGCCATAATACTGCTTTAAATCATCATCAAGTTTGTATATATCATAAGAAGTGAGAACCAATATTAGCATTTTCTCTAAAAGAAATCAAAGCAGAAAATAATTGGGGCAACACGGCAAGGTCTTATTTTGTTTCATAGAGCAAGCTGAAGTTATTAATCTTTTTCAGAATTTTTCTGAGAAGCATTGACTCTCCCTGTAGGAGTCAATATTCCTTCTGGGCATGTAGGCAGGAAGGAACTTTTTATATAAGCTTTCTAGAATCTCAGAGAACTTTTAAAAACATCTATGGAACAATTTTTACTTAAGAGTTTTCCATTAACTTGAGTATTTGTAAATTTGCTATAGAGAGTGAATCATAGTAATGAATGTGTGCTGAGCATACTGAGAAAGCTGGATTTCACAGAACTTCTGTAAAATACTTAGAGACAGCAATGGCTGCTTGGGAACTTTTAAAGCTGTTGTGACGTCCTCTGTAGCAGCAAATCAAGGCTCAAGAAAAGTGTTATTGTTATTTTAAAAATAACAATCAAAAATAACAAACATACTTATTCCTGATGACTCAAACAAAGCAACAAGAAGAAAAGCCACAATTCCAATTGATTCAGACTTCCTAGGAGGGCTCAGACAATCCTTCATAAATTTCTAAAGATCAATATTTAAGTAGCAGCAAGAAAACAAATATAGAGATTTTTCTTTTCTTTCTTATTTGTGAAATCAGCACAAGCCTTAATGGGACAAGGTAGGAAATAAGATGAAAAATCATTTCCCAACATGAAGAGAAAATAAAGCAATGAGTTGAGGGCTGGGGAGAAAGTATATTTTTACAGATCAAACCAGTAAGCTTTACTGAGATGCAAGAGCCAATTACTTCCAGTGTTATTTTCTAAGGGATTTAGAAATACATCTCCTCCTAATATGGTTCTAGCATCAACTCTTGAGATGAGAGATTTGAGCTGCACACAGGTGATGTGAACAGGGAGCCCACAACTAACAGGTGGATCTCTCTGGCTGTGCTGAAGAGCTGAGGCTGTACAGGGAATATTCTGGATGAAACCCCACCTACCTCAAAGCTTACCAAGGCAATTTATAATAAGAATCCATAAACTAGGAGGGAAGAGATCAAGATGGCAGAGAAGGAGGATGTTGAGCTCACCTTCCCCAATGAACACATCAAAAATGCATCTTCATGTGGAGCAGTTCTCACTGAAAACAAACTGAAGAGTGGCAAAAGACTCTTCTATAACTATGGCTGTAAAGAAAGATCCACATGGAGTTGAGTATGAAGGGAAGAGAAGCAATCAGGTCAGAAACTGTGCCGCTAGGAGGGGACATAGAAGAGAAGGAGATATTATGGACATGGGGATCCTCCCTGGGTAGTGAAGGGTTTGAACCACATATTGGGCACACCAGTCCTGGTGTCCAAACCCAGGAAGACAAGCATCCTTAGCTGGTTTGAAAATCAGTGGGACTTACAGGAGGGCTGTAAGAAATCTAGACTCTGCTCATGGAGAGCACACACACACTTTCTTACTCCCAGAAACAAGGCAATGGAAGCAGGTTGAAACTGCCTGTGGTTCTGGCCTGCTTCCCATGCTAACCCTGCATGCTCCCTGACGTGTGTTGAGCTCCCACTCTGGCCCCTCTAGCTCTGGTGCAGCTCCCCATGAGGATGAAGGCAGCCATTACTGACAGCACACAGTTGTGGGGAACTGAGCCAGCTTGGAACTGACACTGCATCTGAAAGGGAGGGTGGCCATTACTGGTGTTCATGGAAGTGGTGGATTGGGAGCTGTCTCAAGCTCTGACTGGCATGCCTGGACCATCCCAGCATGCCCCCTGGCCTCTCTTGTTCCAGTGCTGTTCCCTTCTGGGGCAAAGTTGTCATTGCTGGGATGGGGGAAAGTGCACACTTACAGGGAATGGAACCAGTTTGAATCTGACCCTCAGGGCTTCTGCTCCAGCACCTTAGGACCTGACCCCATCCCTGATAGGGTGGTGATGACCTCTGAACATAAAAGAAGCCCCAGCTCACACATGGCTCTGGCTCTGGCTCCATCTCTAGGTCCACCTCCCACCAAGGTGATAGCTGCCAACATACCTTGGGGAAAGATGTGATCCATGCTCACTTCAGATACAGAACTCCCACCAAAGTCACTGGGCACACACAAACTGCCTGATGCTCCCACACAAGGACACCACCTCAAGACCAGGATAAGTATCTGTTTCACCTAATTTCATAGAGACAGAGAAAGTTAAATAAAATAAGAAGATGCAGAAATTTTTTTCAAATGAAAGAACAAGAAAAAAAAACCTGAAAAAAAAACTAATGAAACAGAGATAAATAATTAACCTGATAAAGAGTTCAAAGCAATAGTAATGAGAGTGCCAAATAAAGTTAGGAAAAAATAGATGAACACTGTGAGAATTTTAACAAGGAACCAGAAAATGTAAAAAAGAACCAGTCAGAGCTGAAGTATACAATAACTGAAATGAAAAACACACTAGAAGAAATTAACAGCAGACTAGGTGGTAAGAAGAATGAACAAGTGATCTGAAAGATAGAATAATGGTTATAAGCCAATCAGAACAGCAAAAAAAGAACATTTAAAAAAAAAATGTGGACAGTTTAAGGGACTCTGGGACAGTATCAAGTGTACTAATTTCATATTTTAGGGGTCCCAGAAGGAACAGAAAGGGAGACAAAAAAGTCAAAAATGTATTTGATGAAATTATGGCTGAAAATTTCCCAAACCTGAAGAAGGAGACAGATATCCAGGTAGAGTAAACACAGAGAGCCCCAAAGAAGATGAACCCTAAGAGACCCACATAAAGACATATTAAAATGGCAAAAGCTAAATATAAAGAGAAAATTCTAAAAATATAAAAAGAAAAACAAAGAGTCATATCCAAGGGAAATCCCATCAGCTGAATTTTCTGCAGAAACTTTGCAGGCCAGAAAGTACTTGCATAATATATTTTAAAGTGCTGAAAGGAAAAAAAAAAAAACCCAACAACCTAGGATACTTCACCCAGCAAGATTATCATTCAGAATTGAATGAGAGAAAAATAAATTTTTAGACAAAAAAAGCTTGAGTTCATAAAAGCTAAATGAAACCTGAAAGAAATATTAAAGGGTCTCCTCTAAGTGGAAAAGAAAAGGCAACAATAAGAAGTAATAATTTATAGGAAAGGAAAAATCCCACTAATAGAGGCAAATATATAGTAAAGGCTGGGGTCAACCACTTAAATAAGCTAGTATAAAGATTAAAAACAAATTATAAAATCAACTACAATAAACAGTTAAAGAATAAACATGAAGATGACGTCAAAACCACAAAATATGGGGGAGGGGAGTAAAAAAATATACATTTTTAGAATGTGTTTGAACGTAAGTGACTATCAGTATAAAACAAGTAGATATAATTATAGATCAGTATATATGAACCCCATGGTAACAAAAAAATCAAAAACCTACAATAGATACACAAAAACTAGAGAGAAAGAAAAAACACAAATGAAACACTAAAGAAAATAATCAAGTCACAAGGGAAGAAACTAAAAGAAGAAAATAACAGAGAAGAATGACAAAAATAACCAGAAAACAAGTAACAAAATGAAAATAACTACATACTTATCAATAATCCCTTTAAATGTTAATGGACTAAATTCTCCAATTAAAAGACATATGGTGGCTGATTGAATAAAAAAAAGAGACCCATCTATACGCTGCTTCCAAGAGACTCACTTCAGAACTAAAGATACCCCAGACTGAAAGTGAGGGGACAGAAAAAGATATTTAATGCAAATGGAAATGAAAAGAGGTTGGGGTAGCAATACACATTTCAGGCAAAATAGACTTTCTCACTAGGTGCAGAAAAAGCATTTGATAAAATTGAACATACATTCATGATAAAATCTCTCAATAAAGTGCATAAAGAGTGACCATATCTCAACATAATAAAGACCATTTATGAAAGACCCACAGCTAACATCATACCCAATAATGAAAAGCTGAAACCTTTTCCTCTAAAATTAGGAACAAGACAAGGATGCCTACTCTCAACATTTCTATTTAATACGGTTTTGGAATTCCTAGCCATAGATATCAGACAAGAAAAAGAAATAAAATCCATCCAAATTGGAAGGGAAGAAATAAAACTGTCACTATTTGCAGATGACATGATGCTATATGGTGAAAACTCTGAAGTCTCCACCAGAAAACTATTAGAACTAACAAATGAATTCGGTAAAGCTGCAGGATACAAGATTAAAACACAGAAGTCTGTTGCTTTTCTATACACTAAAAAAAAAAAAAAAAAAAAGACAAAGCAAGAAAATAGTCCCATTTAAAATCACATCAAAAGGAATAAAATACCTAGGAATAAACTTAACTGAGGAGGTAAAAGATACATCACTGAAAACTATAAAACATTGATGAAGGAAATTGAAGATGACATAAAGAAATGAAAAGATAATTCATGTTCATGAATTGGAAGAATTAATATTGTTAAAATATCCATAGTACCCCAAACAATCTACAGATTTAATGCAATCCATATCAAATTACCAATGGCATTTTTCATAGAACTAGAGCAAAAAGTTCTAAAATGTATATGGAACCACAAAAAAAACTGGAATAGCCAAAGCAATCTTGAGAAAAAAGAACAAAGCTGGAGGTACCATGCTTCCTGTCTTCAGACTATACTACAAAGCTACCATAATCCAAACAGTATGGAGACTTCCTTGATGGCACAGTGGTTAAGAATCCACCGGCCAATGCAGGGGACATGGGTTCAATCCCTGGCCCGGAAGATCCCATGTACCACAGAGCAACTAACCCTGTGCACCAAAACTACTGAGCCTGTGCTCTAGAGCCCATGAGCCACAACTACTGAGCCCGCATGCCACTACTACTGAAGCCCATGCACCTAGAGCCCGTGATCCACAACAAGAGAAGCCACTGCAGTGAGAAGACCACACACTGCAGTGAAGGGTAGCCCCCACTCACTGCAACTAGAGAAAGCCCGTGCACAGCAACGAAGACCCAATGCAGCCAAAAATAAATAAATAAATAAACTAATAAAAAAAACCGGTATGGTACTGGTACAAAAATAGACACAGAGACCAATGGAACCGAATAGGGAGCACAGGAATAAACTCACACACTTATGGTTGATTAATCTACAACAAAGAAGGCAAGAATATACAATGGGGAAAAGGTAGTCTCTTCAGTAAGTGGTTCTGGGAAGACTGGACAGCTACATGTAAAAGGTTGAAATTAGAATATTTTCTTACACCATTTACAAAAATAAATTCAAAATGGATTAAGGACCTAAATTTAAGACTGGATACCATAAAACTCCTCGAAGAAAACATAGACAGAACACTCTTTGACCTATCATAGCAATATAGTTTGGATCTGTCTCCTCAGGCAAAGGAATCAAAAGCAAAATTAAACAAGTGGGACCTAATTAAACTTAAAAGGTTTTGCACAGTAAAGGAATCAACAAAACAAGAGACAACCTACCCAATGGAAGATAGTATATGTAAATTATATGACTAATAAGAGTTTAATAGCTAAAATACCTAAACAGCTCAATACTACTCATACAACTCATGATCAAAGAAATGAAAACCCCAATTAAAAACTGCATAGACATCTTTCCAAGGAAGCCATACAGATTGTCAACATGAACATGAAAAGACGTTCAGCATTGTGAATCATCAGAGAGGACTACAAATCAAAACCTCAATGAGATGTCATCTGACACCTGTCAGACGACTCTCATCAAAAGGACCACAAATAACAAATGTTGGTGAAGATGTAGGAGAAAGGGAATCCTAGTACACTGTTGGTGGGAATGTAAATTGGTGCCGCCACTATTGAAAATAGTATGGAGTTTCCTCAAAAAAACTAAAAATAGAACTACCATATGCTTTGGCAATTCCACTCCTGGGTATACATCCAAAGAAATGAAAACACTAATTTGAAAAAATAGATACACCTCAATGTTTATAGCAGCATTATTTAAAATAGCCAAAATATGGAAGCAACCTAAGCATTTATCAACAGATGAATGGATAAAGAAGATGTGGTATATTTTTACAATAGAATATTAGCCATAAAAAGAATGAAAATTTTCAATTTGCAACAACGTGGATGGACCTGGTGTATATCATGCTTAGTGAAATATGTTAGAGAAAGAAAAATACTGTATGATATTACTTATATGTGGAATCTAAAAAATAAAACAAAGTAATGAATATGACAAAACCGAGATAAACTCACAGATATAAAGAAAAAATAGTGGTTACCAGTGGGGAGAGGAAGGGGGGAGGAGCAAGACAGGAGTAGGGAATTAAGAAGTACAAACTCTATGTTTAAAATAAATAAGCTACAAGGATATATTGTACAGCACAGAAGATATAGCCAATATTTTATAATAACTTTAAATGTAGTATAATCTATAAAAAATATTGAATCACTCTGCTGTACACCTGAAACTAATATAATACTGTAAATCAACTATACTTCAAATAAATAAATAAATAAATAAATAGAATTCACGAACTATGAAAAATTCTCTGCTTCAGATGAGAGAATTGAGAGGGGTAGAGGGCTTCTTCTACCTTTTGATTTTTTCTTCTAGGTATCTTGATCTACTCCCTCTGCCTACCAGTTTCTTGTTGATCTCCCCGACGCCCAGAAGTAGGCCAGAATGCCCCAGTGGGTTGCATCATGTGTTTTTGAAAAAAAGTCCCCACAAGTGGAGGTGGATGGACCTAGAATCTGTCATACAGAGTGAAGTAAGTCAGAAAGAGAAAAACAAATACCATAGGCTAACACATATATATGGACTCTTAAAAAAAAAAAAAGGTTCTGAAAAACCTAGGGGCAGGACAGGAATAAAGACACAGACGTAGAGAATGGACTTGAGGACACGGGGATGGGGAAAGGTAAGCTGAGACAAAATGAGAGAGTGGCATGGACTTATATATACTACCAAATTTAAAATAAATAGCTAGTAGGAAACAGCCGCATAGCACAGGGAGATCAGCTTGGTGCTTTGTGATCACCTAGAGAGGTGGGATAGAGAGGGTGGGAGGGAGACACAAGAGGTAGGAGATATGGGGATATATGTATATGTATAGCTGATTCATTTTGTTATAAAGCAGAAACCAACACAACAAATGAGTAATGTTCAATAAGTATATTTTTTGTCTAAAAGAGAGATTTCTCAGTTTCTTAATCCCAAATTCTAGGGAGAAAGAGTCTTATTGGCTAAAATGGGTTAGATCCATTCAACTGTGGACTTTGGGAAGGATCATGAGCTTCAAAGATATGGTGACCCCATAGATACGGTGACCACTTTGCTCTATAGAGTACCAGTTAATACCTGTTGTTCTGTAGTGATTATTAACAGGCTCCTATTTTCACTCTCTAATGTGCTCCAATTTAGATGATAAATTATATGATCACCCTAGCACAAGGAATGTTCCTTCCAGATACTATGAAAGAAAGGCTGTTTTCTAAAAAAGGAATGTGGGTGGGAAGCAATGATTAATATATCTAATATTTTCTCCCAACTCTGCTTCTCCTTTGGAATTCTCTATCCAAAAACCTCACCACCAATCACCCAGATGGACAAACCATAAAACTACTCTCTGCTGAGATTTTCAGTTCTCTCCTAAGGACATGCCATCCTCATTTATTTGACAATGAACTTTTAAAAGATGTACCTCTTTATCCTCTCTCATAACTACCTCCCCTTTTGCCTCCCCAGCGCTAATATTTGGGCTCAGACACTCTCTCCTGAAATGCTGTAATATTTGTATTTCCTTTTATTTAACAAATGGTTACTTAGCACCTTACTATGTTTCAGATCCTGCCCAAAGGGCTCTACAAACATTGAAATGTTTTAATCATAATAACCCCATGAGGTAGGCATTATTTTTATTATCATTACTCCCTGTAAAAGTGAAAGAACTGAGGCAGAAAGAGGTTGCAGTGCCACACTGCAGCGAGAGAGTAAGGGTTTAGGCCCAGGCAGTCAACCTCAGGAATGGGGGCTCAGGCCCTATGCTGTGCTGCTATAACAGAGATCTTTGCCAATGATTTCACTTCTTTCCACTCCATACCAAAGGAACAAACGTCCTTAGCATAGTATGCAAGGGCTTTTGAATCTAACCTTGTCTTCTACCCCAGTCTTACCTCACCATGACAACATTGTTTCACCTTTTACTAAACCTATGCTGAAAAGCTACCTTTCCCCAAATGAGCCTTGCATGTTCATGTCTCTTTTCCTTTGCTCATAGCTCTCATTCTACCAAGAATGTGACAATGCCTGCAATGTCCAATCTAGCAAACACCGGTGCAACCTTTAAGCTTCAGTTTATGTCAACTCCTCTGTGAGGCTTTCCTCCTATTCTAATTTGTCTTCTCTCTGTTTCCACAGTGTCTTATATCAATAACATTGTTTCACTTCTTGAATACAGGGTTCATACCTTTGTTATTTCTGAATATATTTTTATTAAATAAAGAAAAGAAATCAAAGAACAGTACGGAGGAGTTATAAAAGAGGAGTTCTAGTGGTGGAAGGAGTGTCCAGAGAGAGGTCAAAGTAAAATATTTCTCACTGAGCCACAGAGAGATAGCTAGGAATATACATTTACTTCCATTTTCTACAATGGGGTTTGGCAAACTATGACCAGTGGACCAAATTCAGCCTGCCACCTATTTTTGTTAATAAAGCTTTATTGGAATGCAGCCATGCCCATTCATTTCTGCATCATCTGTGCTCCTTTCATGCTACAACCACAGATTTGAGTAGTTGTGACAGATACCGTATGTCCTGCAAAGCTGAAAATATTGAATATCTGGCCCTTTATAGAAAAAAAGTTTGCAACCCCAGCTCTGTAATAGAATGTTCAGTGACAGTCATACAAAGACTATATGATGATGCTCCATTTGTCAATCTAGACCTGCTGCCACAGGGTAAGTCTAGAGATGAGCATCCCTACAGGAAGAGGAAGATGGATACCAACACAAATTGAAATCATCATTTCTATTTTCATCCAAGCATGACTGAATTTATCTCTTACCCTCTTGCAGCATAGGACATACCCGTGCCCCTTTGAGGGCTGTGGCCCAGACTAAACTAGGTCATTCATGAAGAGATAGAGACACTTAACTATACATACCTAAGTTAGGTTTGGAGATGGCTTTACTTAATGAGGAAAACCTTTATTCTTGTAAGTGCTTCACCCTCATACTGAGTGAAATGTACAAGATGTACAAGATGTGAAATGAGCTCCCCAGCCCACCCACCAAGCTCCACTAAGTGGGAAATTGGAAGAAAGCAAATAACTGAGAGCACTCTTCAAAGCCCAGGAGAAAGAAGTGGGATTAATAAAGGAGAGGCAGAGTGGCTGGGAGTTTTAGGGAAGACAGTCATACTGGAAAAGAGAGGTGGGAACCAGGGAAGGACTTTCCTACACCCTGAAGTTAACTTAATAAGGATCCACACGTTTCCTGAGGGGAAAAAACTCATTTGCTTTGTTTTCTGGGGTTTTGATGTGCACTTAGTTTTCTAGCTGTAATGGATTGTCCCCTCCCATCCTTCCCAATATCAGGGGCATAACTAAGGGGCTTAATACAGCTTTGGATTTTTAACCTCAAAGCCGTGTCATTAAAATGGCAGTCAGTTTTACATGGGGGAGAGTATCTTCTGTAAATGGAATCAGAAAGAGACTAGATCTCTTGTTCCAGTCCATGCTACCATTCCTTGGCCGTTTTCCCAGGCCCTGGAACAAAACAGAAGAAAACAACACTGTATTTGTCATCCCAGGAGAGTTTGTTCACTTTCAGTTCTACAGGTATTTGTGTGTGTGAGATAACATTTGGTCATACTTGGGCAATGCTGGCAGGTCTTTACAAAAGCAGATGTTGTGTGAACCATTTTGGACTACTCACCAGTAAAAGGGGCAGGCAAGCAGAACAGTGCCATTCTTTGCCTGGAATTTGTCAAAAAAGAGAAAACAAATGCAGTTTTGACATCTGTCCCTGTTCCTTTTTATAGCTTAGCTCTGCCAGCTAAGCAGGCCTGATCAGGCATAATTGATAAATTATTAGAGGTAACTTGACAAGGAGGCCAATGAAAACTAATAAGAAGAAAAAGGATAAATGAAATGACTCATGTTTGTCAGGTCTTTTGATGAATAAAACTAAAGGGACAAGACAATCTTTAAAAATTAGTATTGTTTTAGGAAAACTCCTGTAGCATCATGGTGACTAAAACATAAATAACTTTGTTTTTCTTTATTGCCTCCCACAAGTTACTGGGAGCAGACTGAAAATCTAAATTCTTCATATCATGGAATAATAACAGATGCAATTTATTGAGCACACTGAAAGTTGCTGTATAATCTCTAAATCCATAACAGAAATTATTACCATTTTAGAGAATGGAGAACAAATGCCCAGAGAGTGTCACACAACAGATCAAATGGCAGTGGCAGGCAGTGTATGAAAGATGCTTTAAAGGTGACTTTTCAGCTGACAAACTGCTCCCATGTACCTGTCTATTTTGACAGACATGGTTTGGTGGCAAGAGCTTGGACCTTGACACTGGAGAGTTTAAATCCTGCCTTTGCTACATTGTAGCTGGTGGAATTGATTTAGTTATTTAACTTTGAAATTCAGTTTTCTTGGCTCCAAATAGACAAGAAAAATCTATATCACTGGGATTTATTGTGAATTAAGTGAGGAAATATTTATCAAATGCCTTAGAAATAGTAGACACCCTGTAACAACCGTCTTTTTTTTTTTTCCTTTCTCATTGAATCACACCTTTTGTACCAGCTCAAACTAACATTCAGAGAAGACAAATAGTTATACTTAGTGTTTTTGTGGTATAGTTTTAAAAATTGTCTTAATCTGCTGTACTTAATGGAAGATATTTCAAATAAAAATTTTTCTTTGTACAGGTTACATTAGCCAATCTTACTACTAGTTATGTTACCACCCTAGTATCCTAAAGTAGATCAGAATTTCCAAACCATCTTGCTTTCTTTTTCTTTTTTTAACAAGACTATGTTTTATTAACAGGCTTAATTTTTTTTGCAGTTATCCTCATTTATTTATTTTATTTTAATTTTTTAACATCTTTATTGAAGTATAATGGCTTTACAGTGGTGTGTTAGTTTCTGCTTTATAACAAAGTGAATAAGCTATACATACATATATATAAACATATCCCCTCCCTCTTGCATCTCCCTCCCACCCTACCTATCCCACCTATCTAGGAGGTCACAAAACACCGAGCTGATCTCCCTGTGCTATGAGGCTGCTTCCCACTAGCTATCTATTTTACATTTGGTAGTGTATATATGTCCATGCCACTCTCTCACTTTGTCCCAGCTTACCCCTCCCCCTCCCAGTGTCCTCAAGTCCATTCTCCACTTGTGCACCTTTATTCCTGTCCTGCCCCTAGGTTCTTCAGAAACTTCTTTCTTTCTTTAGATTCCATATATATGTATTAGAATATGCTATATGTTTTTCTTTCTGATTTACTTCACTCTGTATGACAGACTTTACATCCATCCACCTCACTACAAATAACTCAATTTTGTTTCTTTTTATGGCTGAGTAATATTCCATTGTATATATGTGCCATATCTTCTTTATCCATTCATCTCTCAATGGACACTTAGGTTGCTTCCATGTCCTGGCTATTGTAAATAGAGCTGCAATGAACATTGTGGAACGTGACTCTTTTTGAATTATGGTTTTCTCAGGGTATATGCCCAGTAGTGAGATAGCTGGGTCGTATGGTAGTTCTATTTTCAGTTTTTAAGGAATCTCCATATTGTTCTCCATAGTGGCTGCATCAGTTTACATTCCTACCAACAGTGCAAGAGGGTTCCCTTTTCTCCACACCCTCTCCAGCATTTATTGTTTGTAGATTTTTTGATGATGGCCGTTCTGACCAGTGTGAGGTGATACCTCATTGTAGTTTTGATTTGCATTTCTCTAATGATTAGCGATGTTGAGCATCCTTTCATGTGTTTGTTGGCAATCTGTATATCTTCTTTGGAGATATGTCTATTTAGGTCTTCTTCCCATTTTTGGATTGGGCTGTTTGTTTATTTGATACTCAGCTGCATGAGCTACTTGTAAATTTTGGAGATTATTCCTTTGTCAGTTGCTTCATTTGCAAATATTTTCTCCCATTCTGAGGGTTGTCTTTTCATCTTGTTCATGTTTTCCTTTGCTGTGAAAAAGCTTTTAAGTTTCATTAGATCCCACTTGTTTATTTTTGTTTTTATTTCCCTTACTCTAGGAGGTGGGTCTAAAAGGATCTTGCTGTGATTTATGTCATAGAGTGTTCTGCCTATGTTTTCCTCTAAGGCTTTAAAGTGTCTGGACTTACATTTGGGTCTTTAATCCATTATGAGTTTATTTTTGGGTATGGTGTTAGGGAGTATTCTAATTTCATTCTTTTACATGTAGCTGTCCAGTTTTCCCAGCACCACTTATTGATGAGGCTGTCTCTTCTCCATTGTGTATCCTTGCCTCCTTTAACAAAAATAAGGTGACCATATGTGTGTGGGTTTATCTCTGGGCTTTCTATCCTGTTCCATTGATCTCTATTTCTGTTTTTGTGCCAGTACCATACTGTCCTGAATACTGTAGCTTTGTAGTAGAGTCTGAAGTCTGGGAGCTTGGTTCCTCCAGCTCCATTTTTCTTTCTCAATATTGTTTTGGTTATTCGGGGTCTTTTGTGTTTCCATAAAAATTGTGAAATTTTTTGTTCTACTTCTGTGAAAAATGCCATTGGTAGCTTGATAGGGATTGCATTGAATCTGTAGATTGCTTTGGGTAGTATAGTCATTTTCACAATGTTGATTCTTCCAATCCAAGAACATGCTATATCCTTCCATCTGTTTGTAGTATATTTAATTTCTTTCATCAGTGTCTTATAGTTTTCTGCATACAGGTCTTATGTCTCCTTAGGTAGGTTTATTCCTAGGTATTTTATTCTTTTTGTTGTTATGGTAAATGGGAGTGTTTCCTTAATTTCTCTTTCAGATTTTTCATCATTAGGGTATATGAATGCAAGAGATTTCTGTGTATTAATTTTGTATCCTGCTACTTTACCAAATTCATTGATTAGTTCTAGTAGTTTTCTTGTGGAATTTTTAGGATTCTCTATGTATAGTATCATGTCATCTGCAAACAGTGACAGCTTTACTTCTTCTGTTTCGATTTGGATTCCCTTTGTTCCTTTTTCTTCTCTGATTGCTGTGGCTAAAACTTCCAAAACTATGTTGAATAATAGTGGTGAGAGTGGACAACCTTGTCTTGTTCCTGATCTTAGAGGAAATGGTTTCAGTTTTTCACCATTGAGAACGATGTTGACTCTGGGTTTGTCATATATGGCCTTTATTATGTTGAGGTAAGTTCCGCCTAAGCCTACTTTGTGGAGGGTTTTTATCATATGGGAGTTGAATATTATTGAAAGTTTTTTCTGCATCTACTGAGATGATCATATGGTTTTCATCTTTCAATTTGTTAATATGGTTTATCACACTGATTGTTTGCATATATTGAAGAATCCTTGCGTTCCTGGGATATAACCCACTTGATCCTTTTAATATGATGTTGTATTCTGTTTGCTAATATTGTGTTGAGGATTTTTGCATCTATGTTCATCAGTGATATTGGCCTGTAGTTTTCTTTCTTTGTGACATCTTTGTCTGGTTTTGGTATCAGGGTGATGGTGGCCTCATAGAATGAGTATGGGAGTGTTCCTCTGCTATATTTTGGAAGAATTTGAGGGGGATAAGTGTTAGCTCTTCTCTAAATGTTTGATAGAATTCACCTGTGAATCCATCTGGTCCTGGACTTTTGTTTGTTGGAAGATTTTTAATCACAGTCTCAATTTCAGTGCTTGTTATTGGTCTGTTTATATTTTCTATGTCTTTCTGGTTCAGTCTCAGAAGCTTGTGCTTTTCTAAGAATTTGTCCATTTCTTCCAGATTGTCCATTTTATTGTTATATAGTTGCTTGTAGTAATCTTTCATGATCCTTTGTATTTCTGCAATTTCAGTTGTTATTTCTCCTCTTTCACTTCTAATTCTATTGTTTTGAGTCTTCTCTCTTTTTTTCGTGATGAGTCTGGCTAATGGTTTATCAATTTTGTTTATCTTCTCAAAGAACCATCTTTTAGTTTTATTGATCTTTGCTATTCAAATCATCTTTCTGAACAGGTGTCTTTAAGCAAAGATCTGGAGGACTGCAAAGAGGGCTTCTCAATGTCTCAGAAGAGAAACAAGTAGCAACTGTAAGAGAATTCATCTAGTATTTATACCTTAATTTGGTAATTGAAAAGTCTTCATCACATGCTTTCACTTCTGTCTTACTTGTAGTGTTACAAGAGCTTTTGATTATACTCACTACAGTTGCATACATCAAATTAGTGCTAATTATTAGCTGACACACAAGAAGAAAGTGAAGAAGATCTGCAACAAATGACTTCTTAAGAAATTACTTTCTCAGTGTAATGACTATGAACAGTCTGGCAGAGGGGTGAGGGGAGGTGTGCAGAGTGGAATTCTTGCCTTTGTAAGTTCTAGGATGACATTTACCCTTCAGTCTTTAAGACCTGTGGAAAACATTTTTGTAGCACCCCCTTTTCTCCTGTAATATTATCTGGAATGATTAGACAAAGAACAGGGCAGAGCAGTAAATGTTCAGCAAGGTTACATTTTGTAATTTGAACAGTATTAGAAAGGAAATCAAATATAAGTGGAATCAGGGTGCATAAGGAAACTACAAATGAGATGTTAAGTAGTTCCTTTTCTATTTGTATGTCTACTCTTTCTTTCTAATACCAGTATAGTTAATCAAGTCTTCAGCATTTATTTTTTTAACTCAGTGATGCCATAATTCAAGCAGACATCCTAGGAAATGAGGGCAAAAGAAGATCTAGACCAGATGAATGTGTGAATGACTTGAAACTTGAGAAGAGATTGGTTCATTAAAATGGTGGTCTGAAAACATTTTTTGATTATTCTAAAAGCCATGGAAATGTCTTACCCATGCACTTGTAATTTCCCAATAGAGATATAAGTGTTAAAGATCTGGAGGTGAATCTGAGAGTAAACAATTACCATTAAAGACCAACATTCAATTCCATCAAATAGTTATTCAAGAACAACTTTTTTTTTTTTAAATACTATAGAAAGTGGACAGAATTTGGGGTCTAGCTCTGTGTCATGAGTGAATATCCCCTATCCATTATGAACTTCTATTGTGTCATCTGCAAAATGAAGATACTTGTGCCAGTTACCTATTACTGTGAAACAAATCACCCCAATCAGAAGTTAGTAATTTAGACAGGGTCCACTAATACCCATCCACTCCATGAAACATCAGCTGGGGTGAAAGAAAGGCTGGGGGTAATTTGTCAGCCAAGGGCTGGAATTGTCTAGAGGCTCACCACCAATCTGGTGATTGCTGGTCGATGGCTGGAGCCTCTGCTAGGAATGCCAAGTGTGATCCTTGGTTCTTCTCCACAAGGGCCACTTCTGTGGTGCTTGAGTTCCTCATGGCATAGAGCCTATGTTCCAAGACCCCCATAAACAATGTTGAAGCTGGATGCTGTATATTCTTTTATGACCAGCCTTGAAAGTGATATATTGTAACTTCTGCCACAATCAGGAGCCTACTCAGATATAAAAGAAGGCAACTCAGACCTAACTCTCATTGTGAGGAATGGCACAGTTACAGGGTAAGAAGAGCACAGGGGAGATATTGTTGTGACCATTTTTGGACTATACGACCTACCACAATAATAAAATCTACCATTTAACATACATTGCTATTACACTTTTTCTTTAAAAAAAACTCCTTACAAGTGTTTCCACATATTTTCACAGATTTTTTATCAACTTCACAAAATAACAAGGAAATTAAAATTTAACATTGAATTTAATTCCTAGTATCACATCTTTGTCTCTCAGATAATGGCTTCTTGGGTTTGGACACATGGTAGCTTCAGTGCATTGTAATACAAGAAGAGAATGACAGGTAAAGCAGCTGACTTTTGTTGTCATTGCCTTGAATTATGAGAACAAAATCTGAGTAAACTTTACTAGTGGGACAAACAGTGTGACACTTTCATCAAGACTATGTTTATGAATATCCTTTACATTTAATATCCATGTGCTAAACACCTCTTCTTCTTATGCTTTTTTGTTTTTCTTGAAGTAAGAGCATTAAGCAAGGGCTAGGGTACCTACTCTCTTGAGTAAGGCTGTGGGTATTACATGTGACAGTTGTGTATGAGAGCCTCTACCCACTGGTTGAATGAGCAGGTCTTTCAACAAGTAAAAACTAAATCTCACACAACAATCAAAAGAACCAAGTTTGCTGATTGGCAAGTTAGTGATACATTATTAATTTTGAGTCCCAATATCCTCAATTCTTATCTAGAGAATTACATATAAGACCAGTTGGGAGAAATAAAAACTTTGGCAGACACTTTCCCCAAATGTCCCCAGATGTTCCCCAAATGTGGTAGAGAACCCACAAAGAGAATTCCTTAATGTTTCTCTTCCCATCAGAAAGTTGTTATAATATTCAGTGCCAAGTAGTCAAACAAAATAAGCCCCCCAAATTATTTATAATTCTACATTTTCCAAATTCCCAGATATTTAAGATCACAAAGACTCAATTGAAATCTGTTTACCTCCATTTTTACTTTGACATTAATTTATTAAACAAGAAACTGAGAAAGTCATTGAGAATAGTAGCAAAATGAAGTGCATTATTGAACTGTCAGCAAAACTGCCAGGCATATTTTCTACATTGTGGGGAAAAAAAATAATGCAGTTGACAGAGTTTTCATTACTTCCACTAAACTGTTGCTTTCATTGTTGCCAAATCATACTATCTGGATGTAGTGCATTGAAGGAGGGGTAGACAATGAGGGTCCACATTTTCAGCCAATATTTCACACCAGGTGTTTCCTGCTCTCTTATATTTGGTCACTGTGATTGCAAGTAGCCATCTTTACAGTGGTAAAATCAGTGGTGGATTTTCTGTTGCTGTCAACAGGAATAGCCCTGGAAGTTTATGTTGGATGCTGGAAATCAAAGTTGGCTTTGACAAAATGCATTTTAGACAATGTAGAGGAAAAAAAAGCCAGTTATAGCCTATGAGTATATTTTCCAGTTTAAATAGCAGGGCACATTTTGCCAGTGTAAATATAACCACTGTGTACACCAGTGATAACAGGTAATTAGTAAATTAATCCTTATAAATATCTTAAATCAGTAGATTGAGAATGCCACTTAAATTAAAAGACCCTGTATATGGAGAGAAAATGACATAAAATAAAGTAGCCTTAAGAAGTATAGCATCAGGTTTTGATGCTGCAGCCCTGGTTCCTGCAATCCCACTGGAGGCATTCTCGGTGCTCCAGCCAGGCCTCCCTCCATCACCTCCTGGAGGAAACATCCACAGACCACCGTTTTCACCTCTCAGGTGAACTTTCTCAAACAAACTCATCCTCCTCATTCAGCAGATTAAGATTGGAAGAGCATAGGCCTTCAAGATGGCGGAAGAGTAAGATGTGGAGATCACCTTCCTCCCCAGAAATACATCTACATGTGGAACAACTCCTACAAAACACCTCTGAATGCTGGCAGAAGACCTCAGACTTCCCAAAAGATGTCCTTAGGCAACCCACATGCAGAGGCGAGGTCAAATCCGAAGCTGAACACCAGGAGCTCTGTGAACAAAGTGAAAGGGAAATCTCTCCCAGCAGCATCAGGAGAAGTGGATTAAATCTCCACAATCAACTTGATCTACCCTGCATCTCTGGAATACCTGAATAGACAGTGAATCATCCCAAAATTGAGGTGATGGACTTTGTGTGATTTTGTCTGTATAGATTTGCTTTTACCATATGCCTAGGGTTCTCTCTGTCTGTATTCTTTTGTTTGTTTTGTTTTGTTTTCTTTTAGTATAGATTTTAGTGCTTGTTATCATTGGTGTATTTGTTTTTTGGTTTGATTGCTATCTCCTTTCTTTTTTTTTAATTACTTTTAATTTTTAAAATTTTTAATAATATTTTTATTTTTTATTTATTAATAATTTCATTTTACTTTTTTCCTTCTTTTTTCATTTTTTTCTCCCTTTCCTTCTGAGCCATGTAGCTGACAGGGTCTTGGCCCTCAAGCCGGGTGTCAGGCCTGTGTCTCTGGGGTGGGAGAGTTGACTTCAGGACATTGGTCTACCAGAGACCTTCTGGCTCCACTTAATATCAAATGGTGAAAGCTCTCCCAGAGGTCTCCATCTCAATGCTAAGACCCAGCTCCACTCAACAACCACTAAGCTACAATGCTGGACACCCTATGCTAAACAAGCAGCAAAACAGGAACACAAACCCACCCATTAACAGAGAGGCTGCCTAAAATCATAATAAATTCAGAGACACCCTAAAACAAACCACTGGACATGGTCCGGCCCACCAGAAAGACAAGATCCAGCCTCATCCACCAGAACACAGGCACCAATCCCCTCCACCAGGAAGCCTACACAACCCACTGAACAAACCTTAGACACTGGGAGCAGACACAAAAAACAATGGGAACTATGAACATGCAGCCTGCAAAAAGGAGACCACAAACACAGTAAGTTAAGCAAAATGAGAAGACAGAGAAACACACAGCAGATGAAGGAGCAAGGTAAAAACCCATCAGAACAAACAAATGAAGAGGAAATAGGCAGTCTACCTGAAAAATAATTCAGAGTAATGATAGTAAAGATGATCCAAAATTTTGGAAATAAAATGGAGAAAATAAAAGAAACGTTTAATGAGGACCTAGAAGAACTAAAGAGCAAACAAACAATGATGAACAAAAATATAAATTAAATTTAAAATTCTCTAGAAGGAATCAATAGCAGAATAACTGAGGCAGAAGAATGGATAAGTGACCTGGAAGATAAAAGAGTGGAAATAACTATCACAGAGCAGAATAAAGAAAAAAGAATGAAAAGAATTGAGGACAGCCTCAGAGACCTCTAGAACAACATTAAATGCACCAACATTCGAATTATAGGGGTCCCAGAAGAAGAAGAGAAAAAGAAAGAAGACAGAGAGAATATTTGAAGAGATTATAGTTGAAAACTTCCCTAACATGGGAAAGGAAATAGTCAATCAAGTCCAGGAAGCACCAAGAGTCCCACACAAGATAAATCCAAGGAAAAACATGCCAAGACACATATCAATCAAACTATCAAAAATTAAATACAAAGAAAAAATATTAAAATCAGCAAGGAAAAAACAACAAATAACATACAAGGGAATCCCCATAAGGTTAATGGCTGATCTTTCAGCAGAAACTCTGCAAGCCAGAAGGGAGGGGCAGGACATAATTAAAGTAATGAAAGGGAAAAATCTACAACCAACAGTACTCTACCCAGCAAGGATCTCATTCAGATTCGACAGAGAAATTAAAATCTTTACAGACAAGCAAAAGATAAGAGAATTCAGCACCACCAAACCAGCTTTACAACAAATGCTAAAGGAACTTCTCTAGGCAGGAAACACAAGAGAAAGAAAAGACCTACATTAACAAAACCAAAGCAATTAAGAAAATTGTATTTGGAACATACATATCGATAACTACCTTAAATGTAAATGGATTAAATGCTCCAACCAAAAGACATAGACTGACTGAATGGATACAAAAACAAGACCCATATACATGCTGTGTACAAGAGACCCACTTCAGACCTAGGTACACACACAGACTGAAAGTGAGGGGATCCAAAAAGATATTCCATGCTAATGGAACTCTAAAGAAAGCTGGAGTAGCAATTCTCATATCAGACAAAATAAACTTTAAAATAAAGACTACTACAAGAGACAAGGATGGACACTGCATAATGATCAAAGGATCAATCCAAGAAGAAAATATAGCAATTGTAAATATTTATGCACACCACACAGGAACACCTCAATACATAAGGCAGATGCTAACACCCATAAAAGGAGAAATTGACAGTAACACAATCATAGTAGGGGACATTAAAACCCCACTTTCACCAATGGACAGATCATCCAAAATGACAATAAATAAGGAAACACAAGCTTTAAATGATACATTAAACAAAATGGACTTAATTGATATTTATAAGACATTCCATCCAAAAACAACAGAATACACTTTCTTCTCAAGTGCTTATGGAACATTCTCCAGGATAGATCATATCTTGGATCACAAGTCAACCCTTGGTAAATTTAAGAGTGTTGAAATCATATCAAGTATCTTTTCTGACCACAACACTATGAGACTAGATATCAATTACAGGAAAAAATTTGTAAAAAATACAAACACATGGAGGCTAAACAATACACTACTAAATAACCAAGAGATCACTGAAGAAAACAAAGAGGAAATCAAAAAATACCTAGAAACAAATGACAATGAAACACGACAACCCAAGACCTATGGGATGCAGCAAAAGCAGTTCTAAGAAGGAATCTTGCCTCAATAAACAAGAAACATCTCAAATAAACAATCTACCTTTTACACCTAAAGCAATTAGAGAAAGAAGAACAAAAAATAACCCAAAGTTAGCAGAAGGAAATAAATCATAAAGATCACATCAGAAATAAATGAAAAAGAAATGAAGCAAACAATAGCAAAGATCAGTAAAACTAAAAGCTGGTTCTTTGATAAGATAACCAAAATTGATAAACAATTAGCCAGACTCATCCAGGAACAAAGGGAGAAGACTCAAATCAATAGAATTAGAAACAAAAAAGGAAAAGTATCAACTGACACTGCAGAAATACAAAGGATCAAGAGAGATTACTACAAGCAAATATATGCCAATAAAATGGACAACCTGGAAGAAATGGACACATTCTTAGAAATGCAGAACCTTCCGAGACTGAACCAGGAAGAAATAGAAAATATGAACAGACCAATCACAAGCACTGAAATTGAGGCTGTGATTAAAAATCTTCCAACAAGCAAAAGCCCAGGATGAGATGGCTTCACAGGTGAATTCTATCAAACATCTAGAGAAGAGGCTAACACCTATCCTTCTCAAACTCTTCCAAAATATAGCAGAGGGAGGAACACTCCCAAACTCATTTTACGAGGCCATGATCACCCTGATACTAAAACCAGACACATGTCACAAAGAAAGAAAACTACAGGCCAATATCACTGATGAACATAGATGCAAAAATCCTCAACAAAATACTAGCAAACAGAATCCACAATCACATTAAGGGGATCATACACTATGATCAAGTGGCGCTTATCCCAGGAATGCAAGGATTCTTCAATATATGCAAATCATTCAATGTGATAAACCATATTAACAAATTGAAGGAGAAAAACCATATGATCATCTCAATAGATGCAGAAAAAGCTTTTGACAAAATTCAACATCCATATATGATAAAAACCCTCCAGAGAGTAGGCATAGAGGGAACTTACCTCAACATAATAAAGGTCATATATTACAAACCCACAGTCAACATCATTCTCAGTGGTGAAAAACTGAAACCATTTCCTCTATGATCAGGAACAAGACAAGGTTGTCCACTGTTACCACTATTATTCAACATAGATTTGGAAGTATTAGCCACAGCAATCAGAGAAGAAAAAGAAATAAAAGGAATACAAATTGGAAAAGAAGAAGTAAAGCTGTCACTGTTTGCAGATGACATGATACTATACATAGAGAAAGCTGAAGATGCTACCAGAAAACTACTAGAGCTAATCAATGAATTTGGTAAAGTAGAGGGTACAAAATTAATGCATAGAAATCTCTTGCCTTCCTATACCCTAATGATGAAAAATCTGAAAGGGAAACTAAGGAAACACTCTGATTTACCATTGCAACAAAAAGAATAAAATACCCAGGAATAATCTACTTAAGGAGACAAAAGACCTGTATGTAGAAAACTATAAGACACTGATGAAAGAAATTAAAGATGATACAAACAGATGGAGAGATATACCATGTTCTTGGATTGGAAGAATCAACATTGTGAAAATGACTATACTACCCAAAACAATCTACAGATTCAATGCAATCCCTATCAAACTACCAATGGCATTTTTCACAGAAATAGAAAAAGTATTTCACAGTTTGTATGGAAACACAAAAGACCCCGAATAGCCAAAGCAATCTTGAGAAAGAAAAACGGAGCTAGATTAATCAGGCTCCCACACTTCAGACTATACTACAAAGCTACAGTAATCAAGACAGTATGGTACTGGCACAAAAACAGAAATATAGATCAATGGAACAGGTAAGAAAGCCCCGACATAAACCCATGAACATATGGTCACCTTATTTTTGATAAAGGAGGCAAGAATATACAATGGAGAAATGACAGCCTCTTCAATAAGTGGTGCTGGGAAAACTGGACAGCTACATGTAAAAGCATGAAATTAGAACACTCCCTAACACCATACACAAAAATAAATTCAAAATGGATTAAAGACTTATATGTAAGGTCAGACACTATAAAACTCTTAGAGGAAAACATAGGAAGAACACTATATGACATAAATCACAGCAAGATCCCTTTTGACCTACCTCCTAGAGGAATGGAAATAAAAACAAAAATAAACAAGTGGGACCTAATGAAACTTAAAAGCTTTTGCACAGCAAAAGGAAACATGAAGAAGATGAAAAGACAACCCTCAGAATGGGAGAAAATATTTGCAAATGAAGCAACTGACAAAGCATTAATCTCCAAAATTTACAAGCAGCTCATGCAGCTCAATATGAAATAAACAAACCACCTAATCCAAAAATGCGCAGAAGCCCTAAATAGACATTTCTCTAAAGAAGATATACAGATTGCCAAGGAACACATGAAAGGATGCACAACATCACTAATCATTAGAGAAATGCAAATCAAAACTACAATGAGGTATCACCTCACACTGGTCAGAACGGCCATCATCAAAAAATCTACAAACAATAAATGCTGGACAGGGTGAGGAGAAAAGGGAATGCGGTTGCACTGTTGGTGGGAATGTAAATTGATGCAGCCACTATGGGAGCAGTATGAAGGCTCCTTAAAAAACTAAAAATAGAACTTCCATACTACCCAGCAATCCCACTATTGGGCATATACCCCGAGAAAACCATAAAAAGAGTCATGTACCACAATGTTCATTGCAGCTCTATTTACAATAGTCAGGACATGGAAGCAACTTAAGTGTCCATCGACACATGAATGGATAAAGAAGATATGGCACATATATACAGTGGAATATTACTCAGCCACAAAAAGAAATGAAATTTAGTTATTTGTAGTGAGGTGGATGGAAGTAGAGTCTGTCATACACAGTCAAGTAAGTCAGAAAGAGAAAAACAAATACCGTATGCTAACACATATATATGGAATCTAAAAAAATGTTTCTGAAAAACCTAGGGGCAGGGCAGGAATAAAAACGCACACATAGAGAATGCATTTAAGGACACGTGGAGGAAGAAGGGTAAGCTGGAACGAAGTGAGAGAGTCACATGTACATATATACACTACCAAATATAAAATAGATAGCTAGTGAGAAGCATTCACATAGCACAGCGAGATCAGCTCGATGCTTTGTGACCACCTAGAGGGGTGGTATAGGGAGGATGGGAAGGAGATGCAAGAGGGAGGAGTTATGGGGATATATGTATATGTATAGCTTGTTCACTTTGTTATAAAGCAGAAACTAACACACCACTGTAAAGCAATTATACTCAAATAAAGATGTTTATAAAAAAGATTGATAGCATCTGGACTTTTATGCAATTTTTTGATTCTGTGACTTGATGCTTTCAAATCTGTGACTATACCCTTGGGACAAATTAATGTAAGATGATTTCTTTAGTTAACTCTCAGTTTTTCTTGAGAATGGGAGAGTGTGGATAAAAAAACCCACACATAATCCAAAAGTATTTCCCACATTCCTGCCTCTGGGGAAGAAGTCAGTGGATGGATTGTTGTAAGGTCTTTATCTTGAGCCTGAACTTGACTATGCTAATTGGTGAGTCAGGCTTCCTGGACTTGATACACTTGCAGAACAGAGTTTTTGGAAGTACTCTATTGGGAAGTGGTTTGTTATCTATTTCTGTGTAACAAACTATCGTAAATTGAGTGGCTTAAAGCAATACATATTTATTATCTCAGTTTCTGTGGTCAGAAATTTGGGCACAACTTCTCTGGGTGTTCTGCATCATGGTTTTCCACAGGCTTCAATCAAAGTATCAGCCAGGGCTGAGGTTTCATCTAAAGGCTCAACAGAAGAAAGACCTGTTTCCCAGATCAGTGGGCATTGGCAGGATTCAGTTCCTCAAGGGCTGTCAGACTGAGGATCTAGTTCTTTTCATGCTGTCAGACTGAGCGTCTTACTTTCTCACTGGCTTTTAGCCAGAGGTCATCCTAATTTCTTGCTATGTGGGTCTCTCCATGTGTCAAGTTGCTTCAACAAAGCCAGCAAGGCAAGAAAAGAATAGAATCTGCTAGCAAGATGGAAGTCACATTTTGTAGCCTCATCATGGAAGTGGCAACTCATTATCATTACTGTATTCTGTTGATTAGACAGAAGCCATTATGTCTAGCCCTCACTCAATGGGAGGCTGTTACACTTAGACATGAATACCAGGAGACAGGCATCATTGGAGCCAATCTTATCTGCTTGCCTCAGGGTGGTTGAGGACAGATAGACTGGGATTGGAGGAGAGCTATGTATCTGCCCTGGATAGTGGTTTCTGGACATAGGCCCAGTTTCTGTGGTGAGACCCTTTTTAGGCTAAAATTAGAGGAATTGTTTTCACCCAGAAGGATTCAGGGAAACTTGAGAGGTGTGGCTTTCTCTCCTATGTGACAGTATGTGACACTGGGTGGGAGTAAAGCGTATGCTCTTCTTTTCTACATGTAACACAACATTGCTTTATCCTCACAGACCCTGTGTTATTTGTAATAAGAGCTCAGATAGTGGAGCTTTGCTGCTTCAAGCATTTGAATTATGAGGAGTGCTGAGAGATTGTATCCTTGGATTTTTATGCCACTGTAAAAGGGTATGTTGAACGTTACAGGAATGGATGACTCTTGTCTGTTTGAGCAGCTTTGTGCACACTGGATATGTAGTTGAACACTAAATTATTCTAAGTAACTGTTATCAGTTCTTCTGTTTCTTACCCTCCTTTCTTCCTTTGACTCAGTGATCAAGTTCTCTGGAGGTTTTACACATCCTAATCTGTATGTAAAAATAATAAGGAAAGCCAAATATAAGTTAATTATCTAAGTTTCAAAGCAGAAGACTTGGCAGGGAGGAGCAGCTGCTGCTCTGACCTCTAACTTATAGCCAGAGATGTATTTTGAACAATGCTTATGATGTTCTTACATTATTTTGGATGGGTAAGTGGATATCTGAACATATTAATCCTAAACTTTGTGAGCAAAATTTAAAGTATTTCTGTTTATCCATGCACATACTAGATTACACAAAAAGGATGTAAGTGTTGATGTCCATCAAATAACAATAAGTTAAAGATAAAGAATATAGAAAAGGAAGAGGTGGAAGCAGAGAAAGAGAAATGTGGAAGAAGTGGGGTTTTTTCCTCTGATAATCCTTATCAGATCTCTTCTGAATGATATACTGCAAGGACCATTAAAAAATGTTCATAACATTTTGTTTCTTTCAAACAAAGCAACTCAGACTCTCCATGGAATGAAGGTAAGGACAGCAGGAGACAGACATATCAGCTTTGTCTATTGAATTGCCCCAACAATTTCTTCTGTAAATAGTTTTATAATGAGCTTATTATGAGGGACTGTTTTCTCTGAAAACTTAGAGATTTCAGGACAGTGTTTCAGTACCACCTTATGTCTAATATTTATCAAAACAGGAGAGACTAAAGGATTAAAATGTCTAAACTTTATCACATGTTTCTGTCTGCTGGCAAGGCTATAGAACAGTTGTTAATATTGAAAATGAGATGAAAGATGTTCTAAATTTATCTTATCAGCCCTGTCTTTCAATAGAATGATAGTTACTTGACACTATCACATTGTTTTTCAGCCAGTTGAAACCAAATCTGAGAAGGCACAAATCCATCCAGAAGTCATGGCTCAGAAATACAGAGTCATGACAAATGAAACAGGTAAATGTTCGTTCACCTGGGGACCATATTTTGACTGCATTATGGTGCAAATGGAAAAAAACCCCACAATGTTCTCATCGATTCAAAAATCATACTTAAAAGACCTCAGTTGGAAACCATATATTTTTCCAATATACATAATATGTACCATTTGGGTTACATCTGGCAACATAAAAATGTTGTCTTATGAACACTAAAGGTGTGAGAACCATCAAGCAGATCCAAGTTGATTTGGCACATTTGTTCACAAAGAAGGCAGTTCTTTTTGTGGTAAGATTTAGCTTAGAAAGTAAATGGAAGTTTAAGAACTCATCCCAATATACCCAGCTTTACCAAAAATAAAGAGATGGATTACTTTAATATTGATGAGACAAAAAGATGGTGTTCTATACTAGAAGATTATAAAGAAGAAGAGTGAATTTTGGAAAATGAAGCTGAATTTGGATCTTTTTATCAAGGCTAATTCCTACTCATTTTAGAAATATAATATTGTGTATAGAAATTGTGATTCTCCTAAATAAGAACACCAAGATTTAACTCTCAGTCTGCCTGTATGTAGGTCTGTTCTCAATGTTATATGAAAGTTTAAAGCACACTAATGTGTAGTGTACACTGACCATTGTTCTGAAAGCCTCAACTTCAACAGTTACCTTTATACCTTAAGATCAACATTAAGAAAAGTGTTTAGTATGCTGCCTATTCCTTATTGTTGTTTGGGAAACATTATTTAGAGGTTACTAAAATGAAACAAAATTCGTTCCAAATTATATATGTCTCCCATTTATTAGGAGATATCCAGGCTAAAAGCTAATATACTTAACTAAGAACCTTTATTCAATATGAACAACAAGTAGATAAAATAAGGGATAAGCAGGTCCATGATTTGATATACAAAGAATGATGTTAAATCATCCTGATTTTCCACTGGTGCTGAAATTATGGGTGGGAATATACTAGATTGAAGATGGAAAATAATAACTGTGACTATAATTATAACTGGAAACACTTATTCCATAGAATAGGCAAAGTTGTGAGAGAAGCAATATAATCAAATAATAAAATATGCTCAGTTTCCTCAGTCTAAAGTCTGGAGGAAACTCAACCTGCTGATCCATGCCTTAGATGTGGCCCTGGATAGCCAACTGGAACTGTGCCTCCTGCAGGGGTGGAGGGTGGGGTGGAGAGAGCAAGAAGCAGGGGGTCTGCTGGGAAGAGCTGATAACAGAGACTTAGTGCTTCCCTGAATTGTGGGTCTGGCTACATTTCTGGGACTCTTGGCAGGGTGCTTAGGCTAGGCCAGGCTATTGGGTGGAGTCACAAGTAACCCTATGTACTTACTTTTCCTTTGTCTCCTCAGTATTTTTATGCAGGTCAAATCAGTTCAAGGTAAGAAACAGGTGAAACACTGAAGAAAAAATAAGTGAAAAAAGGTTATCAGGGGGAGTATCAAAAGGTAACAGAGGTTGTTCCCTGTCAAGAGGAAGGACTGGGCTGACCAATGAAGAAACCACCAACTGGCATGTACTGTGAATAGAGAGGTTCAGCAGGACTAGCCAGTGATGGATTGCCTTGAAAATGCAGCCCGAGGGCTCCTGGGTACCTCAGTGGCTACCAGAACTGAGCAAAAATTACCATAATCAAAAGCTTTTGACAGGTATGCAGACTCAGAAACCCGACTTGGGCCTCATCTAGACAAGAATTGTCTTTTTAAAATTAATTTTTATTGGAGTATAGTTGATTTACAATGTTGTGTTAGTTTCTACAGTACAGCACAGTGAATTAGTTATACATATACATATATCTACTCTTTTTTAGATTATTTTCTCATATAGGTCATTACAGAGTATTGAGTAGAGTTTCCTGTGCTATATAGTAGGTTATTTCATATATAGTAGTGTGTATATATTAATCCTAATCTCCCAATTTATCAGAAAACCATAATTCAAAAAGATACATGCACCCCAGTGTTCATTGCAGCACTATTTACAGCAGCCAAGACATGGAAACAACCTAAATGTCCATGGATGGATGAATGGATAAAGAAGATGTGGTACATATATACAATGGAATACTACTCAGCTATAAAAAAGAAAGGATTGTCTTTTGAGGCAGATTCACATTAATTAAATTCATGAGTCTGATGAAGGCAATATGGAGGCCATTTTATTCTCTTCAATGGCCAGCAAGTTTCTGACTATCTGCACTCCTCTACATTACTTTTCTGAGAGAATCTCCTACCGCCCTACCTTTTGCTATGCTTGGGTCACCCTGAACCATGTGAGCTTTGTCAGAAATACCTGACATACTTCCTTCTCCCAGGGCCCTTTTCCTCACTTTTCTTCCCAGCTTGCTTTTGGTCAGCTTATCTTGCTTTTTGTCTTGCTTTTCTTCAGCTCTTTCAGTCGTTTCACAAATGACCTCAGTGAGGCTTTCACTCATGTCCTTGTTTAAAATTCAACATCTGCTCACCCTCACCCAATTCCTGCTGCCTTCCCTTCTCCTTTTTTCCCCATAGTCCTTATCACCATCTGATGTATTTTATATTTTACTTATTTTGTTTATTTTTTTATTTACTAGAATGTAAATTCTGCTTACTTACTAGAAGGTAAATTCTAGGATGTCAGGGACTTTTGTCTGTTTTATTTACTGCTGTATCCTCAGAATCTAGGACACTGCTTGGAACATAGTAGGTACTCAATTAAAAATACGTTTAATAAAGTCTGAAATGGGAACCCTCCCTCAACAAATACACACCAAAAACAGGTCCCCTCCTTGTTCCTGTCAGTAAGGATGGGAAGAGGGAATTATTCATGATCTTAGAAGAACTCCTGTGGATGGGGACAAGGTTTAGAGCCTTCTGTTTTAGAACTAACAGCCTGGTATGGAAAATTTTATGTGTGAATAAAAACAAAATAGAGAAAAATGTGTTTATTCAGTTAATTAACTAACTTACACAGAAAAATATAACTACAGCTATGTCTATTAGACAGGGTTCTCCAGAGAAACAGAACAGGAGATATCTATCTATATAAATAGATAGATAGATAGATAGGTAGATAGTTAGATAGATAGATAGATAGATAGATAGATAGATAGATAGATAGATAGATACCCTTGAATAAGGCTGAGGCTTCAACCCCAAGCAGTTGAAAATTTGCATATAACTTTACACTCAGCCCTCTCTATCTGCAGTCCTGCATCCCCAGATTAAAACAACCACAGATAATGTAGTACTATATAGTTTGTATTTATTGAAAAATAATCTGCATATCAGTGGACCCACACAGTTCAAACCCATGTTCTTCAATGGTCAACTATATACATTTCATATATATGTGTATATGTGTCTGTGTGTATCTATCTCTATGCAGAAAAAGAGAGAGAGGGAGAGAGAGGGGGCAAGTAGGTTTATTATAAGAATTGGCTCACACACTTATGGAAGTCGAGCAGTCCCATGATCTGTCACCCGAAATCTGGAGAACAAGAAAAGTTGGTGGTATTACTCAGTCTGAGTCCAAAGCCCTAAGAATTGGTGGAGGGTGATGGTGTAAGTCCAGGTCTGAGCTCAAAGTCTGAGAACCAGAAGAACAGATGTCCAAGGGCAGGAGAAGATGGATATCCCAGCTCAAGCAGAGAATGAATTTGCCCTTCCCCCACCTTTTTGTTCTATTCAGGCCCTCAGGGGATTAGATGATGCCCACCTGCAATGGTAAGGGCCTCTTCCTTACTCAGTCTAATGATTCAAATGCTAATCTCTTCCAGAGACACCCTCACAGACACACTCAGGAATAATGTTTTATCAGTTATCTTGTGCATCCCTTAGTTATTAACCCTTAAAATTACAATGATAATTTTATCAGTCAAGTGGACACATAAAATTAACCATCACACTATGTAAAAATATAAATGTGATAACTTATGTTACATGATAATTTACATGATAAACATACTTTGTTACATGCAAAATACAATTATAATATTATGCACAGCATGACTACTGTATTTATTCATAGTAGACAGTGGAGCTTGTTAAGAAAATTAAAAATTTTAAATTCCTTGGAGAGTATGCAACCAGACTAAGAGAACTGATTATATTGGGTTAGCCAAAATTTCTTTTGGGTTTTTCCATCCCGAACGAACTTTTTGGCCAACCAAATACCTATAGTAGTGACTAAATTTTAAACTATAATCTTTTGTAGGCTCCTCAAAAAAAGTAATTATATTTAATTGCACTTAATTTCCAGCTTGAGTCCCATTCTGTCTGGTAGCAGAATCATTGGTTTCTTCTGACAATTCAGAGTAAACATACTCAGTTCAATGTAGATTCAGTCAATTCAGAATTGCTCTCCTTCTTTTTCTCCCTTTGATTATTTCTAAGTCTTAGGAAGTTTATTTAGTGTCACTCACTGAAGGCATGTCATATCCTGTCCTTTGTCATCATTTTCTACATTGCTGGCCTCTGATGAGAGTGCCACATTCCCACTTGCCACCCTTGTATGGCTCATGGTATCATTCCCTCTCTTCCCTTCATCCTACCCACAGGGCCTCTTCACATCTGTCATCTTTCTGTCCTTTACCTTTGTGTTCCTCTGGGAAAAGGTTGAGAGGTAACATGAAGATGTCCCATGCTCCTCAATGTCACTCTGGAGGCATAGGAAACTTGGAGGAGAGTGCTGATGAGGGTGATGGTAGGTAGGGGATGTCTTTGAACTTCTCTGACAATACAAGCTACATTTCTCCTTGACTGCTACCTCAACATTCCAGTACCGGGAATCTCCTCAAATCTTGCCAATTTCCAGAACCACAGATAGTAAATGGGACACATGTTGACTTTGCCTTAGGGCTCAAACCTGCATAGTAATTAGTGGCAGAGATGGCCATCTGTCCACAAAAATATCATGCTTCTCCCTCCATAGTACAGAATTATTGCTGGAAGGAGGTTGTATATCCAGGGGCTGTATTTCCAAGTTCCCTTTGTGAAATCTGGTTGTGAGTATGTAACTAGTTCTTGCCAATTGAATGAGAGTAGAAACGATGTATGTCATTTCTATCTGAGGGTTTATAAGAAGCAGGTGTGATTTTTTCACTTTCTATTTTCCCTTTTCCCTACTGGGTGCCAAGGTTCTATGGAACTGAGGAACCATAAAGTGGAAGGAGCTTGGGTACTTGAGTCACCACATGGAGAAAAGCTGCCCACCATTCAGACCAACCTCCTTGGACTATTGCGTAAGAAATAAAATACTATTGTATTAAGCCTCCAAAATTTGGTTATAGCAGCAAGTATTACTTTAGCAAATACTAAATTCCGTGGTCCTCCAGACCTAGGTTTGGGAATGGAGGGTAGACCATTTCATAGTACGCTCAGTGACATCTAACTTGCTTCCTTTCTCATAAACTCTATTCCTAGTCCATGGAATCTTCATCTAGTCTGAATTCACAAGAAAAATCTTTCCTGGGTGATATGTATTCTTTCATGAATATTACTTAGTGTAAGGCCAGCCTTGTTCTATGAAGAAGTCAAAGTCTTTTCCTTGAGTTTCAAAAGTACTTGTGGACTTACTTCACTCTGTATGACAGACTCTAGGTCCATCCACCTCACTACAAATAACTCAGTTTTGTTTCTTTTTATGGCTGAGTAATATTCCATTGTATATATGTGCCACATCTTCTTTATCCATTCATCTGTAGATGGACACTTAGGTTGCTTCCATGTGCTGGCTATTGTAAATACAGCTGCAATGAACATTGTGGTACATGACTCTTTATATGAAATCTAAAAAAAAAAAAAAAATTGGTTCTGAGGAGCCTAAGGGCAGGACAGGAATAAAGACGCAGACGTAGAGAATGGACTTGAGGACACGGGAAGGGGGAAGGGTAAACTGGAACGAAGTGAAAGAGTGGCATGGACTTTTATATACTACCAAATGTAAAATAGATAGCTAGTGGGAAGCAGCCGCATAGCACAGGGAGATCAGCTCGGTGCTTTGTGACCACCTAGAGGGGTGGGATAGGGAGGGTGAGAGGGAGACGCAAGAGGGAGGAGATATGGGGATGTATGTATATGTATAGCTGATTCACTTTGTTATAAAGCAGAAACTAACACACCATTGTAAAGGAATTATACTCCAATAAAGATGCTAAAAAAAATAGTATTGTGGAATATAAAGTTGAGTACTGCCTGAAAACATTCTCTTTGCATTCTCACTGCCATAATTCTTCTGAGGCAGTGGATGTTTCTAGCTGAACGGAAATTAGAGAGGATAGCTTCTAGTTAGGGTTGTTTGGGTAAAGAAGGTAAACTTCAATTAAGATAATATTTTCTTACCTCATAATTCATACCATTGCATAATATTAGGGGGGACTTCTCATGGAACTGTAGTACATAAAGTCTAAAAATTAATTTATTTTTCTACTTTTCCCTAGAGAGTGCTTAGATGAGTTTTGCCAACATTTGCCTTGGTGACCTTCCTTCATCTGTACTTTCCTGACTGATCCTCACTTCTGACAAACACATGATTTCTTTAGACAGCTCATCCTTGCAATCAGATTATCTTCAATGCTGAGTGTTGAGAGTTATTTGAGTTTTTAAAGTGAGTGTGTTTATCTGTGTTCTTGCCCATTGCATTTTTAAAATAATAAAACTTATATCAGAGGATGATCAAATTAAGAAAATCTTAATTCTAAGATCTTGGGGAACAGCAACTCTTGACCCAATCTCCATGTTCTTAAATACTAGGGGTTTTTTTTAGAGGCATTTCTTCTATTGTGATTTGGCAACCAAGCTACACCTTTTGGGAAGCCAATTATATCTGTCTCCTTAACCTGAGTAGCAGGCAAAATCCCTGAAATTATAGAAGAAGCCCCTTCAGATGTGAAGAGACTGAAGAGTTTCGGATATATGGACATTCCCTGTCATGCATTTTAATAAGCAAATAAAAAAGCCCTGGCAATGGACACAGGGGACTGAAACCACATGCTGACAATTCTGTCTGTTTCAGGAATAGGATAATAAAAGTATGATTGCTATCACTCAGGACAAATGTTCAGTTAGGATAGTGAGTTTAGATAGTGAAAGATACTTATATCTTATTTTTGAGTTAAAATAGAAAACTTTTGGATAATGAAGAAGAGTACCTGCATTTCCATGTTCCGCTTTATGAGGAAAAGTGTTCTCTCAAAAAGGGCATTCTACTGGATTCTTCTCCTTGTTGTGTCAATGAATGTCTTCCTATTCACTTGGAGGTAGGCAATTAACTTAATATCAGTATTAGGAATCGTTCAAATATCTGCATGATTAACAGTAATGTAAACATTGTTGACCTTATGAAAATGGGATATATCTCTTTCTTCTAGAACCAGAAGGCATTGCCTCATGCATTCTCTGCACTTCTCAGATAGTGAAACTGAGCCTCAGAAAGGTAAAGTATTTTCTAAGGTTATTCTTCTTTGTACAGAATGAGAAATGCATACTAGCTAGGAAAGGAGAAGGAAGAAATATGAAGAAATGCATACTAGCTAGGAAAGGAAAAGGAAGCATGGAAACACTGTCAATAATAGGGAATGTGTTTGTAACATGTCAAATAAGATACACACATATATATTGGATGGTTATAGAGCTCTCACTCTTTCTCCCTCTCTACATACACACCCACATACCCACCCACCCACACACACACACACATATTTGCTTCATAAGGCAAGAAACATTGAATACCAACATATTAAAATATATGAGTTTTTCTATTTTTAGAATGATGTTATTTGTTATGGACACATGTTCAGAGCCTTGGCAGCTAAACCACCTTATAAATTGAAAACAAGTGAATAAATGGGGTGTTCAAATATGCACACCAAATGATTTAAGTATTAAGGGGAAAGTTGTAATAACAATGAACTGAATTATAATAGCTGTTAATATGCTAAGGATTTTTTTTGAGAGCTTTAATAATATTTAATTAAATGTTTACCAGTGTTTCTTACATTTTTATAAAACAGGCTAATTTCGTATCACTCTTCACAATCACACATGTATGGAGAGAAACAACAGTCAAAAGCAGTATCTTGGAACCCAAGGATAAATTTCATTATATGCTAAGAGGTAAAAAGCAAGATATAATATTTACATGTATTTATATGACTAGATCAAAATTAAATATTAGCAGATTATTTTAAGATTATGGGATTATACATTTTTTCTTTTTACTTTTTCATGTTTTTTTTTTAAACAAGAAGCACATCTTTTCTAATATGAAACCATAAAAATTTCTTTGTGACATTAATTAAAAAGTGACCTCAGCCAGACTGATCAAACATAAAACGTTAGTTATGAGCTGGAAGACAGAATTCTCAAGCTTTTCATTGTGTTCTAGTTTCTGCCTAAAGTACCTGTTTGAACCTCCAATCTAGTCATAACAAATCTTTCTAGAAGCAGAGTGAAAGCAGAGAATTAATACGCAGTTTCTATGCCAAGGTAAAGTTAAAAAAATATTTTAACTTCAGCTGCCAAGGGTTGAGTTAAGTATACTCCTAGGTTCATGGCCTCTCTTTTTAAAATTTCATTCCCATATCCCATCCTCATTCCTGTCCTCCCATCGGAACTGGCCTTGTTATGTAAATATCTTTTGGCTTACAAGAGTTCTTACAAAATATGTATTCTGTGTTTGTCATGTATTTTCATTTTATATAAAAGGTATATCATTATTTTTGTTATTTTCACTAAGCTTGTATTTTTAAGATTCATCACATTGCTATACATACATCTAATTCAGGTTTCTTATCATTACATAGAACTCCATTGAGTGCATCTACCAATTTACCTATGCACTTTCCGTGTAATGGACACCCAGGTCGCTGTCAATTCCCAACAAGGCAAAACACCAGCAGTGCACATCCTTGTCCATATTGCCTTATGGACCTTGTGAGACTACCTTCATTGCACAGACCCAGAATTGGAAATCTTGGATCATAAGCTAAATGTATACTTGATTTTCTACATTAGTACCAAATTAATTTCCAGTCTATATTCCTATCTGCAATGCATGAAAATTCCTATACTTCCACCTTTCTGCCAATAATTTATAGTTTTTCCAGATTAGAAATACAAGTTTCTATACCCTGGAAAGGTAGGGTTTTTTGGTCATTTTTAATTAAATGTTACTTGTCTTGAGAATCTACCCTATCTCCACTCTGTAATTTCCAAGGGAAGAAAGAGTCTTTCAGAGACTTCCAAAATTACTGCTGTGCTTTCAACCAGAGTGCATTCATATGTTCATCCAGACATAATTACAATATACAACGTGACAAAAATACAAGAATGGGATATTTTCATTGTTTTTATCAGATTTTGACATATAACAGATAAAAGATATGGAAGATTTTAATAGCAATATTAAGAAGTTTGATTTAAAGTATCTATATAAAACTTTATTCCCAAAACACAGCATCCACAGTTGTTCCAAATGCCCATGGAATATTTAAAAAAATTAACTGTACATTTAGGCAAAATGTTGATAAATCCCCAAAGTAGAACATTTCTAACTAAGCTTATATTCTCTAACCACAATACAATAAGGTTGGAATTTAACAAGTATAACTTTTTCCTTAAATAAACATTTAAAAACATTCTAAACTTTTGGGCTATAGGAGAACTAAAAATTGAGATTATAGAATTTTTTTCATTAATGACAGTAAAAGCACATATCCAAAACTTACGGGATGTGACTAAATCTATATTTAGAGGAAAATGTATAGCCTTCAATGATATTTTAGTTCAACAAACTCAACTAGGAAATAATTGAAATAAGCATTCTATAAATCAGTCCCCAGAATTGATCTATTTAACCAAGATCTGGTTCTTTCAAAAAAAAAAAAAAATAGACCAAATCTCTGGTTATTCTGACCATGAGGAAAAGGATCAACACTAATAGTATGGAAGGGTATAACCACAGTCAAAGAAGTGTTTTTTTAAAAAAGATTACTGTATGCAACTTTAGGCTGATATATTTTAAAACCTAAATTAGATGGGTGATTTTCTAAGAAAATATAAATTAACAGAATTGACCAAGAAGTTTTAAATCCTAAGTAGATCATTAATAATAGAAATTTAAAAGACTATCAGTAATCTGTAGACCTCCCCACCTCTAACTACGTGCCCTCCAGGAATTTTGTACAAATATATGTGCCCACCAAAAGTATGAGAGAATGTGTTTCTTCATTCCTTTGCCAACTATGGGTAGTATCAGTCTTTTTAATATTTCCTAATCTGATGTGTGAAAAAACTCATTGCTTTAAATTGCATTTTTTAAATATTAGGTTTAAGAGATTGCTCTTTACATTTCTTGTTTTGAGAATTAGCTGCTTATATCCTTTGCCCATTTTTCTCTGAAGAATTTTTCTTATTAATTCTTGAGCATTATTTATATTGTATTAATAGTGTAATAGCATTGCTGTGTACTCAACTTCTTTATTTCTTTTTTCCATACTAAGAAAGATGTTCTCAACAACAAGATTATAAAAAAGTAAACTCCTCTTTTTTCTTTTTTTTTTATACTTATTTAGGGTGGAAGGCAATGAATTTAAACACTTAATCCACAAGGAATTTATTTTGTGTGTCTAGATATAATTTTATAGCCAAATGTGTAGCTAATTGTCAGTAGAGATTTTTAAATAAGAAAGTGATATTCATAAATTAATTTGTGAGAAGAAACTAAGCTGGACTCTCATCACTTGGACTTGGTAATTTTTTTTTAATATCTTTATTGGAGTATAATTGCTTTACAATGGAGTGTTACTTTCTGCTTTATAACGAAGTGAATCAGTTATACATATACATATGTTCCCATATCTCTTCCCTCTTGCATCTCGCTCCCTCCCGCCTTCCTTATCCCACACCTCTAGGTGGTCACAAAGCACAGAGCTGATCTCCCTGTGCTATGTGGTTGCTTCCCACTAGCTATCTATTTTACATTTGGTAGTGTATATATGTCCATGCCACTCTCTCTCTTTGTCACATCTTACCCTTCCCCCTCCCCATATCCTCAAGTCCATTCTCTAGTAGGTCTGTGTCTTTATTCCCATCTTGCCACTAGGTTCTTCATGGCCTTTTTTTTTTCCCTTAGATTCCACATATATGTGTTAGCATACTGTATTTGTTTTTCTCTTTCTGACTTACTTCACTCTGTATGACAGATTCTAACTCCATCCACCTCACTACAAATAACTCCATTTCGTTTCCTTATATGGCTGAGTAATATTCCGTTGTATATATGTGCCCCATCTTCTTTATCCATTCATCCTATGATGGACACTTAGGTTGCTTCCATGTCCTGGCTATTGTAAATAGAGCAGCAATGAACATTTTCGTACATGACTCTTTTTGAATTATGGTTTTCTCAGGGTATATGCCCAGGAGTGGGATTGCTGGGTCATATGGTACCTCTATTTTTAGTTTTTTAAGGAACCTCCATACTGTTCTCCATAGTGGCTGTATCAATTTACATTCCCACCAACAGTGCAAGAGGGTTCCCTTTTCTCCACACCCTCTGCAGCATTTATTGTTTCTAGATTTTTTGATGATGGCCATTCTGACCTGTGTGAGATGATATCTCATTGTAGTTTTGATTTGCATTTCTCTAATGATTAATGATGTTGAGCATTCTTTCATGTGTTTGTTGGCAATCTGTATATCTTCTTTGAAGAAACGTCTATTTAGGTCTTCTGCCCATTTTTGGATTGGGTTGTTTGTTTTTTTGTTATTGAGCTGCATGAGCTGCTTGTAAATCTTGGAGATTAATCCTTTGTCAGTTGCTTCATTTGCAAAGATTTTCTCCCATTCTGAGGATTGTCTTTTGTTCTTGTTTATTGTTTCCTTTGCTGTGCAAAAGGTTTTAAGTTTCATTAGGTCGCATTTGTTTATTTTTGTTTTTATTTCCATTTCTCTAGGAGCTGGGTCAAAAAGGATCTTGCTGTGATTTATGTCATAGAGTGTTCTGCCTATGTTTTCCTCTAAGAGTTTGATAGTGTCTGGCCTTACATTTAGGTCCTTAATCCATTTTGAGTATATTTTGTGTATGGTGTTAGGGAGTGTTCTAATTTCATACTTTTACATGTACCTGCCCGGTTTTCCCAGCACCACTTATTGAAGAGGCTGTCTTTTCTCCACTGTATATGCTTGCCTCCTTTATCAAGATAAGGAGACCATATGTGTGTGGGTTTACCTCTGGGCTTTCTATCTTGTTCCATTGATCTATGTTTCTGTTTTTGTGCCAGTACCAAACTGTCTTGATTACTGTAGCTTTGTAGTATAATCTGAAGTCAGGGACCCTGATTCCTCCAGCTCCACTTTTCATTCTCAAGATTGCTTTTGCTATTCAGGGTCTTTTGTGTTTCCGTACAAATTGTGAAATTTTTTGTTCTAGTTCTGTGAAAAATGCCAGTGGTAGTTTGATAGGGATTGCATTGAATCTGTAGATTGCTTGGGGAGTAGAGTCATTTTCACAATGTTGATTCTTCCAATCCAAGCACATGGTAAATCTCTCCATCTATTTGTATAATCTTTAATTTCTTTCATCAGTGTCTTATAATTTTCTGCATACGGGTCTTTTGTCTCCTTAGGTAGGTTTATTCCTAGATATTTTATTCTTTTTGTTGCAATGGGAAACGTGAGTGTTTTCTTAATTTCACTTTCAGATTTTTCACCATTAGTGTATAGGAATGCAAGATATTTCTGTGCATTAATTTTGTATCCTGCTACTTTACCAAATTCATTGATTAGCTCTAGTAGTTTTCTGGTAGCATCTTTAGGATTCTCTATGTATAGTATCATGTCATCTGCAAACAGTAAAATCTTTACTTCTTCTTTTCCGATTTGGATTCCTTTTATTTCTTTTTCTTCTCTGATTGCTGTGGCTAACACTTCCAAAACTATGTTGAATAATAGTGGTGAGAGTGGGCAACCTTGTCTTGTTTCTGATCTTAGTGAAAATGGTTTCAGTTTTTCACCATTGAGGACAATGTTGGCTGTGGGTTTGTCATATATGGCCTTTATTATGTTGAGGAAAGTTCCCTCTATGCCTACATTCTGCAGGGCTTTTACCATAAATGGGTGTTGAATTTTGTCAAAAGCTTTCTCTGCATCTATTGAGATGATCATATGGTTTTACTCCTTGAATTTGTTAATATGGTGTATCACGTTGATTGATTTGCATATATTGAAGAATCCTTGCATTCCTGGAATAAACCCCACTTGATCATGGTGTATGATCCTTTTAATCTGATGTTGGATTCTGTTTGCTAGTATTTTGTTGAGGATTTTTGCATCTATGTTCATCAGTGATATTGGCCTGTAGTTCTCTTTCTTTGTGACATCTTTGTCTGGTTTTGGTATCATGGTGATGGTGGCCTCATAGAATGAGTTGGTGAGTGTTCTTCCCTCTGCAATATTTTGGAAGAGTTTGAGAAGAATAGGTGTTAGCTCTTCTCTAAATGTTTGGTAGAATTTGCCTGTGAAGCCATCTGGTCCTGGGCTTTTGTTTGCTGGAAGATTTTTAATCACAGTTTCAATTTCAGTGCTTCTGATTGGTCTGTTCATATTTTCTTTTTCTTCCTGGTTCAGTCTCGGCAGGTTGTTCATTTCTAAGAGTTTGTCCATTTCTTCCAGGCTGTCCATTTCATTGGCGTAGAGTTGTTTGTAGTAATCTCTCATGATCGTTTGTATTTCTGCAGTGTCGGTTGTTATTTCTCCTTTTTCATTTCTAATTCTATTGATTTGAGTCTTCTCCCTTTTTTCCTGGTGAGTCTGGCTAATGGTTTATCAATTTTGTTTATCTTCTCAAAGAACCAGCTTTTAGTTTTATTGATCTTTGCTATTGTTCCCTTCATTTCTTTTTCATTTATTTCTGATCTGATCTTTATGATTTCTTTCCTTATGCTATCTTTGGGGTTTTTTTGTTCTTCTTTCTCTAATTGTTTTAGGTGCAAGGTTACATTGTTTATTTGAGATGTTTCCTGTTACTTGAGGTAGGCTTGTATTGCTATAAACTTCCTGCTTAGAACTGCTTTTGCTGCATCCCATAGGTTTTGGGTTGTCGTGTCTCCATTGTCATTTGTTTCTAGGTGTATTTTGATTTCCTCTTTGATTTCTTCAGTGATCACTTCGTTATTAAGTAGTGTATTGTGTAGCCTCCATGTGTTTGTATTTTTTACAGATCTTTTCCTGTAATTGATATCTAGTCTCATAGCGTTGTGTTTGGAAAAGATACTTGATAGAATTTCAATTTTATTAAATTTACCAAGGCTTGATTTGTGACCCAGGATATGATCTATCCTGGAGAATGTTCCATGAGCACTTGAGAAAAATGTGTATTCTGTTGTTTTTGGGTGGAATGTCCTATAAATATCAGTTAAGTCCATCTTGTTTAATGTATCATTTAAAGGTTGTGTTTCCTTATTTATTTTCATTTTGGATGATCTGTCCATTGGTGAAAGTGGGGTGTTAAAGTCCCCTACTATGATTGTGTTACTGTTGACTTCCCCTTTTATGGCTGTTAGTATTTGCCTTATGTATTGAGATGCTCCTATGTTGGGTGCATAAATATTTACAATTGTTATATTGTCTCCTTGGATTGATCCCTTGATCATTATGTAGTGTTCTTCTTTGTCTCTCCTAATAGTCTTTATTTTAAAGTCTATTTTGTCTGATATGAGAATTGCTACTCCAGCTTTCTTTTGATTTCCATTTGCATGGAATATCTTTTTCCATCCCCTCACTTGCAGTCTGTATGTGTCCCTAGGTCTGAAGCGGGTCTCTTGTAGACAGCGTATATACAGGTCTTGTTTTTGTATCCATTCAGCCAGTCTGTGTCTTTTGGTGGGAGCATTTAATCCATTTACATTTAAGGTAATTATCTATATGTGTGCTCCTATTCCCATTTTCTTAAATGTTTTGGGTTTGTTATTGTAGGTGTTTTCCTTCTCTTGTGTTTCTTGCCTAGAGAAGTTCCTTTAGCATTTGTTGTAAAACTGGTTTGGTGGTGCTGAACTCTCTCAGCTTTTGCTTGTCTGTAAAGCTTTTAATTTCTCCGTCAAATCTGAATGAGATCCTTGCTGGGTAGAGTAATCTTGGTTGTAGTTTTTTCTCCTTTGTCACTTTAAATATATCCTGCCACTCCCTTCTGGCTTGCAGAGTTTCTGCTGAAAGAGCAGCTGTTAACGTTATGGGTATTCCCTTTTATGTTATTTGTTGTTTTTCCCTTGCTGCTTTTAATATGTTTTCTTTATATTTAGTTTTTGATAGTTTGATTAATATGTGTCTTGGCGTGTTTCTCCTTGGATTTTACCTGTATGGGACTCTCTGTGCTTCCAGGACTTGATTAACTATTTCCTTTCCCATATTAGGGAAGTTTTCAACTATAATCTCTTCAAATATTTTCTCAGTTCCTTTCTTTTTCTCTTCTTCTTCAGGACCCCTATAATTTGAATGTTGTTGCATTTAACGTTGTCCCAGAGGTCTCTGAGACTGTCCTCAATTCTTTTCATTCTTTTTTCTTTCTTCTGCTCTGCATTAGTTATTTCCACTATTTTATCTTCCAGGTCACTTACCCCTTCTTCTGCCTCAGTTATTCTGCTATTGATCCCTTCTAGAGTATTTTTAATTTCATTTATTGTGTTGTTCATCATTGCTTGGTTCCTCTTTAGTTCTTCTACGTCCTTGTTAAATGTTTCTTGCATTTTGTCTATTCTATTTCCAAGATTTTGGATCATCTTTACTATCATTATTCTGAATTCTTTTTCAGGTAGACTGACTATTTCCTCTTCATTTGTTAGGTCTGGTGTGTTTTGACCTTGCTCCTTCATCTGCTGTGTGTTTTTCTGTCTTCTCATTTTGCTTAACTTACTGTATTTGGGGTCTCCTTTTCACAGGCTGCAGGTTCGTTGTTCCTGTTGTTTTTGTTATCTGTCCCCAGTGGCTAAGTTTGGTTCAGTAGGTTGTGTAGGCTTCCTGGTGGAGGGGACTAGTGCCTGTGTTCTGGTGGATGAGGCTGCATCTTGTCTTTCTGGTGGGCATGTCCACATCTGGTGGTGTGTTTTTGGGTTTCTGTGGCCTTATTATGATTTTAGGCAGCCTCTCTGCTAATGGATGGGGCTGTTTTCCTTTCTTGCTAGTTGTTTGGCATAGGGTGTCCAGCCCTGTAGCTTGCTGGTCATTGAGTGAAGCTGGGTCTTGGTGTTGAGATGGAGATCTCTGAGAGATTTTTGTCATTTGGTATTACATGGAGCTGGGAGGTCTCTTGTGGACCAGTGTCCTGAAGTTGGCTCTCCCACCTCAGAGGCACAGCCCTGATGCCTGGCTGGAGCACCAAAAGCCTTTCATTCACACGGCTCAGAATAAAAGGGAGAAAAAATAGAAAGAAAGAGAGAAAGAGGATAAAATAAAATAAAGTAAAGTAAGATAAAGCAATTATAATAAAAAATAAGAAAAAATTATTAAGAAAAAAATATTCTTTAGTTTCTTAAAATAAAAAATAAGAAAAAAGTTATTAAGAAAAAATTTATTAAGTAAAAAAAATTTTTTTAAGTAAAAAAAAAAAAAAAAAAAAGGACGTACTGAACCCTAGGACAAATGGTGAAAACAAAGCTATACAGACAAAATCTCACAGAGAAGCATACACATATACAGTCACAAAAAGAGGAAAAGTGGGAAAAAATAATATATCCTGCTCCCAAAGTCCACCTCCTCAATTTGGGATGATTTGTTGCCTATTTAGGTATTCAACAGATGCAGGTACATCAAGTTGTTTGTGGAGCTTTAATCCGCTGCTTCTAAGGCTGCTGGGAGAAATTTCCCTTTCTCTTCTTTGTTCTAGAGCTCCTGGGGTTCAGCTTTGGATTTGGACCCGCCTCTGCGTGTATGTCGCCTGAGGGCGTCTGTTCTTTGCTCACACAGGACGGGGTTAAAGTAGCAGCTGCTTCGGGGGCTCTGGCTCACTCAGTCCGGTGGCAGGGAGGGGTACGGATGCAGAGCGTGCATGCGGCATCACAGGCCGGCGTGACGTCACAGCAGCCTGAGGCGCGCCGTGCGTTCTCCTGGGGAAGTTGTCCCTGGATCACGGGACCCTGGCTGTGGCGGGCTGCACAGGCTCCCGGGAGAGGCAGTATGGATAGTGACCTGTGCTCGCACACAGGCTTCTTGGTGGTGGCAGCAGCAGCCTTAGCATCTCACTCCCGTCTCTGGGGTCCGCGCTGATGGCTGCGGCTCGCGCCCGTCTCTGGAGCTCATTTAGGCGGCTCTCTGAATCCCCTCTCCTCGCGCACCAGGAAACAAAGAGGTAAGAAAAAGTCTCTTGCCTGTTCGGCAGCTCCAGACCTTTTCCTGGACTCCTTCCCAGCTAGCTGTGGTGCGCTAACCCCTTCAGGCTGTGTTCATGCCACCAACCCCAGTCCTCTCCCTGCGATCCGACTGAAGGCCGAGCCTCAGCTCCCAGCCCCCGCTTGCCCCAGCGGGTGAGCAGACAAGCCTCTCGGGCTGGTGAGTGCTGTTCGGCACCAATCCTCTGTGCGGGAACCTCTCCGCTTTGCCCTCCGCACCCCTATGTCTGCGCTCTCCTCCGTGGCTCCGAAGCTTCCCCCCTCTGCCACCTGCAGTCTCCGCCCGCGAAGGGGCTTCCTAGTGTGTGGAAACCTTTCCTCCTTCACAGCTCCCTCCCATTGGTGCAGGTCCTGTCCCTATTCTTTTGTCTCTGTTATTTCTTTTTTCTTTTGCCCTACCCAGGTACGTGGGGAGTTTCTTGCCTTTTGGGAGGTCTGAAGTCTTCTGCCAGCGTTCAGTGGGTGTTCTGTAGGAGCAGTTCCACGTGTAGATGTATTTCTGATGTATCTGTGGGGAGGAAGGTGATCTTCACATCTTACTCTTCCGCCATCTTGCCCAGACCCTGTGTGCTAAGGATTTTGATGTTCATTGAATCCTTATAACAACCTGATGACTAATATAAGGATTGCCATTTTAAAGATGCAGAAACTGAGGCTCAGTGGAATTTATGAAACCTTTTACACAACAGTGAAGCAGCAGGGCAAAATTTGAACACAATTTTGTCTCATTCCAGACTCTCTCTTTTCCCACAATAGTATGTTGCCTCCTTAACCATCCAAAGGAAAACAAGTTCAGTTTTTTTCTATTTCCCCCTTTTTGCCCCAAATCTACCTCTTACTACAATGTCAGCTTTACTGATGCATTTGTCGCAGGGTTTCCTCGGGATCTTATGCACATTCAAAGAGTCACTGACCTCTATCGCACATCAAAGCCACTCAAATAAGTAGGAGAGTAGTTATTCTTGTGAACTAGAAGTTCAACATCCAGACCAAGGGAATGTTCCATTGGAAAAAATTTCAAGACCCAGTAGTCCACAAAGGTAAAAAATAGTCTGCCTCAACAACTCCCTTATGAACTCCCACAAACGGCTGTAGAGTGAAAAGGGAAGCCATCAGTAAAATATAGTGGGAACTTAAAATTATCTTTTCAAATAGATCATTGGTAATTATCTTTTGAATAGATCATTGGTAATGTTGCTACTTCTCCTTTCTTTTTTTCCTGAGTGTAATATGCACAGCTGTGTGAATTATGTAAGACTCTAAGGTAGGGCTCACAGGTGAACCTGGCTGAGCAGAACAAAATCTTCCCAGCCTTGTTTTTACACAGTCCTCTCTAGCAAACTTCTCAGATAATGTATCTAATTCTCAGTCAGCAACTTGATATTTTCACTATAGAGGTAAGAGGAGGTAGAGAAAAACCAGGAGACATGCCGTTTTCATTCAGACATATGTTACTTATTTATAGAGTACTGCCTGGGTGCTGTGCCCCTACCAAATCAGGGAATACAAAGAGAATCAGGCAAGGCTGCTGTACTTAAGGAGCTTACAGCCTAGTGGTCTTTTATGCTCTTTTTCTTATCCACATTCCAGTGGTTGAACTGGCATCTCCAAGGTGGGATCAGCATTATGAACGACAGTAGCTAATTCTGTGAAAGAATGGCATGGCAAATTGGCATGGCAATTCCAAGTTAAGACACAGAGGACTTGCAAACTCATGCTGAATAAATATTGTAGCTCCAGCACGTTGACATATCAAGAATCACACACTAAACATTAAACTGCCTTCTAGATGCTGGTGTATGCTTGGGGGATAGAGTTCAAAGGACAGACTTTTATCACTATCATACATTTGTACAGAGACTATTATAGACAGCTAAACATTCCCAAGTTTAATTTGGTCCCCTCAACGACTATCAGCTTTAATTATGTCTCTAGACAATTTGTGTGCTATTTTTCATGCAAATTCTCTTATTAGAAAATGAGGTGTCACTTCAAGAATTAATCCAGTTTCCTTTTCTGCCTGTAGCCTATAGCTTTTGACTTCAGTCCACATACTCGCTTCTTCCCCCACAAGTGACATCCGCCATCACAGTGAAATAGAATCTCTGAGTGCATGAATGTCAAAACAATGTGCTAATGTGGAATCCAGCCTCCCAAGTTTGCTTTGAACACAGTTATTGCAAAATCCAATCTATTTTATCACTCTGTCTTCTTGCTGGATTTAGAAGCTTCATAATTCCACACCTCTGTCAATGAGACCTTTATTATTCAGGTTTCTAAACATTTTACTTGGGGAAAGAATAAACAACATATTTAGTAATAATGAGGTGAGACATTGCTTTTTTATTTGCATTACTGTTTAATGATTGTGATATCTCCAGCACTTTGAACTCTGGGAGCTTGTTTTGATTGATGCGGTTTTTCTTGCAGACAACCAGTTACTTGCACTGCACAGTTTGTCACATGTTCAGAATACGTGGCTTCAGAATTATAGCAAAATGGAGTGCCCATCTTCCACTCACCATGGTTGCTATACAGATAATAATGCTACTCATTTTGTTTATGTTTCAGTATAAATATTTGAAATGGAGTGTTCAGCAACCAGAAAAATTTAATCATAACATTTTTTTTCCTGTATTTTTCTCCTCCTTTTTGCTGTATAATGGCTGTGAAATCCCAATGATTTAAAAATTTTTCCCTGACCCTAATTCATCCTAATTCTTCCTGCCTCAATGTGTCTTTCAAAGTTTATTTACTTAAACGTTATTTAGTGCCATCTTATAAAATAAAGCTAAGTATGCCATACTTACTCTAAACTAAGCATGACTGACAGCAGCAACTTCCAGTCTCTAAATGGGGAGAGTTCAGGAGCAATAGAATAATTACAAAATTAACTTCAGGACAGGTCAAATGCAAAAGCAAAATGAAAAAAAAAGAGAGACTTTGTGGCCAGGCAGTGCTGAATTTAAATCCCAGCTGTGCTACTTAGTAACTCTGTAAGCTTGTGCTAGTGACTTAATTTGACATGTAGGTTCTTTATCAATAAATGAAGATTTTAAAATATCAACCTCATTGACTCTAAAGGATTAATGAGATAATGTATGTAAAATTCCATTGTATAGAAGCCTGGTGCATGCATATCAGGCACTTAATATATTTTTCCTCTCATTATTATTATTAAAACACACCAGAATAAGTCAGGTATATAGATAATGGATAACCCTATGTAGATAAATAGTAGTGGTGTTAAAGCTGAGTATTAATAGGGAGACCGAAGAAGAGCAGTTTTTATTTCTGTGTTTAATCCCTGAACTCTGAAAGCATAGGCTACTCTCCATTCACATCCAAACTTTACTATGCCTGAGGGACATTAACGAGTTTCCAAATTATTCCTCTAAGAGTGCAGAAAGGATCTATTCTGAGAGGCAATCCTCAAAGAGAGTTGGTGCATTACAACATGGTAAAGTTGTAGCTGCTAAACCCAAGTGGAGGCCATACTAGCTTGCAGAGATCCTTATCCAAAGGATAAAGTAAGAAAGGCCTAGAATTAAGGTAGGAAACTTGTACTTGTGAAACTCTTCATTCAACAGATACTTTTTCTAACTCCATTCAGAACACTAAGTATGCTGTGTGAACACCCAGGTGCAAATCCTGATTCTATCACTCACCAATCTATAAAAGAGAGCTCTATACTTTTTACATAAAACAACTGTTGTGTGACTCATGCATAATGTAATGGTGACTGCTTAGCAAATTCTAAAGCACTTTATATACTCTCTAGCTGAGATGTATAAAATAAGATACTACTCTGTTAGCAATTCAATTTAAATTTGTTTATGGTTTTACTTAATTAGTAAGTTTGAGGGTCCACCGCAGTAAATTTGTTTTTTCTTTCCTAAATGCCTGAGGCAAGAGGTCCACATTAACATCATTAGGGCATCTCACAGGAGAAGACAAAACCTCAAGAGCAGATCACATTTAAATATCTGCAGACCTCTTTAGTTACAACATTTATCCAGCTTATCTCTGTGGCCCACGAAATGTTAAAATATAGAAATGAAGATGCTAGGAACTGGGTAAAAGGAAGGTTTCACAATGAATGAGTGGAATTTCTGAAATATTTTAAATTCTACATATATAATACTTGCTGAGTTTAACCTCAATAGACCATCAAAATTCTTTCTTCAGAAAAAAATTTCAGGGCCTATGAGTGGCCTAAAGGAAATAATACACATTTTCTTTGACTGCCTAAAATAGTTATTTCTATTCATTTGTGAAGGGTACCTTTGTTATGTAATGTTATGAAATAAAATATACTCACCAATATAGCTAGCATCGAGCTTAAACATGATCATCCATTTTTTTTACTCGTTCAACCCTTTGACATCATGTCTTTTCTTCAAATTTGTCTTTGAATCACAGTAAGGTATCATGAAGCATAGTTTAATTTTATTTTAAAATTTTCATTGGAAACGAAATATTATTCTGGGGTTCAATGAGAATTTCTTACTTCCCCATAATTTCTTGACTTGGGGCTGGTTTTGAGAAATTCCCCAATATAGTTTAAGTTCTTTCTCTGGTTTTACTGGTGGCCTCATTTATTCATATGTGTTCGATGAATTTCTTTTATGCTCCAGGCAGTGTGCTAGGGCTTGGGGTACTAGCATGACCCAGGTCAAACAAGGTGCTGCTTTTACATACAGTTGGCCCAATGAGCCTGTGGCCTGACTTGCACTGTCATAACTCCAACATATGGTGTAAAGGGAAAACAGAAGTTGTAAGCTAAAAATTTGAGAATAGGTGGGAAAGAGTATTGATAGAAAGTGAGACTGAGTTAGAGAGAAGAAACAGGAGAGATATGAGGCCTCCTAAAACTCTCACTGAAAAAGAATCTCAGATGTCACTTCCTTTCCATAAATAACTGTTTATAGGTGAGTTCAAAATTTTTATACTTCCAAGGAAATGCCAAGTTAATGTTTCATATTATTGAATAAACAGCAAATTGCTGCCTTAAAATAAGGATTGGCTAGAAATTTGAAGTTGTGAAAGTCTGTTTTTATGCCTTTAATGTTTTTGTATATAGTAATCATACTCTGCAGTGAAAATAGGGTAACACAAGCTTATTATAAAGGGCAAATTAAAAAAAAATGTACTCAGAACTATAGTTACAAAGGATTAGGTAGGTATTTGAGCTTGGACACTATGGAGAATTATTTTCACTTATGCATGAAACACTATTGCAATTTATTGTGATTATAACCAACCTGGTTGGCATCTTGGAACTTAGAAATATGGGTTGAAACACAATTTAAGTCCAATCTTTACCAAGTTAGTTGCAATTCTTACTTAAAGAAAGGGCAAGGATTAGTTGAAAGAGATTAATCATGATTCATCTGAATGTTATTGTCTTAAAACACATCTTGGAAACTTACTCATTTTATGGAATTCCTTTTTTCCCTACAGTATTAATAAATAGCAGAGATAGAATGTTAGTTCCTTTGATAAAATATCATGCGTGTATCTATCTACAAGGCCATGGAAAAGTCATGGAAATTAATTTCTGAGAATTAATTCCTTTCAACCCTTCCAGCTTTCATGCATTGTCCTTTTATAAGGCATCTTTCTGCCTCTGCCTGAGGCAGGGTCATAGGGAGATAGTGACACTCTCATGCCAAGAATAGCAGCACTGCTGTTAGGCAGAATATTTTTCATCTCATACATGAATCTTGACAAATGTAGCTACTTATTGGTCTAGTGTCTGTTGATTCTCAATCTGCTACCGATTTTTTTTTGATGCCTAGAGTTATACAACCTTTAATCTTTTACCAGCAGTGCCAGGAAGAGCTTACTTCAATACGCCCAAATTTGAACCCAAGTCTGAGATGCAACTTTCCATCCATCCCACTTTCTTTGTGATTATCTGAATACCTGGGCAGGAATTGTTACATTTCACTTTTTGGAGGAAATAACCAAACGGTGAAAAGCTCATACAGAAATTACAGGCTCTCTCAGAAGTTAATAAAAAGTCTGCTTTCTGTGGATAAGTGAAGCTACATACCATAAATGGTGAGGAAAGTAACAGGTTTGATGAGAGTCAGTAGCAATCTTTTAAATACACTAAAATGAATGTATGCATTTCCACAAGTCAATGTGATGTATTATAATTAAATGGACAGGGCAGTGCACAATTTGTTTCACTTGAAAAAATCAGTTTGCCCAGGGAGACACAACTCATCATGAGTATACGTGAGAGGAAAGAAAAAACATAGAGGTAAGATCCCTTTTTGCCCTAACTAGAGTAGACAGGCATTGATAGTTGATCCCATAGGAATTCCATCTTCTCCCATCTTCTCACAACTTCCCAAGTCAGGTGTCAGTGCTCTTCACAAGTGTCTTCTGTTCTTAGCTACAGAAGTAAATCTTTACAGTGGACATTCATTTTCTGCAGACTTTTGGGGTTTAGAAAAAGTGTCTACACAGAAAATTTTTCTAAAAGCTGAATGTAGATTTCTGCTTGGTTTTTATTTTATTAATATATATCAGTAGACTAAAAAATTTGAATTTTAAGACTTTGCATTAAGCTCAGTAGGTAATAATTATCTATTATTCTATACTGTTTTCTCACGTCCATTGGCCTGCCCCATCTCCCGTGTTATTCTAGTCCTTGCCTGGTGTGTGGGAATGGGGTGGGGAGGAGGGTTACTAGCAATGTGCCTGTGTTGGAATGGGGGATTCCTACTCTAGACAACATGAGTTGCCAAGATGATATCCACTAGAAAGTGTCAACATTTGAATGTTAACATGATAAAGTCCAAATGCTAGCAAGCACAGGGATCAGAGTAAAAACTCTAGTTTGGTGTTACTGAACCAAGAATTCATACTGGGTGAAGTGGGTTCATATCAGGAGTAGAAGAGAATAAATACAGAGGGTCCTACGTAATTGACTCTAACACATGTGAACATTAATAATTTACCTCTAGGTATCAGGAGGTGAGTGGGCCAGAGAGGCAAAAATCGTTAAGACAGAGTGAATATAACTTTTGGACATATACTGATATTCCTGGCATCTCTAAGCAGTCTAAACCATAACTATTATTTCCCTCAAATAATTAAGTTTTTTTTAATCCATAACCAAGATAGCTGTCAGAACTAAAAGAATTCTTGGAATGATCTAACAGGGGTTAGATTGGGATGAAGCCAAGATACAAAAAATTGATGAATTTTAAGAACATCTATGAAAATCTAATATCCTGGGTGTACATGAGATTCACCTGGAGAGCTGGGGTTTTGTTATTGTTGTTATTTGTTTTGGTTTGATTTTTTTTTTTTTTAAATATTCTAATGCCTGGGCTTCACTCAAACCAAGTTAATAGAATATCTGGAGGTTGGTCTCAGGAATCAATATTCATTTAAAAGCTTTTTAGGTGATGCAAATGCACAGGCAAAATTGAGAACAGCTAGCCTAAATCCATCAGTCTTGGAAGTCAAGCTCAGTCTTTTAGGGATAGTTGAGACAAGTCATTGACTGAATTTTCAAGTATAAAATATGAAATGAGGGAAGGATAGTTACTGTTCATTGGAAATTATCCTTTGTTATATTCATTCATTCAAAAAAAATTAACTGAATGGCTACTCTGTGCTAAGCACAGGTACTAAGGATATGAGCAAATAGCAAAATAACAAGCAGAAATGTATCCTCTGCCTTTTAAGGAAGCCCCAAAACATACAACACCTTTCTCCCCACAGGCCGATAAAAGGGATCAGGGACAGTTCAAGATGATTTCAAGAATTTCCCTGAACCTCTTCATTTTCTCTCATCCTGGTATTTCACAGACTTTATCTGCTTGGCTTGAGATCTTCTGCTCTGCAAGCTCAATTCTGCCTGTGGATCTTTGAGTCTGGTATTTTTATATGATCTCCTCATCGTTTCACTCTCAGATTCCTCCAGCACCTTTGGTCTTTACAATGCTCTCTGACTCCCCCCTGCTCCAGGCTGCTTTGGATGTTTTTCATTTCAAAGAATAATTTCTTGATATTTCTAGTTCTCTAGTAAAATGGGAGAATTCCAGTTCACACATATTTACTCCTATATGCCAAAAAATAAGAATTAAGATGAATCTGAGCAATAAAACAGCATTTTCTACATGTTACCAATGCAAGAGATAACTCAATCTCAAACATAGCTGAACCCTAACTCGCCAATTAAATTTAACTTAAATGCCCACAAAATTATGAGCTCTTAAGAAGTGGTTCTCAAATTTGGTTGGGTGTCAGAATCATCTGATATTGGAGGGTGGGGGGATTTGAAAATAGCATTCCTAGATACTACTCAGAGCAATCAGAGGCTGAGCAGATGAGTGTGATAGGGGATGGGCACCTTGTTTCTTAAGAGTTTGCCAGGTGATTTTGATGTACAATGACAGTTAAGAATCACAGCTTTAAAAGAACATATGAAGATGGAAAGAAACCCATGTTCAGTAGCTTTTTTAAAACTCACTAGGAACCCAAAAAAAGTATATGGCTTCTTCTCATTAGAGCCTACAGGAAGCCCATAAAATGAATTCCAATGACTCTTCATAGAGAAGAGGGAGAGAAGGAAACGCAACCAAAGGACACTGATTTTACAAGGTGACCACAGCTTGGGTTAGTACCTCAAAGTTTCCTTTTAGCATATACTTTGATCAAGAGTTTTTACATTTTAATGACATACTTTTGACTGAATTATTCTAAAGATGCTTTATTCTACAAGACCATAACCATATCTCTCCCTTGGAAAACCATTATTATTCCCAAACACATATGGCTTTTGGATAGAAAAAGAGAATAAGGTAATATCAAAAACAGATAAAGCAACAGTCAATAATGGATCAGAACTTTTAGTCTGAAAAGAAAAATAACTGTAATCTACCTCTAAAGATTAACAGTTACCCTTCATTTATTTTGAAAACCTGGCAGCCAGTTGTAGAACTCCATCACATCTCCCTAAAAGTATTTGTCTTCTCTATGGACACAGTATGGGGTTTCTCAATGTTTCTATCATCTCTAATTACACAGCAGGCCTTTGTGTACTTCACTCTCATACACAGGCTCCGCAACTAGTAGTACCATTGTGCTGAACGCAGTATGTGGCCTCTGCATTTCTGTGAAATAGCTTTCTCATAGAAATTTCATCCATAGACTAATGGTATCACTACAGATTGTCTTCCAAGTAGAAATACTACATTTTTGCTATAAGATTTTTTCTTCTTTCCTTTACCTAAGTCACAACCTTAGGTAATCTATGAAAAAAATCCATGAAATTTTTGAAAAAAACCCGTGAAAAAAACAACTGCATTACTAGACCAATGTCCTCTCTTTGTAAGAAAAAACTTAAGATAAGTTAATCCTCTATGTATCAGAAATTCCAGATCATTTTTCTTAGTTTGACATAAAATTTCACATTTTACTCCTTTAATTTTTTTTTTTTTTTAAACAGGAAGTCTCCTAGGATTTTCCTAATTTGTATAACATGGCTTTACGTTTAGATTTATTCATGTTTGGAATCAAGTCTGTCAGTGTTTTTATCCTTAAATTATATAAATGAAACACTTCTCTAAAAAAGCTTTTAACAGACTGGCTTGTCTACAAACTTATTTTCAAACTTTTACTCAAATCACCATTACACATGGCCTCAATTTACCAGGAAAGATTTGCCATTCAGAATATTGTACACCGGTAATGTTGCCTGTGTTTTTTATTCATTCCTTTCTTTCTTCATTAATCATCAACTGTTACAAGGTATTGTGCTAAAATTGTCTATAGACAATGTAAACATGAGTTCATGACAATATAAACATTGTTTCTGTTCTCAGAAATCTTGAAATTTTAATGATGTGAAAGGGATGGTAAAATTGAATAAAATAATGCAATCGAATTTGATAAATGTCACAAGAGACAGTGCTATGCAGGCTCATAGAAGAGAGAATAAACACACTTTATTGGAGTAGATAGACCAGGGAAGTCTCTATTTTTCATTCATTTAAGATTATTAACACTATCCTTTATGAATATAGTGAACAAAATAACTTAAAGATGCAGAAGTATTCTTTGGGTGTAATCCATGCCTGCTTTACAATGAAAGAAAGTTACCTTTCTCCACAAAAAAGAAAAAAAATCATGTACGAATAAACATGAATGCCTGTATTCTTCTCCTCAAGTCCCTGAGGTAAGGCACAGATGGCTGAGGGTGGCTTGCCCTGCTGCTACAGATGCACTGCCTTTGTGTAGCACCATTGATTGTCAGTCCACTTAGTATACCGACCACTATCCTTACAGATGAGGGAGGGACAGCCAAAATTATTCTTATCAAAATTTAATCTTAGCCTGACTAAAAAATAGTCAAATTTATCTTCAGAATTTCAGCTGTTCTTTCTGGATCTTTTTCACTTTTATTTAACACCTTCATTTCCACAAACTTGCCTCAGAAACCCTGGAATATATCCTATTGAAACATACTGTTAAATCCCTCAAATTCACATGAAGATATGAATGACTGATATTATGTAAATTTATGCTATTAGTAATTAAGAGAAGTTACCAATTATAATAAGAATAACATTATTTTTACATGTATTTTATAGTTTGAAATACCATTTTGCCTTTCTCTTTTTAATTTGCTCCCATCAACAGCTCTGCACAGTGGTCATGCAGGTATTATTGTTCAAAGTTTACACGTGGTGAAAATAAGGGTAAAAGAGATTATGCCATTTATCAGAGTCACACGTGATCAAGTGCCATCATCACTGCTCAAACACCAAGTGTTCTGACCCTAAATCATTGCTGTACAAACAGGTAATGATAAAAGTTCAGGCACCCATTTTGTTCTGAGGGAGGTACTTGGAAGGTTTACCAGTTGTTAAGACAACAGACTATAAAGATAGTCAATTATTTTTCCTTCATACTTGACCAGCCCTGGTTATATTACCAGGGACATATAAACTTTCTGATAACTTTCTGTTTCTCCAGTAACTTAAGTCTACTGTTCGTCATTCAGCGTGCATTATACCAGAAAGAAAGAAAAAAAAACACCCCACAGGAAATCAACATTTAAAATTCAAGACTGAAGCATGATTTGGATGAATTAAGGATGCCAAGTGATATCTACTGATACCATAGCTGTCACTCAATAACTTTCTCAAGATTCTCCTCCAGCCGCAAAAAAACAGTGTTTAAGCTTAGCCAAAGTAGGACCAGTGATGATACAAAGTGACAGAGCTTTCATTGCATGGGAGACAGTTTAGCTAGTTCTTGCTTTGGATTCCTAAAAGATGCATATGGAGCACTCAGTCTATGACTGAAGTATGTGTGATCTTCAGGGGAGCCGGCCAAAGTGCTAAAGTGCATGGGTTTTGGATGTCAGTGTGAACATGTGGTGCTGTGTGAATAAAATGTGATAGTGCCTATCAGAATGAGCCTGCATCATATTTTTACTTGACACATTAAGCAAAGCTTTCAGTTCTGGGTGTATTGATGATGGAATTTTATTCACAATTGTTTCATGATAGCTTGTTCTAGGACTTGAAAAACAAATACTCTTTATCTTCTTATCAGGAAAGATTTAAAAGTAGTATCACACACTTAATCATGTGCTCTGTACCTCTAGAGTTGAGAACTCATTTATTTTCATCTTCAACCTAAAGCGTTTAACCTGTTGAATACCCCAGCCAATATTATACTTTGCATAGAGAACATTTATTTTTGCTGTCCAGTCAAAAGCACTGGACCAAGAATTATATATTTGAGTTGCAAATTCAAAAATTTAATTCACATTTTGAATTAAAATTATTTGATCAGATGAAATAAAAGAGATAGTTGTGTGTCTTCCAATATATTTTTCATATATACTGAGTTAAACAAATGCAGGTAGTATCTATGTTTATTGTTTGTTTGTTTACATTTTATTTTAAAACTAATCTTTACCGATATAATTCTTTATTATTCATGGATACTTTTAAGGCCAGGGTATCTTAGACTGGGTTGCTCAGAAATCAAGACCTGAAACAAAGTGAAAGTGCTTTATTGGGAAATGTGTTCCAAGAAGTAAGAATGAGAGATGAGGGAGTGAAGAAGAGAAGAAGGGAGAATCAATTCAAAGATGTCTCCCTGAAATGGTGGTTGCTATTGTGCAACTGGTTATTCAATACTATAAGACCTATTGAAGAACTTTATAAAGTAAATTTTAGGACTGTTGTTAGATTAAGAAAGGAGGAAGTATCTATCCATGTGCTCTTTTCTCCCAAGAGCTGTCCTTCAGAGCACTTCTAGATTACACTTGAGTGTTGCCCCACTCCAGCAGCTGTATCAACAGGGGCCTTCATGGAGAGTCTGAAATGCTGTCAAGATATAAACATGCATGAAACAAGGTTGAGCTAAAGCAAAATTGGTTGTTCCTGTGGCTGCAATAAGAACAAATCTGTGGTGGTACTGAAGAGGTTTCTGATTCATGAGGACTCCATTACTTATGAATACCTGGATTCCAAAAAATCACTTGTAAGTCTGTCATATGAATGCTCTATTCCTACACAAACTGTCTAAATCTCCATCTATAGACATAATTAAAGAAATTCCCAGGGTAATCCACAGAAGCCCACTTAATGCATGTAGATCAAAGTATTAGCTTTTTCCAATGAAAAATTGTGTTCAAAACTACTCTTGTAACTGTATATCATATTGTTTTAGCTAAACATGTTAACTGACATCTAATAGCTCTTGGGAAATGCTTGCCAACAGTCTCAGCCAAATCAGGCTGAAATCTGAAATTCATTCTCACTAGAGTATTAGTGACTGATATCAGATGAGTCTGATAAGTGGGAGAGGAAAAAGAAAATCATGAGACTGAAGTATTAAGGGAGAGGATTGGCAAAGGTGAAAGTTTCCTAATTTTTTAAAAATAATCTGTCTGCTTCACAGCTTTCCTTCTTCTCATAGCATTTCATTACATACATTGCTTTTATATTGTTTCAATTTTGACTATAGCCTTTGAGTCTGGGTCTGCAAGGCACATTCAAAACAGCATGGTGAGATTGGTTCAAGATGGTGGAGTAGAAGGAAGTGTGTTCACTCCCTCTTGCGAGAGCACTGGTATCACAATGAACTGCTGAAGAATCATCAACAGGAAGAAATTGGAACTCACCAAAAAAGATGCCCCACATCCAAATACAAAGGACAAGCTGCAATGAGACGGTAGGAGGGGCACAATCACAATAAACTCAAATCCCATAACCGCTGGGTGTGTGACTCACAAACTGGAGAACAATTATACCACAGAAGTCCATCCAGTGGAGTGAAGTTTCTGAGCCCCACGTCAGGCTTCCCACCTGGGGGTCTGGCAATGGGAAGAGAAATTCTTAGAGAATCAGACTTGGAAGACTAGTGGGATTTGATTACAGGGCATCAACAGGACTGAGGGAAACAGAGACTCCACTCTTGGAGGGCACACACAAAGTAATGTGTGCATCAGGACCCAGGAGGAAGGAGCAGTGACTCCATAGGAGACTGAACCAGAACTACCTGCTGGTGTTGGAGGGTCTACTGCAGAGGCGGGGAGTGGCTGTGGCTCACCATGGGGACAAAGACACTGGCAGCAGAAGTTCTGGGAAGTACTCCTTGACATGAGCCCTCCTGGAGTCTGCCATTAGCCCCACCAAAGAGCCTGTAGCCTCTAGTGCTGGGTTGCTTCAGGCCAAAAAACCAACAGGGGGGAACTCAGCCCCACCCATCAGCAGCCAAGTGGATTAAAGTTTTACTGAGCTCTGCCCACCAGAGGAACACTGAGCTCTACCAACCACAAGTACCCCCCATCAGGAAGCCTCCACATCCTCTTAGATAGCCTCATCCACAAGAGGCAGACAGCAGAAGCAAGAAGAACTACAATTCTGCAGACTGTGGAAAGAAAACCACATTCACAAGAAGATAGCCAAAATGAAAAGGGAGAGGACTATGTACCAGATGAAGGAACAAGATAAAACACCAGAAAAACAACTAAATGACGTGGAGATAGGCAATTTCAGAAAAATGATAGTGAAGACAATCCAGGACCTCAGAAGAAGAATGGAGGCAAAGATTGAGAAGATGCAAGAAATGTTTAACAAAGACCTAGAGGAATTAGAGAAAAAACAACTAGAAGAATTAAAGAACAAACAAACAGAGATGAACAATACAATAACTGAAATGAAAAATACACTAGAAGGAATCAATAGCAGAATAACTGTGGCAGAAGAACGGATAAGTGACCTGGAAGACAAAATGGTGGAATTCACTGCCATGGAACAGAATAAAGAAAAAAGAATGAAAAATAATGAAGACAGCCTAAGAGACATCTGGGACAACATTAACACACCAACATTCACATTATAGGGATCCCAGACGGAGAAGAGATAGAGAAAGGACTCAAGAAAATATTGGAAGAGGTTACAGTGAAAAACATCCTTAACATGGGAAAGGAAATATCCACCCAAGGAAGTGCAGAGTCGCAGGAGGATAAAACCAAGGAGAAACATGCTGAGACACATAGTAATCAAATTGACAAAAATTAAAGACAAAGAGAAATTATTGAAAGCAACAAGGGAAAAATGACATATAACAAATGAGGGAACTTCCATAAGGTTAACAGCTGATTTCTCAGCAGAAACTGTACAAACCAGAAGGGAGTAGCACGATATATTTAAAATGATGAAAGGGAAAATCCTACAACCAAGATTACTCTACCCAGCAAGGATCTCATTCAGATTCGAAATCAAAAGACTTACAGACAAGCAAAAGCTAAGGGAATTCAGCACCACCAAATCAGCTCTACCACAAATGCTAAAGAAACTTCTCTAAGTGGGAAACACAAGAGAAGAAAAAGAAAAAGAAAAAGAAAAAACAAACCCAAAGCAAAGAAGAAAATGGTAATAGGAACATACATATCAATAATTACCTTAAATGTGAATGGATTAAATGGTCCAACCAAAAGACACAGGCACACTGAATGGACACAAAACAAGACCAATATACATGCTGTCTACAAGAGACTGACTTCAGACCTAGGGACACATACAGACTGAAAGTGAGGGATGGAAAAAATATTCCATGCAAATGGAAATCAAAAGAAACTTGGAGTAGCAATACTCATATCAGATAAAATAGACTTTAAAATAAAGAATATTACAAGAGGCAAGGAAAGACACTACATAATGATCATGGGATCAATCCAAGAGAAGAAATAACAATTATAAATGTATATGCACACAACCTAGGAGCACCTCAATACATAAGGCAAATGCTAACTGCTATAAAAAAGTAAATTGACAGTAACACATAATGGTGGGGGACTTTAACACCTCACTTATACCAATGGACAGACCATCCAAACAGAAAATTAATAAAGAAACATAAGCTTTAAATGACACAATAGACCAGATAGATTTAATTGATATTTATAGGACATTTCACCTGAAAACAGCAGATGACACTTTCTTCTCAAGTGCACATGGAACATTCTCTAAGATAGATCACATCTTGGGTCACAAATCAAGCCTCAGTAAATTTAAGAAAATTGAACTGATATCAAGCATCTTTTCTAACCACAGTGTTATGAGATTAGAAATCAATTACAGGGAGAAAAACGTAAAAACACAAACACATGGAGGCTAAACAATACGTTACTAAATAACCAAGAGATCATTGGAGAAATCAAAGAGGAAATCAAAAAAACCTAGAGACAAATGACAATGAAAACACGATGATACAAAAGCTATGGGATACAGCAAAAAAAGTTCTAAGACGGAAGTTTATAACAATACAATCCTACCTCAAGAAATAAGAAAAATCTCAAATAAACAATCTAACCTTACACCTAAAGTAACTAGAGAAAGAAGAACAAACAAAACCCAAAGTTAGTAGAAGGAAAGAAATCATAAAGATCAGAACAGAAACAAATGAAATAGAAACAAAGAAAACAGTAGCAAATATCAGTAAAACGAAAAGCTTGTTCTCTGGGCTTCCCTGGTGGCGTAGTGGTTAAGAATCCGCCTGCCAATGCAGGGGATGTGGGTTCGAGCCCTGGTCTGGGAAGATCCCACATGCCATGGAGCAACTAAGCCCATGTGCCACAACTACTGAGCCTGCACTCTAGAGCCCAACTGAAGCCTGTGCACCCAGAGCCCATGCTCCACAACAAGAGAAGCCACTGCAATGAGAAGTCCACACACTGCAACAAAGAGTAGCCCCCACTCGCTGCAACTACAGAAAGCCTGCACACAGCAACGAAGACCCAACATAGCCAAAAATAAATTAATTAAATAAATAAATTTTAAAAAAAGAAGCTTGTTCTTTGAGAAGATAAACAAAATTGATAAACCTTTATCCAGACTCATCAAGAAAAAGAGGAAGAAGACTCAAATCAATAATATTATAAGTGAAAAAGAAGAAGTTACAATGGGCACCTCAGAAATACAAAGCATCATAAAAGACTACTACAAGCAACTATATGCCAATAAAATGGATAATCTGGAAGAAATGGACAAATCCTTAGAAATTTATAACCTTCCAAGACTGAACCAGGAAGAAATAGAAAATATGAACAGACGAATCACAAGTACTGAAATTGAAACTGTGATTAAAAATCTTCCAACAAACAAAAGTCCAGGACCAAATGGCTTCACAGGTGATTTCTATCAAACATTTAGAGAAGAGTTAATACCCATCCTTCTCAAACTCTTCCAAAAAACAGCAGAGGATGGAACACTCCCAAACTCATTCTGTGAGGCCACCATCACCCTGATACCAAAACCAGACAAAGAAATACAAAAAAGAAGAAAATTACAGACCAATATCACTGATGAATATAGATGCAAAAATCCTCAAAAAAATACTAGAAAACAGAATCCAACAACACATTAAAAGGATCATACACGATGATCAAGTGAGATTTATCCCAGAGATGTAAGGGCTCTTCAATATATGCAAATCAATCAATGTGATACACCATATTAACAAATTGAAGAATAAAAACCATATGATCATCTCAATAGATGTAGAAAAAGCTTTTGACAAAATTCAACACCCATTTATGATAAAAACTCTCTAGAAAGTGTGCATAGATGGAACCTACCTCAATATAATAAAGGCCATATATGACAAACCCACAGCAAACATCATTGTCAATGCTGAAAAACTAAATGCATTTCCTCTAAGATCAGGAGCAAGACAAGGATGTCCCTCTCACCACTATTATTCAACATAGTTTTGGAAGTCCTAGCCATGGCAATCAGAGAAGAAAAAGAAATAAAAAGAATACAAATTGGAAAAGAAGTGAAACTGTCACTGTTCGCAGATGACATGATACTATACATAGATAATCCTAAAGATACCACCAGTAAACTACTAGAACTAATCAATGAATTTGGTAACGTCGCAGGATTCAAAATTAATGCACAGAAATCTCTTGCATTCCTATGCACTTACAATGAAAGATTAGAAAGATAAATTAAGGAAAGAATCCCATTCACCATTGAAACAAAATGAATAAAATACCTAGGAATAAACTTACCTAAGGAGGTAAGAGAACTGTACTCAGAAAACTATAAGACACTGATGAAAGAAATCAAAGATGACACAAACAGATGGAGAGATATACCATGTTCTTGGATTGTAAGAATCAATATTGTGAAAATGACTGTACTACCCAAAGCAATCTACAGATTCAATGCAAAATATATAAGCAGCTCATGCAACTCAATATTAAACAAACAAACAACGCAATCAAAAAATGGGCAGAAGACTTAAATAGACTTTTATCCGAAGAAGACATAAAGATGGCCAAGAGGCACATGAAAAGCTGCTGAACATCACCAAATTTTAGAGGAATGCAAATCAAAACTACAATGAGGTATCACCTCACACCAGTTAGAATGGCATCATCAGAAAATCTATAAACAACAAATGGTGGAGAAGGTGTGGAGCATAGCAAACCCTCTTGCACTGTTGGTGGAAATGTAAATTGATACAGCCATTATGGAGAACAGTATGGAGTTTCCTTACCAAATTAAAACTAGAATTACCATATGACAGAGCAATCCCCCTATTAGGCATATTCCCATAGGAAACCATATTTCAAAAAAATACATGCAACACAGCCATAAATAAAAAATAAATAAATAAATAAATAAAAATTAAAAAAAAAAAAATACATGCACCCCAATGTTCATTGCAGCACTACTTACAATAGCCAGGGCAACATAAATGTTGTCCATAAATGCCCATAAATGAAGCAACATAAATATCCTTCAACAGACGAATGGATAAAGATGTGGTACATATATACAATGGAATATTACTCAGCCATAAAGAGGAGCGAAATTGTGTCATTTGTAGAGATATGGATGGACCTAGAGACTGTCATACAGAGTGAAGTAAGCCAGAAACAGAAAAACAAATATCATATATTAACACATATATGTGGAATCTAGAAAAATGGTACAGTTGAACCAGTTTGCAAGGCAGAAATAAAGACACAGATATAGAGAACAAATGCATGGACACCAATGGGGGCAAGCAAGGGTGGTGGTGGTGGGATGAACTGGGAGATTGGGATAGACATATGTACACTAATATGTATAAAATAACTAATAAGAACTTGCCGTATAAAGAAAATAAAATTAAAATTTTAAAAAGGCATGGCATAGCATTTTGAATTGACAATGAGTCCTTTATTTTTCATACATTAATTTTTAAGTCATTACTTGAATGGTAAGAGAACGGAAAATCAGGGACTGTATGTAGTGATTCTGTATTTTTATTGCATTTGTAAATCAAGTTGTTTAAATTTGGGGAGTACATTTATTTTTATTATGGCCAAATTTTACTTTTTATTTCTGTCTCTGTTGTTTTTATTTGTGGAATGGAAAAAATCTGGGAAAAAAATCTGGTTTACTACTTTTCAGTGTTTCTCTTAGAATTCTTTTAAGAGGTACTTTTCTTTGGAATTTATCCAGTTATTCTAAGAGGAGAGACTATCCCTTTGGTATTTAGATTATGAACAAGCAATAAAAGTTATAAAAATTTATTGAAGAGTGATGTCAGTAAAAATAGTGGAGTAAAGAACTCTAAAACTCTATCCCTCCATAAAAGCAATGAACAATTTAGCAAAAATGGTTGGAATCATCTTTTTCAGACCTCTAGAAACTAATCAAAACCTTTCACAATCAGAGTAAAACTATATTTATATAAAAAAAACAGAATCTTGTTAAAAAAAAAAAAAACAAGATTCATGACATTTTAACCTACCATGATCCCATCTCCAACTCCTCTGGTGAGTGGTGGTCTTAAAGAAAACAGTCTGAATTTCTGGTACACATACTGGTACCAGAAGGAGCAGAATGGACCTCATTTACAAAGAATTGTGGTTGTTTGTTTTGACCTGTCTTGTGCCTCAATGGAGGACTAGTTCAAAGGAGTTTCCTTCATCCTACCTAACTCAGAACTCTCCCAATGCTGAGGTGGCTACCCAGGGTGCATTTGTCAAAATATTTATAGGCAATTACTTTAGCTGTTTCTGTCTAAGGCAATGGAATACAGTTGGGGCAAACAATAAACTAACCAAAACTTGGGAGGAAAGGCTGGGGAATGAGATGTTTTGGGGAATAAGGATATGAAAACTCTGACATATTTCTGGGACTCTGAAGTCCCTGCACATGCGCAGGGCTGTATGCATGTTCAGAAAAAAAGGCCCTAAACTCTGACCTCTGGATGACCTTCAAACTCTGCACAAGTAGGAAATGAAGTCTAAGGCAGAGCTGTAAATTGCCTAGATGAGTGTTGAAGGTGTGCACTGACACACACAGAAAGCCCATCTGCAAAGATTAGAAGATATATTTTGTTTCCAGGAGTTAAGGTAGTCTCTGTCCAATCACTGGCTTACCACTAAGCTAACAAAATAGAGACTTCAGTCACCCCACACAACAAAGAATATAGATTTGCAAAACTAGTTCAGAAAAATCAGTAAATAAATATATAATGACTTTTTGTAGTTGTGGCAAAAAATGGCAAAAAAATACCCTGGGTATGAAGTAAAATTTATTTCCCATAATTGTCACATTATAATATTCAAAATTTCCTGAATTCAATAAAAGATTATGAAGCATGCAAATAAATAAGAAAACATGACCTGTAGAAAAGGGAACAAAGCAGGTAATAGAAACTGTTTCTGTGGAAGCCTGGCATTGGACTTACTAAACAATAACTTTAAATCACATGTTTAAATATGTTCAAAGAGCTAAAGGAAACCATGAATAAAACTAAAGGATATTGTGTCACTGAATATATAATGTTAATAAAGAGATAGCCATTATGAAAAGTATCAGATAGAAATTCTGGTACTGAAAATTATTATAACTGAAATAAAAAATTGACTAGAGGGACTAAATAACATTTGAGAAAGAAGAAGAAAGAATCAATAGACAAGAAGTTAGATATATTGAGATTACTCAATCTGAGAAACAGATAGGAAAAAGAATAAAAAAAGGTGAACAGAGCCTAGGAACCCATTTGGCTACTATCAAGTATACTCGCATATGCATAATGGGAGCCCCAAAAGGAAAGGAAAGAAAGGAGCGGAAAGAATATTTGAATAAGTACTGGTAAAAAAAACTTCCCAAACTTAAAAAAAAACCATTAATATACACATCTAAGAAGCTCAATGAACTCAAGTAGGATAAACTAAAAGAGATCTACCCTGAGACACATTATAATCAAAGTGTTGAAAGACACAGACAAAGAGTATTGTGAAAGCAGTAACAGAAAAGTGACTCATCATTTAAAAGGGATCCTCCATATGATAATAGCTGATTGCTTATCAGAATCCATGGAAGCCAGGAGACTGTGTGATGACATATTCAAAGTGTTGAGAGAAAACAAAAATTGTCAGCTGATAATTCTATATCTGATGAAACTATCCTTCAAAAATAAAGGAGAAATTAATCCATTCCCAGATAAAAAAAGCTGAGAGAATTCATTCCTATTAGACTTGCCCTACCCTTCAAGGTGAAATGAAAGCATACTTGACAGTAACACAAACACACACACAAAATAAAGAACACTGTAAAGGTAACTACAAAGGCAAATATAAAAGCCAGTATTCACATGTTTCTTGTTTGTAACTTCTCTTTTTTCATATCTTATTTAAAAGACAACTTCATAAAACAATAATTATAAATCTAGTTTTGATGGGCACTCAATTACTAAAGATGTAATTTGTGAAAATAAAAGCATAAAGGGGGAGATGGAGTTATGTAGTAGCAAAGATTTTATATACTATTAAATCTTAGTTGGTATTAACCCAAACTAGATTACTATAAATTAATATGTTAACTGTAATCTCCAGGTCAGTTTCTAGGAGAATAATTTAAAAGTATATAGTAAAAGAAGAGACAAAAGTATTAAAATGGTACAGTAGAAAATATATATTTAGCACAAAAGAAGGCAATAATGGAGGACTTGAGGAACAAAAGAGATATGACATATAGAAACTAATAGGAAAATGCCAGACGTCATTCCTTACAAGTTATTACATTAAATGTAAATAGATTAAGTTGTCCAAATAAGAATCAGAGATTGGCAGAATGGATTAAAAAGATATGATCCCACTAAGCACTGTCTACAAGAGAGTCACTGTAGATTCAAAGGCAAATATAGGTTGAAAGTAAAAGGATAGGAAAAGATATTTCATGAAAATAGTAACCAAAATAGAGCCAGATGGCTATACTTAATATTAGACAAAATCTACTTTAAGACAAAAATTGTTATAAAACACAGAGGATATTCTAGAGTAATAAAAGGGTCAATTCATCAAGGAAATATAACAGTTATAAATGTATGTACCTAAAGTAAAGCCCCAAAATACATGAAGCAACTACTAACAGAATTGAAGGGAGAACAGACAGTTCAACAATAATAACTGGAGATTTCAGTACCTCACTTTCAATAACGGATAGATAAGTAGGCAGAAGATCGGAGAGGTTAGACTAGACTAGAAGGCTTGAACATTATATACCAACTAGACCTAATAGACACATATAGAGTATGCCACTCTAAAACAGCAGAATACACATTCTTTTCAAGTGCATATGGAACATTCTCCAAGATAGACCTTATGTTATGCCACAAAACATCTCAATAAATTAAAAAAAATTAAAATCACACAAAGTATGTTCTACACAACAATGGAATGAAATTATAAATCAATGACAGAAGGAAATTTGGAAAATTCACAGTTATGTGGAAATTAAACAGTACATTCCTAAATAGCAATAAGTCAAAGAAATAAAAGGGGAAATTAGAAAGTACTTTGAGATGAATGAAAACAAAAACACAAAATACCAAAATCATGGGATGCAGTTAAACTAGTGCTCAGTGGGAAGTTTACAGCTGTAATCTTCTATATTAAAGAGAAGAGAGCTCTCAAATGAATAACCTAAATCTACCATAAGAAATTAGAAAAAGAAGGGCAAACTAAACCCAAGGCAAGCAAAAGGAAGAAAATAAAGATTAGTGCAGAGATAAACAAAATAGAGAATAGAAAACAAAAGAGAAAATTTTAAAACACAAAAGTATATTCTTTGAAAATATCAACAAAATTGGCAAACATTTTGACCAAGAAAAAAAAGAAAAAGAATCAAATTACTCAAACCAAGAATGAAAGTGGGGGTATTACTACAAAGATCTGACTGAAATAAAAAGGATTCAAAGAGAATACTACAGATTTTGGTATATCAACAAAGTAGATAACCTCAATGAACTGGGTAAATTCCTAAAAATGTACAATCTAATAAAGCTGACTAAAAAAGAAAGTAGAAAATCTGAATAGACCTATAACAAGTAAAGAGATTGAGTCAGTAATCAAAAAACTTTCCACAAGAACAACAAAAAAGCCCAGGACCACATAGCCTAACTGGTGGATTCTACAAAATGATTAAAGAAGGATTAACACTAATTAACACTAAGGATTAACACTAATTAACACTGTCTCAAACTCTTCCAAAAAATAAAGAAAAGAATATTTCCTAACTCATTCTATGAAGCCAGTATTACTTTGATAATAAAGTCATACCAGAAGAATAGGAATAGGAATAAAAGGAGGAGAAAGAGAAGGAGGAAGAGGGAGAAGAAAAAAAGAACACTATAGACTGATACCAATTATGAACAAAGATGCAAATATCTTCAATAGAATAGTAGCAAACAGAATCCAGCAGAATATTAAGAGGATTATACATGATAATTGAGATTTATCCCAGGAAATCAAGAGTTATTCAATGTATGAAAATCAATCAATGCAACAAGCCATGTTAATAGAATAAAGATTTTAAAGATACATGATCATCTCAATAGATGCAGAAGATGCATTGGGAAAAAATTCAACACTTTTTCATGATAAGAACATTCAGCAAACTAGGAGTAGAAGGAAACTTCCTCAACCCGATAAAGGACATCTATGAAGAACCCAGCACTAACAACATACTTACTATGAAACACTGAAAATCTTACAACCCCAGGATCAAAAAAAAAAGTCTGCTTTTTGCTTCCTTTCAACATTTCACTGGAAATTCTAGCAAGAGCGATTAGGCAGGATAAATAGATGAAATACATTTGAATTGGAAAGGAAGAAGTAAAACTGTATTCACAGATAACATGATCTTTATATACAGAAAACCCTAAAGAATCCACAAAAAATAGTAGAGGTAATAAATAAGTTCAATGACACTGCAGGATACAAAATTGATATACAAAAATCAGTTGTATTTCTATACACTTGCAATGAACAATCTGAAAAATGAAATTAATAAAAAAGTACATTCACAATAGCATCAAAAATGATAAAATGCCTAGGAATAAACTTAACCAAGGAAGCAAAAGACTTCCACATTGAAAGCTACAAGACATTGCTAAAAGAAATTAAAGACACAGATAAATGAAAAGACTTTTTGAATATCCAAGAAAGATGAATGGTTAAATAAAATTAGTATGAGCATACAATAAAATATTGTTCAGATATAAAAAGAATGAAGTACTTATACTACAACATGGATGAAACTTGAAAACATGCTGAGTGAAATAAGTCAATCACAAAGCACCACATATTGTGTGATACTTTTTGTATGAAATATCTCTCTAAACTAGGCAAATCCACAGAGCCAGAGAATAGATTATTGGTTGCCAAGGTCTGGGAAGAGAGGGGAATGGAGATTAACTGCTTAATAGATACGGGATTTCTTTTGGAGAGAGAAAAAATGTTCTAGAATTATATAGTAGTGATGGTTGCACAGCATTGCAAGTATACAAAAACCCCCACTGAACTGTACACTTTAATATGGTTAAAATGATGAATTTTATGTTATGTAAATTTTATCTCAAAATTTTGTAAGTTTATTGGAGAAAATATGGCAAATATTTATTTTTGTCCTTGATTATCAGAATTAAAATATTATATTAAGTTAAATACATATAATAAACATATATAAATTTCCATGAATAAAGTAAATGATATAATTCTTAATTTTGCAACATCTAGGATTTTTTCTCATTAAAGGTAAAGAAATAGAAAATCCCTCATAGGCAGCTGCCTGAAGAGAAAGGAAAAGTAGGCTTTGCTGTTTGGTATGAGAACTAGGGTATTCCTTTGAATTAAACAAATGTAAACATTTTTATCTCAAATCATTGGATTCCCAGAAATAATGAACTTTAAGTGTAGCTTCCAGTTATATTCATTTAAATTCAAACTTGGGACTAAAATCAAAACTCTTTCAAGTAAATTAAATAGACACACACATTTATTCTATATCTTCAGCACTGGAGGTAGGGCTCCTTGATGTAACTAAATCTTTCATCATTTGGAGCCATTCTAAGAGTGCACTAATTGTACTTACACTGGAAACTTTCAGACAGTAATCCATGTGCTAGGACTCTTTTCCTTCAGTAAGATTACAGCTCTGCTTCAGCATGAATGTGCTTTCCCTCAGGGCTCACTAACGCCTTCAGTTGTTGCAGCATATCAAATTCCCTCTGAACTAGATTGTAATGAAATGCATGGTGCATCCTTCAAGATGGATTTATTTCAAGGTATTTAGCAGAGGCTGAATGAAACAACATTGATAAGACAACCACACTAAAACTGATAGTATCTGATAACTGTTTTTTATCACCATTCATTCACTTGACAAACATTTGTTTAGCAGTTGTTCATTTTTTTTAGTTAGGCACTGCTCTTGATAAGGAGTTAAAGTTTAACACTCACTACTTTCAAGAAGACCACAGTACATTGGGGATATGAGATAGAGACAAAAATAGAAATAATAATAGTTTAATGTAGCAAGTACAATGACAGAAATATGCCAGAGTGAGAACACAAGAGAGAAGCAAGTAGCATAACCTGCATGATGAGGGAAGGTTTCTAAGAAGAGTAAAATCTCTTTCTGTGGGTAAAACAGTTAACCAGAGAAAGAGGAAAAGGGAAAGTAATTCTAGACACAGGATAATAATTCATAAAGACACACAGGTAAGAAGTAACATAGAGTGTAGGTAAATTGCAAGATACTTTGCAATGTTTCTAGAAAGGGTCAGACCAAGAAAAGCTTTGTATACCATGTTAAGAAGTTTAGCTATTATCATGTTGGTAATGGAAAACTACTAAAGAATTTTAAGAAGCAGCAAAGTACAGACTGATTTGTACTTTACACAGTACACCTCTGAAAGAATATGGGATTTGAGGGAATATACTAGAAAATTTTAGAATGAATAGTCTGTATGACACATATTCGATGGATAATAATGAAAAGTTTAGAAATTCATAGCATATCTCTATGATGAATTAACAAAATTAAGAGGACTTCTTGGCATATACAGGTGTGGGTTTAGAAACTGAGGAAGAATGACAGTTGTAAATCTAAGTACTGTTTCCTCAAAAGAGATTCTTTTCTGAGACAAGAGTAGATACCAAACTAGTTGTTAGAGATTAAGCCTAGGATCAGGGTTTGGGATTGACCACTGTTATCATAAAATTCCCAATCTTTTGAAAAACAAAAAGGCACGGAACCCTAAACCTCATATATCAGGTCCCAGGTACTTGCCTTCGATGGTGTCTATGGATCCCTCAATTCCAAAATAACACGCAATCCAATAAGTAACATTTGAATGGACATTTTCCAATAAACTTGAAGAGTTAAAAAAAAAAAAAAAGCAAAGCAAAACAATTAGCAGATAACTACAAAATGCAATCAACATGGTACTTTTTGTTTTGCTTTGTTTTAGACAGTTGTTTGGGACTGTACCTGATTGACCATCAATGTGGTTATTACAAACATTGTAAAGACTGAAATGCATTGTAAAAAAACCACAGTACACAGCTATTTGGTAATGCCATCAATTGCTCTACAGTAAATTGTGAATATAGATATGTTCAGAGCACAAAGCAGAAAAGAGTTGAGATGAATCCCAGATAAAGCATAAAAGCATAGACTTCTCTTTTTTTCTGTTTCCCTGAAAACTTTCATCTCATAAATTGAAACAGTATCTTACTGTCCTGACCAAAATCCCTCTTTTTTCAGGAAAACACCATGAAAATTAACGTCTAATAACATCAATGTTGGTTTGAAGTAAAGAGTCTATTATAACTCCATTAGAAGAGAATTGCTTGTGGCATCAAATTACCGTGGGAAACGAGTCCATGCTCTGCCTTCCCATACGCACATTGCTAAGACCCCGTAGAGAATCCATTAGTGGGGCACAGAGTCCACTTTTCTTTGCCTTAGGAAAACAGTAACCTGTAATTTTTCTTTGCCCGAGGTTTTAAAAAGGCCATTCCTGGCTGAGTCTCATGCATGCTGTCAGAGTCCCATGTCCAACTCATAGTTGTCTTAGTTACAATCTGGACACCTTCTCAAATAAAGAAGACACAGTGGAATCAGCCTTCCTTGTTTCACAGTATATCGAGTGAGCAAGGAATTCATTTTAGCTGAGCTCTCTTTCTTGATTTCCTATTTCTGTTATAAATTTGATTTTAATTTTATAAAATAAGATTCTCAAATATTTGGTTTTAGTTTAATATTAGGTATATTCTGTCATCAAAAATTTACATTTGATTTTGTGAGGTTTATAACAATGATACGGAAGTTTAACTACACTGTGTTAAAACAGATTCTTTGTCATTAAAGGAGGCCATATTTTAATGGTCATAGTATAATGTTCAAATATGTGATATCAAAGTATCTTAGCCTGATGTTACTTTAAAAGATGACACAAAACATTAAAATGATTATTAGAGTAGGTCAAATATGGATTATGCTTACTTAAAGACACAATAATTTCTTGATTGTTTATGTTAATGGAGAAAAAAGATAGAAATCTTAGATAAGGAGAGTCTGTATATTAAAAGGCACAATTTTAATTCAGTAGCTTAATACTTAACTCCATCAAATCTAAACCATGTTAAAGTTCATGGATGGGATGATTTGAATCTCCTTTAGGTTAGTTATTTTAAGGGCTTGGACTAGTGGTAAAGCAGCTGTGTTTTCCCAAGAGGGACTTCTGTCATATTTTTAGATACTTTCATATTACATAATATTGCTTTTTCCTTCTCTAATGATTTATATATTCTTTTGAAGTGATAGGAGTTTGGTGGAGCAAAAGAGGAAATAACACCAGACACATTGCTTTGGTTATGGGAGTATTACTCATCATGTAATCTGATTTCACCTCTTGTGACCTTTGAATCTTGGATAACTGCCCCTTTTGACCATATGGTATTGTCATTCAAGATGGAGGTAATGATTACATAGCAGTAGGCTATAATGATGATCCAACAAAGAAAAGGCTAAATTCTAGATAATTTACATATCACCATGTATTCAACCAATGAATAGTTAATAGCAACAGCATTTGGCATAGCTCACTACTCCATTCTTCTTGAACTACATCATTCACTGGACCCTTTTAGGTTCTCCTCCTTCCTTATTGTTCACTTAGCATTCTTGCTTGTCTCCATCTTACATTTCCAACCTCTAAACAATGGAATGTCTTAGGATTCCGTCCTAGCATCACTTCTTTCCATTATATACCAATAAACTCTTGGTGGTCTCATCTTGTCCCATGGTTTTAAACACCATCTTCATGCTAATGACTTCAGGTTCATGAATCCAGCCTGACTTCTCCTTGAAATGTCTCCAACTGTCTATTAATATCCAATTCTGTTTTTTGACACTAATTCTTGATGTCTAAAAGGCATCTCAAAATTAACTTTTCTAAAACTAACCTCTTGATTCCTCTCCCTTAAACTTGTTTTTCCCTCAATTGTCCCTTGTCATTTAATAGCAATCTCATTCTTCTATTTAGAAGTCTTCCTTGTTCCCTCTCTTTTTTTCACAGGGCAGATCTGATCCATTAACGAATCCCTCTGGTTCTACTTCAAAATATATCCAGAATCCAATCGATTCTCACCAGTACCACCATTAGCCCCTAGTCCAAGTCACTACTATTTTTTTTTTTTTTGCCTGAATATCATAGTAGTCTGTAATTATCATTCCTGCTTACTCTGCTACTATTTATTTCTTACAAAGCAACCAGAATTGATCCCTTTCACAAGAAGCTCAGATTATCATTATTCAGCTCAAACTTTCCAAAGTCAGCTCATTGTATTCAGCATAAATTCCCAAGTTTTGATTATTGCTTACAAGCTACATGATCGGGCTCCTGTTTATTCCTCTAGCTTTATCTCCTACTACTCTGATTACTCTTTCTGTCCTGATACATTGCTGTGTTGTCTTTCTCACTGCTTCTGGAATGTGCCAAGCACAGTCCCATCACATGGTCTTTGCAATTGCTATTCTCTCTGACTATGTATGTCTATTTACATATTTATAGATAGATACATATCACTGCATTACTTTATACCAGTTTTTGTTCAAATGTTACCTTAAAAGAGAAACCTTCCAGGACCACTCTAACTAGAACAGCACACCCATCTATTATATGTTCATATCTTTTTACCTTGCTTATTTTACCTAGTAGTACTTCAGAACACTAACATTGAATAGGTTTATTTGTTTATTGTGCCTCTCCCCACAACCACGATGTACATCCCTTAAGGGCAGAAATTTGGTTTTATTCTCTGAAGAATCTTCAGTTTCTAGGGCAGTATGTAGCAGGTCTTAACAACAACATCTGAGAGTCAATGAATTTGTTATACCTTATACTAGGGAACATGCTTTCCTGACTTCACATTTAAAAGTATTTTTTAAAGTTTTTCTGTTTTGAAGAAAGAAGTGTCAGCTTTCCAAGTGGTCTTTCAATTTCTCAAAAACCTGCTTAAAATATAAATGATTACATAAACTCTAAAAACAAGCCTGCTACTTTGGCAAAGAGACAACCATGGAATCTCTTGCCATTTATTTGCTAGTGCTGAATTTCTGCTTTTCAAACTATTAACTCATTTGCTTGTAAAATTATTCACATAGAATCCCTCTCAGTCTTAAAACATTTGTTCAGTTTTGTGGTCTATGATTGTAGCTATCTATACATCTTAATGTTTGCCTTTGAATGCTAGTAAATAAATCTTAAATCTTCATTAGCTAATCAGCCTACTTAGCAGCAATATTAAGTATCAGGCTTATGTATATGAAATAAGTATATTGCTCCCATAATTTTTAGGAAATATCTTATTTGTGTGACCAGATATCAGTTTTCATTCAATATATGATCCTTGGATTAAGGGTCTCAGCATATATGCACTTAAGACCAATTTTCTCACTTATTACAACTGAACAAAGCAAATGCATATATATCTCCTGATGAGATATACATTCTGTGAAATCCTACTTTGACTTGCAAGAACGTCCCAAATTCATCCAGAAGGTAAAAGGGATAAAAGTATGTGAAAGAGTTTTTCACTATTAAAAAAAAAAAAAGAAAACTGTAAAGTATTTGGGATTTCCTTATTGAAAAATTCAAGCTAACTCTCCTAGAATTCTCTGTCCCCTGCATCTGCCTTCCTGGCATTCATCACATTTTGGTAGAATTATATTCTCCTCACTTCGGTTAATTGTGGGAAAAAGCAAACATTGGCTTCCTTTTCAGTATTCAAATATTATGTTACTATTGTCAAATATCCAGATTTAGCACCAATTTTTTCCCAGGTGTGTTTCATTCAAACCAAGAATATCTGCTTAGTGTTATCCATCACAAAAGAATAATTCACTTGGGTTTTTCCTCATACATACATTTCAGAATCAAACTGAATTTGTTTTTTGGCATTTGACCAGTGGTTTATGTTCCAGATTTTTGACAGCATGTTCTTCTGGCTGCAGAGGAATTAAGAAAAACTTCATATAGAATTCTTACCAATAATCATATCTTTTATGATATGCCCACTTAAATATACTTTTCTGGAATAATTTCTTTAGCTTGCTATGGATTCATGTATAATGTATGAACATTAGAACAATTTCTTTCAATATACTTTTCTCCCTTCCAGTCCTGTGTCCTATTCTGGACACAATAAATTTGTGGTCAATAAATTTACTTCCACATAAGTTATATGCCACTTTGTCCATTGTTACTCTTTCTGCTTTAATTACTCAAATGTATTTTAATAAAATTTTGAAACAAGAAGTAATCCTTTAAATATACCCACAAATTTATGGTTTCAGGAACTATTCCTTCTTTTAGGAAGATATGAGTTTCTATCTGAATGCTTTTTCCTTTAACCTAAAGAACCTTTTATAATTATTTTAATGCAGACCTCCTAGGGACAAATTCTATCAGATTTTGTTATTCTGAAAAGGTTTTATTTTACTTTCATTTTTGAAGGATTTTTTGCTGGGTATAGAATTCTAAATCAACTTTTCTTTTCTTTCAACTCTAGTGAAATCATCTGATTTTCTTCTGGCTTACATTATATGTAACAGGAATTAGGTAGACTTTCTTTATACTTGGTCTCTATATGTAACAAGTCATTTCCTCTAAAGACTTTTTTTCATTATTTTTTTTTTTTATTGGAGTACAGTTGCTTTACAGTGTTGTGTTAGTTTCTTTTGAACAGCAAAGTGAATCAGCCACACATATACATATATCCCCTCTTCCTTGGATTTCCTTCCCATTTAGGTCACCACAGAACATTGAGTAGAGTTCCCTGTGCTATACAGTCTGTTCTCATTAGCTATCAATTTTATACATATTAGTGTATATATGCCAATCTCAGTTTCCCAATGCATCCCACCTCTCACCCCCTTGGTATCCATACATTTGTTCTCTACTTCTGTGTCTCTATTTCTGCTTTGCAATTCAGTTCGTCTACACCATTTTTCTAGATTCCACATATATGCGTTAATATACAATATTTGTTTTTCTCTTTCTGACTTACTTCACTCTATATGACAGTCTCTAAGTCCATCCACATCCCTGCAAATGGCACTATTTTGTTCCTTTCCATGACTGAGTAATATTACATTGTATATATGCACCACATCTTTATCCATTCCTCTGTTGATGGACATTTAGGTGGCTTCCATATCCTGGCTATTGTAAATAGTGCTGCAATGAACATCAGGGTGCATGTATATTTTTGAATTATGGTTTTCTATGGGTATATGCCCAGGAGTGGGATTGTTGGGTCATATGGTAGTTCTATTTTCAGTTTCTTTAAGGAACCTCTATAATGTTCTCCATGATGGTTGTATCAATTTACACTCCCACCAACAGTGTAAGAGGGTTCCCTTTTCTCCACACCCTCTCCAGCATTTATTGTTTGTAGATATTTTGATGGTGGCCATTCTGACTGGTGTGAGGTGATACCTCCATGTAGTTTCGATTTGCATTTCTCTCATAATCAGTAATGTTGAGCATCTTTTCATGTGTTTGTTGGCCAACTGTATGTCTTCTTTGGAGAAATGTCTATTTAGGTCTTCTGCCCATTTTCTGATTGGGTTGTTTGTTTTTTTGTTATTGAGCTGTATGAGCTGTTTGTATATTTGGGGGATTAATCCCTTGTCAGTTGCTTCATTTGCAAATATTTTTGCCCATTCTGAGGGTCGTCTTTTCATCTTGTTTATGGTTTCCTTTGTTGTGCAAAAGCTTTTAAGGTTCATTAGGTCCCATTTGTTTTGTTTTTTTTTATTTTCATTACTCTAGGAGGTGGGTCAAAAAAGATCTTGCTGTGATTTATTTCATAGAGTGTTCTGCCTAGGTTTTCCTCTAAGAGTTTTATAGTCTCTGGCATGACATTTAGGTCTTTAATCCATTTTGAGTTTATTTTTGTATATGGTGTTAGGAAGTGTTCTAATTTCATTCTTTTACACGTAGCTGTCCAGTTTTCAGGGAAGGGTAAGCTGGGACGAAGTCAGAGAGTAGAACTGACATATATACACTACCAAATGTAAAATAGATAGCTAGTGGGAAGCAGCTGCATAGCACAGGGAGATCAGCTCGGCGCTTTGTGACCACCTAGAGGGGTGGGATAGAGAGGGTGGGAGGGAGGCACAAGAGGGAGGGATATGGGGATATATGTATACACATACCTGATTCACTTTGTTATACAGCAGAAACTAACACAACATTGTAAAGCAATTATACTCCAATAAAGATGCTAAAAAAAAAGAGTGTTCTGTCTATGTTTTTTTATAAGAGCTTTATAGTGTCCAGCCTTACATTTAGGTCTTTAATCCATTTTGAGTTTATTTTTGTGTACGGTGTTAGGCAGTGTTCTAATAACATTCTTTTACATGTAGCTGTCCAGTTTTCCCAGCACCACTTATTGAAGAGATTATCTTTTCTCCATTGTATACTCTTGCCTCCTAATTCATAGATTAGGTGACCATAGGTGCATGTGTTTACCTCTGGGTTTTTTATCCTGTTTCATTGATCTATATTTCTGTTTTTGTGCCAGTACCATGATGGTTTGATTACTGTAGCTTTGTAGTATAATCAGAAGTCAGGGAACCTGATTCCTACAGCTCCATTTTTCTTACTCAAGGTTGCTTTGGCTATTCTGTGTCTTTTATGTTTTCACAGAAATTGTAAACTTTTTGTTCTAATTCTGTGAAAAATACCATTGGTAATTTGATAGAGATTGCATTGAATCTGTAGATTGCTTTGGGTAGTACAGCCATTTTCACAATATTAATTCTTCCAATCCAAGAACATGTTTTATCCTCCATCTCTTTGTGTCGTATTTGATTTCTTTCATTGGTATCTTATATTTGTGAGTACAGGTCTTTTGCCTCTTTAGGTAGGTCAATTCCTAAGTGTTTTATTCTTTTTTTTTTTTTTTTTTTTTTTGCAATGGTAAATGGGATTGTTTCCTTAATCTCTCTTTCGGATTTTTCATTGTTAGTGTATAGGAATGAAAGAGATTTCTGTGTATTAATTTTGTATCCTGCAAATTTACCAAATTCATTGATTAGCTCTAGAAGTTTCCTGGTGGCATCTTTAGTATTTTCTCTGTACTGTATCATGTCATCTGCAAACAGTGAGAGTTTTACTTCTTTTTTTCCAATTTGTATTCCTTTTATTTCTTTTTCTTCTCTGATTGCCATGGCTAGGACTTCCAAAACTATGTTGAATAATAATGGTGGGAGTGGATCTTAGAGGAAATGGTTTCAGATTTTCACCATTGAGAATGATGTTTGCTATGGGTTTTTCTTATATGGCCTTCATTATGTTGAGGTAGGTTCCTTCTATGCGCACTTTCTGGAGAGTTTTTATCATAAATGGGTGTTGAATTATGTCAAAAGTTTTTCTACATCTATGGAGATGATCATATGGTTTTTATTCTTCAATTTCTTAATATGGTGTATCACATTGATTGATATGTGTATATTGAGGAATCCTTGCATCCCTGGGATAAATCTCACTTATCCTGCTGTATGATCCTTTTAATGTGTTGTTGGATTCTGTTTGCTAGTATTTTTTTGAGGATTTCCGTAGCTATATTCATCAGTGATATTGGTCTGTAATTTTCTTTTTTTGTGGTATATTTGTCTGGTTTTGGTATCAGAGTGATGGTGGCCTCATAAAATGAGCTTGGGAGTGCTCTTCCCTCGCCAAATTTTTGGAAGAGTTTGAGAAGGATGGGTGTTAGCTCTTCTGTAAATGTCTGATAGAATTCGCCTGTGAAGCCATCTGGTACTGGACTTTAGTTTGTCATAAGATTTTTAATCACAGTTTCAACTTCATTACATATGATTGGTCTGTTCATATTTTCTTTTCTTCCTGGTTCAATCTTGGAAGGTTGTACCTTTCTAAGAATTTGTCCATGTCTTCCAGGTGTCCATTTTATTGGCATAGAGTTGATTGTCATAGTCTTTTATGATCCTTTGTATTTCTGTGGTGTCCATGGTAACTTCTTCTTTTTCATTTCTAATTTTATTGATTTGAGTCCTCTCCTTTTTTTCTTGATGAGTCTGGCTAAGTGTTTATCAATTTCGTTTATCTTCTCAAAGAACCAGCTTTTAGTTTCATTGATCTTTGCTATTGTTTTCTTCATTTTTATTTAATTTATTTCTGCTCTGATTTTTATAATTTATTTCCTTCTGCTAACTTTGGGTTTTGTTGTTGTTTTTTGTATAGTTGCTTTACATGTAAGGTTAGTTATTTTATTTGAGATTTGTCTTTTTTCTTGAGATAGGATCATATTGCTATAAACTTCCCTGTTAGACCTGTTTTTGCTGCAGCTCATAAGTTTTGAGTCATTATGTTTTCATTGTTATTTGTTTCTAGGTATTTTTTGATTTCCTCAAAAATCATTCAAATGATTTTGAATATTCAGTGATCTCTTGGTTAGTTAGTAACATATTGTTTAGCCTCCCTGTGTTTTTGTTTTTTACAGTTTTTTTTCCCCTGTAATTGATTTCAAATTTCATAGGGTTGTGGTCAGAAAACATGCTTGATATGATTTCAATTTTCTTAAATTTACTGAGGCTTGATTTGTGACCCAAGATGTGATCTATCTTGAAGAATGTTCTGTGTACACTTGAGAAGAAAGTGTATTCTGCTGCTTTCAGATGGAATGTTCTATAAGTATCAATTAAGTCTATCTGGTCTTATGTGTCATTTAAGGTTGGTGTTTCCATATTTATTTTCTGTCTGGAAGATCTGTCCATTGTTGCATGTGGGGTATTAAAATGCCTCACTACTGTTGTGTTACTGCTGATTTCCCCTTTTATGGCTGTTAGCATCTGCCATGTGTATTGAGGTGCTCCTATGTTGGGTGCACAAATATTTACAATTGTTATATCTTTCTCTTGGATCAATCCCTTGATCATTATGTAGTTTCCTTCTTTGTCTCTTGTAATAGTCTTTGTTTTAAAGTCTATTTTGTCTGATATGAGTATTGCTACTCCAGCTTTCTTTTGATTTCCATTTGCGTGGAGTATCTTTTTCCATCCCCTCACTTTCAGTCTGTATGTATCCCTAGGTGTAAAGTGGGTCTTTTGTAGACAGCATATATATGGGTCTTGTTTTTGTACCCATTCAGCCAGTCTGTGTGTTTTGTTGGGAGCATTTAATCCATTTACATTTAAGGTAGTTATTGATTTATATATTCCTACTACCAACTTTTTAATTGTTTTTGGTTTGTTTTTTAGGTCTTTTTTCTTCTCTTGTGTTTCCTGCCTAGAGAAGATCCTTAGCATTTGTTGTAAATCTGGTTTGGTGGTGCTGAATTCTCTTAGCTTTTCCTTGTCTGTAAATCTTTTGATTTCTCTGTCAAATCTGAATGAGATCCTTGCTAGGTAGAGTAACCTTGGTTGTAGGTTTTCCCCTTTCATCACTTGAAATATATCCTGCCACTCCCTTCTGGCCTGCAGAGTTTCTGCTGAAAAATCTGCTAATAACCTTATGGGGATTCCCTTGTATATTATTTGTTGCCTTTCCCTTGCTGCTTTCAATATTTTTCCCTTGTATTTAATTTTTGTTAGTTTGATTCATATGTGTCTCAGCATGTCTCTCCTTGGGTTTATCCTGTATGGGATTCTCTGCATTTCCTGGACTTTGGTGGCTATTTCTTTTCCCATGTTAGGGAAGTTTTCAACTATAATATTTTCAAATATTTTCTCAGACCCCTTCTCTCTCTCTTCTTCTGGGACCATTATAATTTGAATGTTGGTGCATTTAATGTTGTCACAGAGGTTTCTGAGACTCTCCTCATTTCTTTTCATTCTTTTTTCTTTATTCTGCTCCTCAGCACTTACTTCCACCATTTTATCTTTCAGCTCACTTATCCATTCCTCTGCCTCAGTTATTCTTCTATTGAGTCCTTCTAGTGTATTTTTAATTTCAGTTATTGTGTTGTTCATCACTGTTTGTTCTTTAGTTTCTCTAGGTCCTTGTTAAACATTTCTTGTATTTTCTTGATCCGTGCCTCCATTCTATTTCTGAGACTTTTGGGTCATCTTTACTATCATTACTTTTAATTCCTTTCAGGTAGATTTCCTATTTCCTCTTCATTTATTTGGCCTTGTGGATTTTTACTTTGCTCCTTCATCTGCAGCATATTTCTCTGTCTTCTCATTTAGACTAATTTACTGTGTTTGAGGTTTCCTTTCTGCAGGCTGCAGGGTCCTAGTTCCTCCTGCTTCTGGTATCTGCCACCAGTGGGTAAGGTTGGTCCAGTGTCTTGTGTAGGTTTCCTGGTGGGAGGGACTGGTGTCTGAACTCTCGTAGGTAGAGCTGGATCTTGTCTCTCTGATGGGCTGGAGTCATCAAGTGGTGTGTTTTGAGGTGTCAGTGAGCTTAGTACAACTTTTGGCAGCCAGTCTGCTGATGGATGGGTTTGTGTTCCTGTCTTGCTTGTTGGTTGGCATAGGTGTGTAACACTGGAGCCTGCATACAGTTGGGTGGAGCTGGGTCTTGGGGTTGAGATGGAGACATCTGGGAGCTCTTGCTGTTTAATATTCCCTGTGTGCCTAGAATTCCCTGGTGGTCCAACATCCTCAACTGGGTGCTCCCCTACAAGAGAATCAGACCCAACCCCTGGCCAGGGAACCAAGACCCCACAAGCCACATGGCATGGCAAAAAGAATAAAAGAAAGGAGGGGGGAAGAAAACAAACAGATCAACAAACCCCAAGACAAATGGTAAAAGCAAAACCAAACAAACAAAAAAAAGAAACACATGCACACAAAAAGGAATAAAAACAAACAAAAAACAGAATAACCAGACAAAAGTACTCAAAAATGAAATAAATTAAAAACAAAACTAACAAAGACAAAAATCAAAATGAAAGCAGAATGCAAACTACAACAAAAAGCAACAACAACATAAACACACAAAAATGATCTAACAAACACGATAAAAAAAAAAAAACAGAAAAAAGAAAAAAACAAAAACCAAGAAAAAACACAAAACAAAAAATAAAGTAAAAATAGAAAAATTTTTAAATTTACAATTAAAAAATTAAAATAAAAAATATAAAAATTAAAATAATAATAAAAATAAAACAACAAAACATTAAAAAATAATAGCAATAATAATATTTTCCTGCGGTCTCAGCTGTCAGTGTCCTTGCCCCCATCATGAGCCACAGCCAACCTCCTCCTCCCCAGGACATCTTCCAATACCTCTAGGTAGGTAGATCTCTGGACCTGCTCTGGGCACTGTGGGAGCAGCTCAGACTCTGACCTGGCCCCACTACCATGTGTACCTGCCCCCAAATTCCACAGTTGCTAGGGAACACTAGTTGTTCATTCAGATATTCCATAGACACAGGCTTTCCCAAGCCGATAACAGGGTTTTAATCTGAAGCTTGTGCAGGTGCACAGAAAGATTTTCATTCCTCTTCTTTAGTCACCCCACCCCTGGGGCTTAGTTGTGATTTTATCTCCACCTCTTCAAGTGGGCCACCCACAGGAGTCTGCTCCTGAGGCTGTCCTAGAGCACTTGGGTCTGCCCTGATGAGGACAGGGCACAGAGGTGGCATGGCTGCCAGAGTCACAGGAGCCCCGGCGGCAACAGGTGCACCAGGGAGTGAGTGGCTACAAGAGATCTGGTCCTTTCAGTGATGGGGTGCGCAGAGAAGCTGGTGGCTACAGGTGTGAGAGCTCATCATTGGTTTTTAATAGTTAGACTATGATGTGCCTTGGTCTGGTTTTATTCATATGTATCCTGTTTTGGTTTCATTGAGCTTCTTGAATTATAAATTTATGTATTTTACCAAATTTAGGAAATTTTCTACCTTATTCATTCAAAATTATTGTGTGCCCTATCTTCCTCTCCATTAAGAACTTCAATTACATTTGTGTTAGAAAGCTTATTAATGTTCAACAGGTCATTGAGCCTCTGTTCACTTTTCTATTAATCATTTTTCCTCTCTGTACTTCAATTTTGGTAGATTCTAGTGCCCTGATTCATTGCACTAAACATTTTCTTCCATGGCATCTAACATGTAGTTAAACTCATCCAGTGACTTTTTTGCCTCTGATATTCTATTTTTCATCTCAAGAAGTTGCATTTGCTCATTTTTTAAATAGGTTTCCTTTTTTTCTCCTAATCATGTTCATATTTTCTTTTAAATTCTTGAGTATATTTATACCTATTTTAAATTCATTTTCTGCTCATCCCATCACCCTATTTAAGGGCTCGAAAACTATAGCCCATGGGACTGTTTTTGAATGGTCCATGAGCAAAGAATGGTTTATGTATTTTTATAAAGAATTGTAAAAACACACACATAAATACACAACACAATAAAATGAAGAAAAACATGTGACAGAGACAATATGAGGCCTAAAATATTTACTTTCTGGCCCTTTGCAGAAAAACTTTGTTGATGCTTGATCTATATCATTTCTGAGTCCATTTCTGCTAACTGATTTATCTTCTGGTTATGGGTTTCATTACTCTATTTCTTTACATGTATAGTAATACTTAATTGGATGCTGGTTATTACAATATGTATACTTTGTTGGTTGTTTATAGTCTAAATTTGTGTGACAATGAAGGTGAAAAGTCATATAAAGTACTAATATTGTTACTTTTGTGCTTTATTGAGATGTAGTTCACATACCATACAATTTATCCATTTAAAGTGTACAATAAAATGGCTTTTAGTATATTCACAGAGTAGTGTATCCATCACCACAATTAATCTCAGATTACTTTCATTACTCTAAAAAGAAACCCCACATCCCTTAACTATCAGACCTCAAGTCCCCCATCCCCTATAGTCCTAGGCCACCACTAATTTACTTCCTGCATCTATAGATTTGCCTATTGTTGACATTTCATTAAAAAGTAATCACATAATATGTCATCCTTTGGGACTGGCTTCTTTCACTTAGCATTATGTTTTTAAGGTTCATCTATGTTGTAGCATGTATCAATTTCTCATTCTTATTTATGACTGAATACAACATTTGTATGACTATACCACATTTCATTTATCTATTCATTTGTTGATGGACACGTGGGCTATTTTTACTTATTTGTATTATGAATAATGATGATATAAACATTCTTATACAAATTTTTCGTTTACATGTATTTTCATTTCTCTTGGGTATATACCTGGGAATGGAATTGCTGGGTTATATGGTAGCTATATATTTAACTATATTAGAAACTACCAGACTATTTTCCATAGTGGTTATACCAATTTACATTCCTACTAGCAATGTATGAGTGTTCTAATTTCTCTAAAACTATGACAGCACTTGTTATTATTTCTCTTTTTTTAAATTATAGCAATGGTAGTAGGTGTGAAGTGGTATCACATTGTGGTTTTTATTTGCATTTCCCTGATGGCTAATGATGATTTTCAAAAAGTTTCTCCCATGCTGTGGGCTGTTTTTTCACTTTCTTCATGGTGTTCTCTGGAGCACAAAATTTTTATATTCAGTGATGTCCAGTCTATCTATTATCTCTTTTTGTGTGTGTGTGGCTTTGGTGTCATATCTAAGAACCCATTAGCTAATCACAAGGCATGGAAATTTACTTCTGTGGTTTTTGTCTAAGAATTTTATAATTTTAGCCCTTACATTTAGGTATTTAATCTGTTTTGAACTAATTTTTTATATGACATGAGGTAGGGGGTCCAACTTCATTATTTCACATCTGGATATTCAGTTGCTCCAGCACCATTTGCTGAAAAAACATCTTTTCCCCCATTGAATTGTTTTGGCACCCTACAATTGTTGTTTTTAATTTTGAATCCTAAGAAATGATCTCAGTAACGTCCATGAGTCTCCAAATAACACTGGGAACTGCTATAGAAAATGAATTTAGATATTTGTATTCAATGTAGGACATTCCCAGAAGCCATTTGAAAAACAAGCTTTCAATGTGTCCTAAATCCTTTTCCTCCTGAGATAAAGAGATTATGCAGAGTAGCATGGCTATCATATATAATTGAGTAAAATGTGGTTTCTAGCCTTATGAATGGCCCCCAATTTCTTTAAAATATTTAAGCATATCTTCATCACCCATTGCCCATCTCTAGCTATGATAAGACTGAATAAGACCTTACAGGACCCAAGTATTCTTTCACACAATTTCTGTTTCTCTTACTCAAATAAAGATAAACTTGCAGCTATATTATTAAATCCTCAAAGTTCTGAGTTTAAGTTCTCAGTATAGATAGATTTCTTCAATTGAATTTTGTCCCAAAACTTACTGTGTGGCCTCAGCATATTTCTAAATTTCCTCAAACCTCAGTTTCCTCATCTATAAAGTGAAGACAACAATAAGACTTCATATTATTGGTGTAAGTAATTTGCATAGCTTTGGGCTTATAGTAAGGGTTCAATACATGTTAGCTATAATTAATCAACAAAAAATATTCACTGATTATCAATACCAGGTACTGTGTTAAGTACTGGAAATAACAAGATAAATAAGAACCAGTCCTTGACTCTAAAGCAGGGACTGATATATGTTGTCTCTACCAGGCTCTTATATATTTGCTTAAAGATTCCCTCTTCGGGTGTGTTTTCATGCTTACTCATCCTATTTGCTCTTCAGACATTCAATGGTTTCTTTGTTTTTATCTACCCTCCCAAAACACAATGAGATAAGCACAAGGTGATCAAATGTCATCATTTACATTTTGGCTTAAACTCATTTACACCAAAGGGTGTATTAAGGTTCAGTCGTCATTTGTTTCCTCATTTATTCATCAATCCAATCATCAAAATTTATTGAGCACTTACTATTGTCAGGCACTGAGCAAAATACTGAGAATGATTCCTAAACTAAAAGAAAGAATATAAGTTATGAACATGAATAACAAGAATTTAAGATGATATGATAATTACTTAAAGATAATTACAAACAAATGCTGTAAATGTTCAAAGAAAAATGAGGCAAATCTGTTTGAAGGTATAATGTCAGCAATGGATTTCAATCTTCAAGAATAAAAAATAAATCAACAAGAATAAATGAAGAATTTCTAAGTGGAGAGAGCAGCAGTGTAAAGAGTAAGATTTTGTTAGGTGGAGAGAAAAAAAGGAGGACAGGGATTTATCCCTGCTCCAGAAAAATTCAATACCTTAAGAATGTGATTAAGGAAAATAAGTTTCAGTACTTTTAATATATCTGAGGTCTGCTCCAAAAAGCCTCAGTCTTTCTCCTCCCCTCCCTTTTTAACTTCCTTTTTGTCTCACTCTTGCTTCCTCTCGAGGCTTTGTTTTAGTAGTACAGATAACAGGAACTCAGACGCTATGCTAAATGTTGCCTCTTATCATTTCATCACAACTGGTGAAACTGGTTTCATGATTATGAGTAAGATGACCATAAAGTCATTACCTTAGACATGTAATTCACATTTTTAGGACCAGTTTCTGCTTCCCTGTCTCAAGTGTGCCCACATCTATTACACTTCACCTATGCGAAACATGAAGAAATTGTTCAAGGAACTTGCAATTAGTGGAATGAACCATACAGACAAAGCAAAATAAATCTCAGGATTAGACTTGTCTTCAAGATGGAATAAGATTCAAAATCTCAAACACCTCAATATTTGACCATTCATGAAAAATAATTCCTGAAGAGATAGACAAAAAGGAAAAGTCCAGGAAAATGCCCTATGTTTATCACTACAACATTGTATTGCCAAATCATATATAGTGTATTTGGCCTTTAGAAATTAGGCTGGGCTTAATCATATAATATGATCCAGGAAGAAAAATTTTCCCCAAACAAGGAAAGCCTGCATTATCCAGGACAATTTCTTCTTTCCTTTGATTCTTTTTCTGGTTCCTACTTTGAAAACATCCCACTCAAAGCCCATCATAACACACTGAATATATTAAAAGCAAGTGCTCCAAAAATGAAAATTAAATTCAAGGAGAGCAAGACACAAAGATAACATTAAATAAGGAGACAAATGTTCTTTCTTTTTAACACATAAGGATCCACTCCTAGAACCAAGGTCGGTGTCTTCTTAGCCGTGATCCAACCAGCACTCCTCCTCAAGGAATGAATGACATAAGCTTGAGGTTCCTCTAAGGTTAGGTTTTGTATCCAACATCCTGTACAAGGTGGTAGGGACAGTGTTTGTAATAAAGAATCTTAACTCTTGATGAAGTCCTGGAATTCAATGTAAGTGAATGATAACGTGTATATGTGCTTGAGTTATTGATGATAATGGTAATAGTGAGGATGAATATTGCTAATATATGAAAACCTATAGCCATTGGTGGATAGTAAATGTAAGTTGCTGGAGAACTAGCATAATGAAAGGAAGAAATTTAGATTTTTATATGAACTATGTATAAATAAAATTAAAGCCATTTATGTGATTACTTATATTCCTATTTACTACACAATGTAATAGTGATATAGATATTATTAAATATATAGAATTATCTCTTTAATAAATACTATTTGATTAAAGAGTTAATCTGTGTGTGTATGTAGTTGTCATGGTTTGTATATCATTAAAAACATCATCTGCTTACCAGATTAAAAAAATAGAAGAAACATTACTGCTCATGCTAAATATATTAAAAATATAAAACATTCAAAATAGTAACAATTCACAGTTGAGACTATATTCCATTCTTGAATTATTTTGTTTAATAAGTCAGGTTATTGTTTTATTCTTTATTTCTCTCAGTTGAATGGACTGTAATTTCTTCTTGACCTGTCATGTCTTGGAATCATTATAATCATTTGAAAACAATTAAATACTTCATGTCCTGAAGAGTAAGTCTGTGAATTAGTTTCTACTGATTACTAGTAGGTTAATAATCACTCTAGCCTATTGTTTAGGTTCATACGACTGAAACAGATAACTTGAAATTTTATATATTAACTTCTTATGACAAGCACCAGTGTTTACTGTGATATCTTCTTCAGCAAAGCTTTTCTCACAGTTATTCATTCTTTGAGTATAAGTTGAGTAAGGCCAAGTTGCTTCCTAAAACCAGAACAGATTCTACTTTGTCCAACAAGAATGAAAAAACTCAGAATACAGTTTAAAGATACTTTTTTTCTACTGTAAATGGCACACAGATGGTGCTTAACTGTTATCTGAATCAATTCCAAAAATGTGCAAAATCCTTAATAGAACTGAAGATGGTTGAGGTTCCATGAATATCTTTAGAACTTGTACGTTTTTTCTAGACTTTAGGTTGAAATTTGTTACTTATAATGTTGTTTGTAGGAAAACCATTTTCAGGGGAAATGACTTTGGATGACATTTAACAATGTCTGTCTAATAAAATATTTTAATTTACTTTCTACATTATTGCATGGATAGAAAGACTCTAAAAACCCAAATACTTCTGACTTCTCTCCCACTCTCTGGATAACTTGTATGCTCACAGATGGAGATTTTAACAATTTTATTTGGATTTCACTCTTCCTTGAAAGATGTATCATTCTGTTTCCAGACTCTATCTCACTACATTATTTTCTTGCATTTAATTATTCTTTCTTCACTTTCATATTCCTTCTCCTATTTCATCCCTTAACTTTCTTCTTTTCTTTTTAATAGGAAGGTGAAAAAAGCAGGGGAGAAGGTAAATGAATGGGAAAAAAAGAGGAGAGAGAAAAAAAGGAAGAAGAACAAGATTGTAAATCGCATGATTCCAACAGAAGGCCTGGCATACACTCAATGATTCTCATACACAAGCCCATGTCCATGTCTATGAAATGACCATGACATGCCAATATTTCCTATTGTGGAGTCAAAGATGACTTTAAAACAGTCCTGGAAATCCTTGGGCTCAAGGAAACATAGAAATACATGTCATTTAAATAGAGTAGTAAATTGTGTCCCCATTCCCAAATGAATATGGAAATCTTGAGTGTCCAGAATCAAAAAAGGGGCCCATGTTTCCAAAATTAAAATAATTAATGGACAAGAGCCCAGCATAATTGAGAGATAGTACTTCTACTTGAATCAGCTCTCTAAGATCCCTGAAATAATATTTATCTCCTGGGTGTGTTTCTGTTCAATACTACTATGTACCAGTCACTCTACTGGGTCCTACCTTGCATAGATAAATGATAAATGGCCCCTGATTCCAAGAACCTCATCATACAGCAAGAGAGGCAAATACACAGGAAGTAAGAATCTATAGGATCTAATAAACAAAGAGTTATTTATTCTGCCTGTGGACTGGGATGGAAATGAGCAAAAGGTTGGTAGAGACTCAGAATATCTTAAAAGAGCTTAAAGATTGAAAAATGACAATGAATTAGTTTGACTTGCAGACAGTTCTTTATGTATAGTAAGGATCAACTCAGAACTGAATAGTAACTTTTTCTTCTGGCAAAACAGATATGAACAACCTTAAAGATATGTCTGAAGATGAGCTGATGGAGTCTTTCAGAGAAAAATAAAATTAATAAGCTAGATATTTTACTCTATAATTTACTCTATGTCAGAGTCAGCACATTCAAATACCTATGAGGGCTAAACAGAAAGTGTAAATGAATGAATGAAACAGGGTACAGATTAAATATATATGAATGGAGTTCATTTCCATAAAGAAAACATAATACCATATCAGGTTTTCTTTCATTTGTTTCACTTTTGATAAATACATGGGTAAAGATACATAATTCTCTGATATTTGCCCTCAATTTGGGAAACAATAGGAATTGTTGGGGACTGTGGCAAACTGGAGAGCATGCCCAAAGAGGATAATTGCTACTTAGCTTCTGCCAATTTTTGGTATTCCAGAATGTGGGGCAAATATTAATAGATAATTAAATTGAGAATTGAAAATACTTAATTTTTATGTGAATTATTCTAATTTTTATGAGGTATAGTTTACATAAAATTAAATTCATTCTTTTTAGTTGTACAATTCAGTGAGTGTTGGTTACTGTATATGGTCATGTACACACCACCAAAGAGCATTTTCATCATCCTCCAAATTTCCCTAATGTAGCTTTTTGGTCAGTCCTTTCCTACTACAACTGGCCCTTAACAATCACTTATGAATCTTCTTTTCTTGTAGTTTTCCTTTTAAAAATGTTTTATATAAAGGAAACCATACAATATGAAGTATTTTGTGACTTGCTTCTTTCACTTAGCATAATGATTTCAATATTCACCCATGTTGTTTCATGTATAAGTATGTACATGTATTTTTATTTTTGAGAGGTATTCCATTGTATGGTTATATCACAACTTGATTACCATTAGCCAGTTGCCAGAGAGCTGCGCTGTTTCAAAAATTTGACTATTATGCATAAAGTTACTAAAAACATTTTTCCACATTAATTTATCTTCAGGCAATATCTCGAAGTGGATCTGCTGGATTTTATTGGCATGTGTTTAATTTAATAAGAAACTATTTTCTAAACTGTTGTACCATTTTACATTTTGCATTCTCACCAGCAATATTTCAGAGTTCCAGTTGTCCCACAAGTTCTCCAACACTAGGTATATATGGTCTTTTTTTGTTTTAAATTTTAATTATTCTAATGCATTTGTACTGGTATCTGCTTATGGTTTTAAATTGTATTTTCCTAATGATTAATGATGTTGAGCATCTTTTTTTATGTGCTTACACCTACTCATGTATCTTCTTTGATAAAATTTTGTTTCAAAGTTTGTGTCCATGTTTTGGGTTAATTGTCTTATAATTGAGTTGTAAAATTTCCTTATAAATTCTGTAGATAAGTTCTTTATCAGAATGTGTTTTGAAAATATTTTTCCTAGTTTGTGGATTTTTATTTTCTTAAGAGTATCTTTTAAAGAGCAGAATTTTTAGTTATTATTAAATTGAATTTGTCAATTTTTTTCTCTCATGGTTCATGATTTTTATATTCTATCTAGGAATCATTGGCTAACCCAGGGTCACAAAGAGTTTCCCTTATGTTTTCTTCTAGAATTTTTATAGTTTTGGTTCCTACAGTCAGGTCCATGTTTCATAATATCAAAATTTTAATATTGTCAAAGTTCATTGTTTTTCCATATATGTATCAAATTGTACCAACACTGTTGGTTGAAGAGATTTTTCTTTTCCTATTGAATTATCTTGTCAAGGTTGTCTAAAGTTAATTAACAAGTCATGTGTGAGTCTATTTCTGGATTCTTATCTGTTCCATTGATCTATATGATTGTTCTTATGCCAGTACCACATTGTCTTTAGTAATGTAGTTTTATAAGTATTTAACTCAGGGAATATAAGAGTACAGATTTTTCTTCTTTTTCCACATAGTATGGACTATTCTAAATATTTGGAGTTTCCATATAAATTTTAGAATAAACTTCTTAATTCCTATGAAAGTGTTTTGATTTGAATTTGAGGGATGTTGCACTGGATCTGTAGATCAGTTTGGAGAAAGCAATATCTTAACAATATTGAGTCTTTCAAACAATGAAATACCTTTATTTTTCAGAAATGTTTTGCCATTTTTAATGTACACATCTTACATATGTTTTGTTAAGTTGATGATAATGTCGTGTATTTTCTTGCTGTCATATATCATATAGTATTTTTTTATTTATCATTTCTAATTATTCATTTCCAGTATATAGAAATTCAACTAATTTTTTACATTGACTTTATATCTTATGACATTGCTCACTTACCACTTCTTGATTTTAGCAGTTTTTTAAAGTAAATATATATTTAGGACTTTCTATATGGATAATCATGTGAGCTGTGAATGAAGAAAATTTTATATATTTTTTACAATTGGTATGGTTTTTTCTTGCTTTTTCTTTATTTATTGAAGTGGCAATGACCTCCAAATATGTTGACTAAAAGTGGTGAGGACAACTTTTCACCATTAAGTAAAAGCGTAATTTTGCTGTAAGGGTTTTTCTGTTTGTTTGTTTTTTGTTTATGTGTTCTATCTACAATTGAGTGAGGAGTGTTGAAAATCTCCAACTGTAATTGTGGATTTGTCTATTTCTCCTTGCTGTTCTATCATTTTCCTTCATGTACTCTGAAGAACTGTCATGAGATACTTCAGATCCTATATTTAAGATTATTAGGATTGTTTTATCTTTCTGATTTAATTAAACTTTTTTCACCTTGCAATTTCTTTATCTCTGTTAATACTTATTTTACTTTAGTGTTGCAAGGATATATTTTTCATCCTTTTACTTTTAACCTATTTCTTTATATTTAAAGTAAATTTCTTGAAGATAGCATATATTTGGGTCTTCTTTAAATCCAATTTGACCATCTCTACCTTGGATTGAGTATTTCGACCATTTACATTAAATGTATTTATTGATATAGTTGGGCTTAAATCTGTTCTCTTGCTATTTGCTGTCTAGCGACCCATCACTTCTTTGTTTTTTCTTTCTCTTTTCCTGCCATTTTTGAATTGAGTTATTTTTGTAATTCCATTTTGTCTCCACTATATTCTTATTAGCTATTAATATATATCATAGTTTCACTTCTCAATTGTTGACCTACATTTTATAATATGCATCTTTAACTTATCATAGTTACCTTCAAATAATAATATACCATTTTTTGCATATTTTAAGAACCTTACAACTGTATGCTTCTATTTTTTCCCTCCTACCATTTATACTATCATTGTCATTTATTTTACTTTTACATATGTTATAAACCCCACAATATTTTACTATTCTCTTTGTTTTAGACTATCAATGATTTTTAAAGAGATTAAAAATAAAAGAGAAATTTTTCTGTTTACTCACATTTTTACCATTTCTGGTACTAATTCATTTCTTTGTGTAGAGACAGATTTCCAACTGGCTTATATTCTTTCTGACTGTAAAACTTATTTTAATCTTTCTTATAGTACAGGTATGCTGGTGATAAATTCTCTCAGGGTTTGTTTTTAATCTGGAAAATTATTTATTTTGTCTTTATTTTTTAAAGAGACTTTTGTTGGTTGTAACAGTCTCAGTTGACAAGTGGTTTGTTTCTTTACCCAGTCAACATGTAATTTCAGTGACTTTTGGCTTACTTTATGATAAGAAGTCTACTGTCATTATTAGCTTTGTTCTTCTCTATTTCTCTATATGTTTCTTTTTCTCTGATTGTGTCAAGATTTTCTTTTTTTTTACTTTTGGCCTTCAGCATTGTGGCTGTGATGTTCCTAGGTGTATTTAGCCTGATTAGGATTCTTTGAGACTCTTGGAAATATTGTTTATTGGTACAGGGCAGCAGAATATGCTACCTCAAAATATGCTGCTTGGTATATTAATTAATTTTGAGTTGTAGACACTGGATAAACAGAAAATTCAAGGAGAGGGTTTCTCTGAATTTCCCTTATCTGCCTAAAGACAGATCCACTGAAAAGAACTCCATTGTCATAGATATCCTCCCTGGGATTTTCATAAACTAGGGAAATTGACTCATCACAGGAGAGGAGATCAGAAGTTGACACCACACCCAGACAAATTTTGTCACAAATACCTCCTGTCTATTCCTCTAAGGACCCATTCATCTTTCTTAAAAATTCCTTACTCTTTCCTACAAGGCTTATATCCCCTCTTCCCTTTCCCTATTAAGATGGTATTTAACCCTACATTCTAAAGCAACCTCTTTGAGTTACTCATTTTTCCTGGATATCACCCGTGTATACGTGGGGTATTTTTTTTAATTAATTAATTAATTAATTAATTAATTATTTTTTGGCTGTGTTGGGTCTTCATTTCTGTGCAAGGGCTTTCTCTAGTTGCGGCAAATGGGGGCCACTCTTCATCGTGGTGCATGGGCTTCTCACTATCGTGGCTTCTCTTGTTGCGGAGCACAAGCTCCAGACGCGCAGGCTCAGTAGTTGTGGCTCACGAGCCTAGTTGCTCTGCGGCATGTGGGATCTTCCCAGACCAGGGCTCGAACCTGTGTCCCCTGCATTGGCAGGCAGATTCTCAACCGCTGCGCCACCAGGGAAGCCCCTACATGGGGTATTAATGTTAGTAAATTTCTATTTGTTTATCTCTTGTTAATCTGTCTTTTATTACAGGAGCCTCTAAGAACTCAGAAGGGTAGAAGGATAATTATTTTTCCTCCCTTACATTGGCTTCAATCAATCTTGGAGAATTCCTGGCCAGTATCTTTACATATATTGTTATACCCCCATTTCTCTGCTATTTCATTCTGGGATACCATTCGAAGTATTTCATAGAGTTTTACAGTGTCCCACATATGCCCCAAATGCCTTGATAGACATTTATTTCCTTAATGTTAATATGCTTTATTCCCAAAAACTACTCTGTTAAATATTTTAATTTATTAAGTTTACCTGTAGGAACTTCTATGATAAAATGATAATTCAGGCACTATTAAATTTAAGTCTGGTGGGGAAAAAAGTAGAATTTCACATCTTCTTTGTATATGAGGGCTGAAATAACTATTTTTGGTATTTTCTCTAAAGCAGAGAATGATCCTTTGAGATTTGCACAAATTCCCTGATTATAGACAGTGGCACCAGGAATGTTCAAACTGGATTTCTGCCAAATACAAAAAACAAAACAAAACAAAACAAAAAAAAATCCCCAAAAAAACTAAGGCAGGGTTTTTGGAGTTTAACAAACAAAATGTCCATTAATTTAGGCCACCTGGGAAGTGCTTCTGTGTTTGAGTCATAAAGTCAGGGATCTTTCTGCTCTGTGGTTTTTAACCAGATTATTTGTAATGATGAGGTTCAGATAGTCAATATTAGGCAAGATTATCCCAAACTATCATTTACTAATCTTTTCTATAGTGGATCTTCCAAAATGGTCCTTTGGATACATGTTAGTTTTCATTAAACCCTGTTTACTCCTTCCTTCTTTCTTTCTTCTTTTCTTCATTTTTTCATTTGTTGTCCATTGTAAATTCTTGCCAAACCATAGTTTTTACATTTCTCCACAGGAAAGCACTATATTTAAACTTTAGGAATTTAAATATTACCTTCATGAGATTTTTCTTATTCACATACCACTTATACCAAAATTTACTTTTTAACTAAATTTAAGTAGATTTTTTATTTAGCCTTATCTTAAGCAATTATATTCATCAAATTAGTGGTTCTCAATCTTTAGCACACATTGGAATCACCTAGAGGGCTTGTTAAATAAAACAGACTGTTGGACATCACCCCCAAAGTTTCTGATTCAGGAGGTCTAGGGTAGGCTTGATAATTTGCATTTCTAATAAGGTCCCCGGTAATACTGATGTTATTTGTTTGGGAACCACATATTAAGAACCTCAACATTAAGTTGTGGTTTGTTGTGTTAATTATGCAAACACACATATATCCACACATGTTTTCTAATGCAGTTATAGATATTCAATATGTAATTATTAAAGTAAAAAATTTGTTTTGTGAACCACCAACAAATTTTCTCACCTATCACACTTTTTTAGGAGGAATTGTCTAGCAGATCTCACTTGATTTTCCTGATGAATAATCCTCTATCTGATTATTCTAACTTCTTCTCTGTTTTTCTCCTTTGATTTTAAAATTCTGAATGCCTATTATGTTATCTGACTACAGATAGAATGTCACTTGGCATACCCCATACACCCAGCATAGAGGGTTATCAGTTGCCCATTAGTTGCTGGGAACAAAAGTTTTGCCTCAAGAAACCTAGGGAAAATAAAGTGTCCAACATTCACTAGCACAGAAAACTCAGTTTTCACACTATGACTTAGAATAGCACTGCACCCTCTCTTCCCCTTACCTCTGCCACTAAATCATTATTCCGAATCCTAGAAGTCCATGTTCTTTTCATCATGTTACTACTATATTAGTGGTAAGTAATGGATTTGGAAAATTGCATTTAAGGATGGTTCTTTATTGACATATATTGACACTGAAGAATATAAATGCTGATTACACAAATAATATGGCAAGTAGATTACTGAGATATCAGTATTATTTTTATTATTGTCTAATGAACATTACTATTACTAATGCTCTTAAGTCAACAATGACAGGGTCACCAAAGTCAGAAAAGAAATGGAAATTCAAAGCATTTACTAAAACCATATCCAAGCCATTTAGGTTAAGACACTCAGTGCCATATTTTCACAAACAAAAGGAAAATGTACACCTTGCTTACTTTCACCCTTAAGATTTCCCTCACAATGCCTTTCTCATCTGGAATGTCTTCCTTTCTCACCTCTGTCAATTCAAGCTTGAACTTTGCTTTAAGGCTCAGCTGGAACACCACTCCTCTAACAGAGTCTTCACCAGTCTTTTATTCCTTGGAACACCTAAAGCACTTATAGAATGTACCGCTTAGCACTTATATTCTGTTACATATTTTTCAACATTGGTTAATAAATATTTTTTCCTCAACTGAAGAGAGAAGGGTGTCCCCCACTGTCCCTGTAACTGTGTTAAGTATTTCTCAGTGATTCATTTTGATTGGGTTTATATATTCTAGTGAATCCTAAAGAAACATCTAATTATATTGCTTTTCTTGTTATTTAAATCAATTTCTTATTTTACTCATAGATAAAAATAATCTGACCCCAAATTCTACTATTATTCATTATATGATCATATATAAAGTTTATATATGTGTATATTTTACCTACTGTCTTCTTACTAATTTTTCTTTAATTTAATATGGTCAATACAATGCAACTTTATAGAGAATTGGTCATTTTAACTCAAATTCTTTAACATTGTATCTTATTTTCAGATTAGATGCCTAAACAAATAAGCTCTGACTACTTAAAGAATCAAGAAAAATACCCCTAATTTTATATCTGTAAGAAAGAAATGATAATGCATGATATGATTTTTCTGCTTCAGAAAATAATACATAATAGCTAGCATCAGGAAAATTAAAGTTGTGGCTACAAAACATCATACGACTAATTTTTTTGCATTTTTCTTTTGTCAACAAGACATTTGGCATCATGTAGACAATGTTAATGTCTACATGATGTCAAAATGCTTACTTTAGCAGTCAACTGACACATGGGGGTGAAAATCAACATGATTTCTTTCCTATACTTGATGGTATTCGACATTTTTAATGGAAACAGCCATATTAACTGATATTTTTAAAGTTTATATCATAGTCTCTCAAATTTAGACTAACAGAGTCTGGAAAAACGTGAATATTATTTTGTATCTGCCAGGAGACCCCTTGCCACTCTATTAAACCTATGGAGGACGTCTGGCTTAAGGGAGAGATGTTTTACCACTGTCAGATCTAGCTGAAATCTGCTGAGGAGGAGGGGGAAATGCTTTATTGATAACAAACAGAAATTGTCTCAAGAAGCTTCTACCTTTACAAATAAAAGCTCATCTGAAAACCGTTGTGATACTGAAAGCATGATGAATTGGTTCAGAGGAGGAAACAGACCACTTTTTGATCAGAAATGCCATCATTCAACATTTTTCCTTTGTGTAAAAGTACAGAAAATAGTATTAAACTAAGCAGTCATCAATATGTCCTGCCATATTCTAATTACACCATAATTTTTTCTTGCGTTTGATAATAATTCAAATTCTGACAGTTTCCTTTGAGGTGTGAAAACATTAACTTATAAACTCTAACACCTATTTTCCAAAAAAGTACTAAGGTAAAACCAGTATCTAATGCTAAGGGGAAATAAGTCTTGGAGCCAGAAGACTTGGACTCAAGTCTCTGCTACATTATTAACCAGTTCTGCTCTATCATTAACTAGTTATGTCACCTTGGGCTGCTTTAACCTTCTGACTCTAATTCTCTCATCTATAAAATGCAATTATTAATATATGCTTTACCCTTCTGTGGTGAGATTAAATGAAATAAGAGATAGACATATATTCTCTGTAAACCAGAAAATGCCAAAATAATAAAATAAAATAAAAATTGTCAGCCCAGATCACTGACATCTTTGTTATTGTTATTCATATTACCTGAAAGCAAATGGGCTTAGAGCTATCGCACACTTTCATGTACTCAGCATAGCCACAACCCAATTACTGTCCTTTAAAAATACAGATGTTTAAAGTCCCACCCTCTTGTGAATATTTAGTGTCAAGTTGGATAAAGCACCTGCATGATTGACTTAATTGTTTATTTTCTTTTGAATGTTAGTGCCGTGAGGGCAGAAAATATATATATATGTATTTGCAATTGGTCAATCAAAAGAAAAGCCTGAAAAATTCACAAAAAGTAAAAGGTACCTTGCAAAGATGGCAATCATATTAATAACTAAACAAATAAACCTACTCCAGTGTCATTCAATATGCAATGGTGGAAAAGATTGTCAAATTCATAGACTCTTAAGATCTGGAAGAGAGCTTGGAAATTGAATTCTCTACCTCTTTACCTCATGAGATAATCCTCTCTACCATTTTACAGCCAGCCAGATCCTTTTCATTACATCCCAGCAGTCAAGTTTTTCTTCTCCACTCTACAGCTATGTGTTGCCTGGATTCACAGTCATTCCTCAAGTGGCATAATAGTTTTTCTAGATTTCTTCTGATTTTTTTCTGGGAAGTTATCACAAATTATTATGTCAACTCTTGGTGAGAGATCTCAGAGAACCATTTAGGGGTGGAAGGACTGAGTGGCAATGAAAACAACCTCTTTTGCCTGCTATTAAGATGACTTTTAAATGCTAAATAGTTTCAAAAGTTATTTCAATCTAACATATATTTACACAATCCTAAATAAAATACATTTCATTTCTGTTTGTTAATATCTCTATGCCTCTATACAATTTTTTAATTAAACAGGTTTTTTTTTTAGTAGATATTCTAATAGTTTTACTCTACTAGGTATTTTCAAATCTGTTTATTAAGAGAAACTTCAAGATGGCAGAAGAGTAAGACTCAGAGATCACCTTCCTCCCCAAAAATACTTCAGAAATACATCTACATGTGGAACAACTCCTACAGAACACCTACTTGAACGCTGGCAGAAGACCTCAGACCTCTCAAAAGGCAAGAAACTCCACACGTACCTGGGTAGGGCAAAAGAAAAAAGACAAAACAGAGACAAAAGAATAGGGATGGGACCTGCACCAGGGGGAGGGAGCTGTGAAGGAGGAACGGTTTCCACACACTAGGAAGGACCTTTGCGGCTGGAGACTGTGGGTGGCGGAGGGGGGGACGCTTCGGAGCCACGGAGGAGAGCTCAGCAACAGGGGTGCGAGGGCAAAGCAGAGAGATTCCCGCACAGAGGATAAGTGCCGACCAGCACTCACCAGCCCGAGAGGCTTGTCTGCTCACCCGCTGTGATGGGTGGGGGCTGGGTGCTGAGGCTCGGGCTTTGGAGGTCGGATCCCAGGGAGAGGACTGGGGTTGGCTGGGTGAACACAGCCTGAAAGGACTAGTGCTCCACAGCTAGCCGGGAGGGAGTCTGGGAAAGTCTGGAGCTGCCGAAGAGGCAAGAGACTTTTCCTTATTTAAATTTTATTTATTTATTAATTTTATTAACATCTTTATTGGAGTATAACTGCTTTACAATGGTGTGTTAGTTTCTGCTTTAAAACAAAGTGAATCAGTTATACATATACATATGTCTCCATATCTCTTCCCTCTTGCATCTCCCTCCCTCCCACTCTCCCTATCCCACCCCTCTAGGTGGTCACAAAGCACCAAGCTGATCTCCCTGTGCTATGTGGCTGCTTCCCACTAGCTACCTATTTTACGTTTGGTAATGTATATATGTCCATGCCACTGAAGAGACTTTTTCTTGCCTCTTTGTTTCCTGGTGTGTGAGGAGAGGGGATTCAGAGCGCGGCTTAAAGGAGCTCCAGAGACGGGCGCGAGCCGCAGTTATCAGCATGGACTCCAGAGACGGGCATGAGATGCTAAGGCTGCTGCTGCAGCCACCAAAAAGCCTGTGTGCAAGCACAGGTTACTATCCACACCTCCCCTCACGGGCACCTGTGTAGCTCGCCACTGCCAGGGTCCCGTGATCCAGGGACACATTCCCCGGAAAAACACACGGCGCGCCTCAGGCTGGTGCAAGGTCATGCTGGCCTCTGCTGCCGCAGGCTCAATCCGCATCTGTACCCCTCCCTCCCCCCAGCCTCAGTGAACTAGAGCCCCCGAATCAGCTGCTCCTTTAAACCTGTCCTGTCTGAGCGAAAAACAGACACCTTCAGGCGACCTACACGCAGAGCCAGGTCCAAATCCAAAGCTAAACCCTGGGAGCTGTGTGAAAAAAGAAGAGAAAGGGAAATCTCTCCCAGCAGCCTCAGGAGCAGTGGATTAAATCTCCACAATCAACTTGATGTACCATGCATCTGTGGAATACCTGAATAGACAACGAATCATCCCAAATTGAGGAGGTGGACTTGGGAGCAATGATATATATATTTTTTACCCTTTTATTCTTTTTGTGAGTGTGTATGTGTATGCTTCTGTGTGTGATATTGTCTGTAGAGCTTTCTTTTACTCTTTGTCCTAGGGTTCTGTCTGTCAGTTTTTTTTTTTTTTTACTTAAAAAATTTTTTTTCTTCAAAATTATTTTTTATTTTAATAACTTTATTTTATTATATTTTACTTTATTTTATTTTATCTTCCTTTCTTTCTTTCTTTTTTTTTCTCTCTTTTATTCTGAGCCATGTGGAGGACAGGCTCTTGGTGCTCCAGCCAGGCGTCAGGGCTGTGCCATTGAGGTGGGAGAGCCAAGTTCAGGACACTGGTCCACAAGAGAACTCCCAGCTGCATGTAATATCAAATGGCAAAAATCTCCTAGAGATCTCAATCTGAACGCCAAAATCCAGCTCCACTCACTGACCAGCAAGCTACAGTGCAGGACACCCTATGCCAAATAACTAGCAAGACAGGAACACACCCATCCATTAGCACAGAGGCTGCCTAAAATCATAATAAGGCCACAGACACCACAAAACACACTACCAGACGTTGACCTGCCCACCAGAAAGACAAGATGCAACCTCATCCACCAGAACACAGGCACGAGTCCTGTCCACCAGGAAGCCTACACAACCCACTGAAACAACTTTAGCCACTGGGGACAGACACCAAAAAAAACTGAAAATACGAACCTGCATCCTGCAAAAAGGAGACCCCAAACACGAAGGTAAACAAAATAAGAAGACAGAGAAACACACAGCAGATGAAGGAGCCAGGCAAAAACCTACCAAACCTAACAAATGAAGAGGAAATAGGCAGTCTAACTTAAAAAAATTCAGAATAATGATAGTACAGATGATCCAAAATCATGGAAATAGAATGGAGAAAATACAAGAAACGTTTAACAAGGACCTAGAAGAACTAAAGAGGAAACAAACAGTGATGAACAACACAAAAAATGAAATTAAAAATTCTCTAGAAGGTATCTATAGCAGAATAACTGAGGCAAAAGAACGGATAAGTGACCTGGAAGATAAAATAGTGGAAATAACTACTGCAGAGCAGAAGAAAGAAAAAAGAATGAAAAGAATTGAGGACAATCTCAGAGACCTCTGGGACAACATTAAATGCAACAACATTCGAATTATAGGGGTCCTGAAGAAGAAGAGAAAAAGAAAGGGACTAAGAAAATATTTGAGGAGGTTATAGTTGAAAACTTTCCTAATATGGGAAAGGAAATAGTTAATCAAGTCCAGGAGGCACAGAAAGTCCCATACAGGAAATATCCAAGGAGAAACAGGCCAGGAAACATATTAATCAAACTATCAAAAATTAAATACAAAGAAAAAATATTAAAAGAAGCAAGGGAAAAACAACAAATAATACATAAGGGAATCCCCATAAGGTTAACAGCTGATCTTTCAGAAGAAACTCTGCAAACCAGAAGCGAGTGGCAGGACATATTTAGAGTGATGAAGGAGAAAAACCTACAACCAAGATTACTCCACCCAGCAAGGATCTCATTCAGATTTGACGGAGAAATTCAAAGTTTACAGACAAGCAAAAGCTAAGAGAATTCAGCACCACCAAACCAGCTTTACAACAAATGCTAAAGGAACTTCTCTAGGCAGGAAACACAACAGAAGGAAAAGACCTACAATAATAAACCCAAAACAATTAAGAAAATGGTAATAGGAACATACATATCGATAATTACCTTAAATATAAATGGAATAAATGCTCCCACCAAAAGAAACACACTGGCTGAATGGATACAAAAGGAGACCCATATATATGCTGTCTACAAGAGACCCGTTTCAGACCTAGGGACACATACAGACTGAAAGTGAGGGGATGGAAAAAGATATTCCATGCAAATGGAAATCTAAAGAAAGCTGGAGTAGCAATTCTCATATCAGACAAAATAGACTTTAAAACAAATACTATTACAAGAGACAAAGAAGGACACTACAAAATGATCAAGGGATCAATCCAAGAGGAAGATATAACAATTGTAAATATTTATGTACCCAACATAGGAGCACTCAATACATAAGGCAAATACTAACAGCCATAAAAGGGGAAATTGACAGTAACACAATCAAGTGGGACTTTAACTCCCCACTTTCACCAATGGACAGATCATTCAAAATGAAAATAAATAAGGAAACACAAGCTTTAAATGATACATTAAATGAGATGGACGTAATTGATATTTATAGGACATTCCATCCAAAAACAACAGAATGCACATTCTTCTCGTGTGCTCATAGAATATTCCTCAGGATAGATCATATCTTGGATCACAAATCAAGTCTTGGTAAATTTATGAAAATTGAAATTGTATCAAGTATCTTTTCTGACCACAACACTATGAGACTAGATATCAATTACAGGAAAAAATCTGTAAGAAATACAAACACATGGAGGCTAAACAACACACTATTAATAGCCAAGAGATCACTGAAGAAATCAAAGAGGAAATCAAAATATACCTAGAAACAAATGACCATGAAAACACAATGACCCAAAACCTTTGGAGTGCTGCAAAAGCAGTTCTAAGAGGGAAGTTTATAGCTATGCAAGCCTACCTTAAGAAACAAGAAACATCTCAAATAAAAGACCTAACCTTACACTTAAAGCAATTAGAGAAAGAAGAACAAAAAAACACCAAAGTTAGCAGAAGGAAAGAAAACATAATATCAGATCAGAAATAAATGAAAAAAAAATGAAGGAAATGGTAGCAAAGATCAAAAAAACTAAAAGCTGGTTCTTTGAGAAGATAAACAAAATTGATAAACATTTAGCCAGACTTATCAGGAAAAATGGGAGAAGAGTCAAATCAATAGAATTAGAAATGAAAAAGGAGAAGCAACAACTGACACTGCAGAAATACAAAGGATCATGAGAGATTACTACAAGCAACTGTATCCCAATAAAATGGACAACCTGGAAGAAATGGACAAATTTGTAGAAATGCACAACCTTCCGAGACTGAACCAGGAAGAAATAGAAAATATGAAAAGACCAATCACAAGCACTGAAATTGAAACTGTGATTAAAAGTCTTCCAACAAACAAAAATCCAGGACCAGATGGCTTCACAGGCGACTTCCATCAAAAATTTAGAGAAGAGTTAACACCTTTCCTTCTCAAACTCTTCCAAAATATAGCAGAGGGAGGAACACTCCCAAACTCATTCTAGGAGGCCACCATCACTCTGATACCAAAACCAGACAAAGATGTCACAAAGAAAGAAAACTACAGGCCAATATCACTGATGAACATAGATGCAAAAATCCTCAACAAAATACTAACAAACAGAATCCAACAGCACATTAAAAGGATCATCCACTATGATCAAGTGGGGTTTTGCCCAGGAATGCAAGCCTTCTTCAATATACACAAATCAATCAATGTGATACACCATATTAACAACTTGAAGGAGAAAAACCATATGATCGTCTCAATAGATACAGAGAAAGCTTTTGACAAAATTCAACACCTATTTATGATAAAAACCCTCCAGAGAGTAGACATAAAGGGAAGTTTCCTCAACATAATAAAGGCCACATATGACAAACCCACAACCAACGTTGTCCTCAATGGTGAAAAACTGAAACCATTTCCATTAAGATCAGGGATAAGAAAAGGTTGCCCACTCTCACCACTATTATTCAACATAGTTTTGGAAGTTTTAGCCATAACAATCAGAGAATAAATAGAAGTAAAAGGAATCCAAATCGGAAAAGAAGAAGTAAAGCTGTCACTGTTTGCAGATGACATGATACTATGCATAGAGAATCCTAAAGATGCTACCAGAAAACTATTAGAGCTAATCAATGAATTTGGTAAAGTAGCAGGATACAAAATTAACACACAGAAATCTTTGGCATTCCTATACATTAATGACGAAAAATCTGAAAGTGAAATTAAGAAAACACTCCCATTTACCATTGCAACAAAAAGAATAAAATATCTAGGAATAAACCTACCTAAGGAGACAAAAGACCTGTATGCAGAAAGTTATAAGACACTGATGAAAGAAATTAAAGATGATACAAATAGATGGAGAGATATACCATGTTCTCGGATTGGAAGAATCAACATTGTGAAAATGACTCTACTGCCCAAAACAATTTACAGATTCAATGCAATCCCTATCAAACTATCACTGGCACTTTTCACAGAACTAGAACAAAAAATTTCACAATTTGTATGGAAACAGAAAGACCCTGAATAGCCAAAGCAGTCTTGAGAAAGAAAAACGGAGCTGGAGGAATCAGGCTCCCTGACTTCAGACTATACTACAAAGCTACAGTAATCAAGACAGTATGGTACTGGCACAGAAACAGAAATATAGATCAATGGAACAGGATAGAAAGCCCAGAGATAAATCCACACACATATGGTCACCTTATCTTTGATAAAGGAGGCAGGAATATACAGTGGAGAAAAGACAGCCTCTTAAATAAGCAGTCCTGGGGAAAGAAATTAGAACACTCCCTAACACCATACACAGAAATAAACTCAAAATGGATTAAAGACCTAAATGTAAGGCCAGACACTATCAAACTCTTAGAGGAAAACATAGGCAGAACACTCTATGACATAAATCACAGCAAGATCCTTTTTGACCCACCTCCTAGAGAAATGGAAATAAAAACATAAATAAACAAATGGGACCTAATGAAACGTAAAAGCTTTTGCACAACAAAGGAAACCATAAACAAGACGAAAAGACAACCCTCAGAATGGGAGAAAATATTTGCAAATGAAGCAACTGACAAAGGATTAATCTCCAAAACTTCCAAGCAACTCATGCAGCTCAATATCAAAAAACAAACAGCTGAATCCAAAAATGGGCAGAAGACCTAAATAGACATTTCTCCAAAGAAGATATACAGATTGCCAACAAACATATGAAAGAATGCTCAACATCATTAATCATTAGAGAAATACAAATCAAAACTACAGTGAGATATCATCTCACACTGGTCAGAATGGCCATCATCAAAAAATCTACAAACAACACATGCTGAAGAGGGTGTGGAGAAAAGGGAACCCTCTTGCACTGTTGGTGGGAATGCAAATTGATACAGCCAGTATGGAGAACAGTTTGGAGGTTCCTTAAAAAACTAAAAATAGAACTACCATATAACCCAGCAATCCCAATACTGGGCATATACACGGAGAAATCCATAATTCAAAAAGAGTCATGTACCAAAATGTTCATTGCAGCTCTATTTACAATAGCCAGGACATGGAAGCAACTGAAGTGTCCATCAACAGAGATGAATGTAAAAAGTAGATGTGGCACATATATACAATGGAATATTACTCAGTCATAAAAAGGAATGAAACTGAGTTATTTGTAGTGAGGTGGATGGACATAGAGACTGTCATACAGAGTGAAGTAAGTCAGAAATAGGAAAACAGATACCATATGCTAACACATATATATGGAATCTAAAAAAAGAAAAAAAAAAAATCAGAATAACCTAGGGGCAAGACGGGAATAAAGATGCAGACCTAGTAGAGAATGGACTTGAGGATACGGGGAGGGGGAATGGTAGGCTGGGACAAAGTGAGAGAGTGGTATGGACATATATACACTATCAAACGTAAAATAGATAGCTAGTGGGAAGCAGCCGCATAGCACAGGGAGATCAGCTTGGTGTTCTTTGACCACCCAGAGGGGTGGGATAGGGAGGGTGGGAGGGAGTGAGATGCAAGAGGGAAGAGAGATGGAGACATATGTATATGTATAACTGATTCACTTTGTTATAAAGCAACAACTAACACACCATTGTAAAGCAATTATACTCTAATAAAGATGTTAAAAAAAAATCTGTTTTTTAAGGTTGTGACAAGTGGAGTTGGGCTTGTTTTACACATAAAATTAATGCATATATAGCATATTAATTTCATGTTCAGAAATTAATTTATAAAAATAATATTGAGTTGGCCAAAAATTTCGTTTGGGTTTTTCCATAACATCTTACAGAAAAACCCAAACTAAAGTTTAGCCAACCCAATATTTTCAGTATTAAGTTATGTTATTCTTCAGGTGTTCTAAATATCACTGTTCTTCCTCTGTCTTTTGCCTTTTTCTCAAATGTAATCAAGGACTTCACCAGAAAGGTAAAACTATGTATTTCTATCTACAGGTGGAAATTTTAAAACATTTGTTTTATCATGAACTGGGTAAAGCACAAGAAAAATTGAAAAGAGAAAAATTGAAAATACATTTTAACTCATATTCCCCAGTCCTCAGAAGTCTGTGACTTCAAAATAAAGTAGTACTTCCTTTGTTTTACTGATTTATCTTGGTACAGACGCTCATCCTGTTTGACTTAGAGATGCTAGTCTTTTATTAGGTTTCCTTCTCCCAGGTGCCTCTGGAAATTCTGAGAGCATTTGTTATGCTCTTAAAACATAAGCTATCAAAATCTTTTCTGGTACTCACTGGTCACTTGGACCCAGGACCCTGATTCTAGACCTTGTTCCCTAGTTCTGTGCTGAGCTTCAATTCATATGTATCTCTGGAGGGGTTCCCCTTCTTCTTTGACTTCACCTCAAGCATAGTGGCAAGCTCATGTCTCAATTCTCTGAAGCACAACAGGCGTATGCAATTTGTTTAACAAGGCTGTTCCAAAAAGAAACAAGAGAAGGGAACTGTAATACAGAAAACTTATATTTGGTTGTGGTTGTTTTTAGAATCTATAATCTCAAGCCACAGGTCAAAAGTCTCCTGGGACCATTTTTTCCATTAGATTTTGGCCTCCCTCACTGTGGTAAAAATCAACTTCTGTGCCATCTCTTGTCTTTCTTGTCTCATGGAGTTCAGCTTAATTCCTGGTAAATGGGCAAGGAGAATTTCCTAACTACACCTCTTCTTCTGTAAGCTAGATGCCAACTTCCTGAGGCTAAAGAGAAAAGAAATAGCTTTCCTGTTGACACCCCCAGGAGATCTCAATTTCTGCCCTTGATTGACCTCTCCCAGCCTGATTCATGGTGCACATGCATTCTCTTCAGGGAGAAATTCACCCCCTTGCCACAGGTATTGGTCTACCCAGGCACCCTTAAGGACAATTCCACAATACAGAATTCCCTGTGTATTTCCCAAAGTGTAGAATACTGTGCATTGAAAAACATAAATGAAATCAACAAGGTTGGGGCTAGGTAGTAACACTTTAGTTTCTGTTTCCAGCATTTTGTGAGCAAATGCTTGCATGGGAAGCATACAAACAAATGAAGAAATAATAAGTGCTAACCAAGGGCAATCTAAATCAGAACCACATTAACAAAGAGAACATTTGATAGCTTAGTCTTAAGTGTCTGCATGTAGATTATTTTTCTGATATCAAGAAATTCTCAAGAAGAAAACGTAGGTAACTTTCTGTATGTCTGAATAACTTTAAAAATCCCCAAAAGATAAACCTTCCCAGAATAAAGAAAAAAAAAGTCTTTCACAAGAGGAAAAGAAAAAAACTCCATCCTAGAAAACAGAAATTAAGTTCTAGTAATTTTTTAAAAGTCAGCATTTTAGAACAGTTCTAGGTTCACAGCAAAATCAAGAGGAAAAGACAGAGATTTCCCATATAATCCTTGCCCTGACACCTACATAGCTTCCCCTATTATCAGTGTCACCCACCAGAGTGGGTGATACATTTGTTAGAATTGATAAACCTACATTGACACAACATAATCACTCAAAATCCTTTATTTACATTAGGGTTCATTCTTGATGTTGTCCATTCTATGGGCTTGGACAAATGTATAATGACATATATCCATCATTGCAGTATTATACAAAATTTTTTCACTGTCCTAAAAAATCTTCTATACACTGCTTATTAATCTCTCCCCTTCCCCCAATCCCTCACAAACACTGATATGTATAATCTCCTTATTTTTGCCTTTTCCAGAATGTCATATAGTTGGAATCATACAATATGAAAAGTACTACTTTTCACACTGGCTTCTTTCACTTTGTAAAATGCATTCCATGTATTTTCATTGTTTGACAGCTCATTTCTTTTTAAGTTCCATTGTCTGAATGTACCACAGTTTATTTATCTATTCACCTATTTAAGGATATGTTGGTTGCTTCTGAGTTTTGGTAATTATGGATGAAGCAGCTATAAATATCTGTGTGCAGGTTTTTGTTGTGGACCTAAGCTTTCAACTATTTTGGGTTGATACCAAGGAACATAATTGCAGAATTATATCGTAAAAATATGCTTAGTTTTGTAAAAAACCATCAAACTGTCTTCCAAAATGGCTATATGATTTTGCATTCCCGCCAGCAAGGAATGAGAGTTCCTGTTGCTCCACATCCTTGTCAGCATTTGGCATTGTCAGTGTTATGGATTATGGCCAATCTAAAAGCTGTGTAGTGGTATTTCATTGTTGTTTTAATTTGCATTTCCCTGATCACATATGATGTGGAACATCTTTACCTATACTTATTTCCCATCTGTATTTCTTCCTTGGTCAGGTGTCTGTTAAGATCTTTGGCCCATTCTTTAATTGGATTGTATGTTTGCTTATTGTTGAGCTTTAAAAGTTATTTGTATATTTTGGATAATATTCATCAGATGTGTCTTTTGTAAATAGTTCCTTCCACTCTGACTTGTCTTCTTGAACTGTTGACATTTCTTTCACAGGGGAAAGTTTTTAATTCTTTTTAAAAAAATTTTTATTGAAGTATAGTTGCTTTACAATGTTGTGTTAGTTTCAGGTATACAGCAAAGTGAATCAGTTATACATATACATATATTGACTCTTTTTATAGATCCTTTTCCCATATAGGCCATTACAGAGTATTGAGTAGAGTTCCCTTGCTATACAGTAGGTTCTTGTTAGTTACTATTTTATATATAGTAGTGTGTATATGTCAACCCCAATCTCTCAATTTATCCCTCTCTCCCCCGCCCCCCCCCGTTATCCCCTGGTAACTTTAAGTTTTTTTTCTACATCTGTGATTCTACTTCTCTTTTGTAACTAAGTTCATTTATACCCCTTTTTTTTAGATTCCACATATAAGCAATATCATATGATATTTGCCTTTCTGTGTCTGATTTAACTTCACTCAATATGACAATCTCTAGGCCTATCCATGTTGCTGCAAAGAGAATTATTTTGTTCTATTTTGTGGCTGAGTAATATTCTATTGTATATATGTACCACATCTTCTTTATCCATGTTTCCTACTCCTCCACCATCTTGATCCCCATTCTCCAGAATTTTTTTTAATTTTAATGAAGTTTAGCTTATCCATTATTTCTTTCATAGTGATGCATTTAAAAGTGCATCACCATTCCCAAGATTATTTAGGTTTTCTCCTGTGTTCTCTACTAGGAGATTTATAGTTCTATAGTTTTGTGTTTTCCTCTCAGGTCTATGATCCATTTTGAGTTAATTTTTGTGAAGAGTGAAAGGTTGTTTTAATAACTTAAAAAATTTTTTTAGTTTACATTGGAGTATAGGTGATTTGCTATGTTGTGTTAGTTACAAGTGCACAGCAAAGTGATTCAGTTATATATATATATATATATATATATATATATATATATATATATATATATATATATTCTGTTTCAGATTTTTTTCCCATATAAATTATTACTGAATAATAAGTAGAGCTCCCTGTACAATACTAGATCTTCGTTGATTATCTATTTTCTATGTATATAGTATGTAAATGTTAATCCCAAACTCCTAATTTATTCCTCCTCCCCACCTTTCCCCTTTGGCAACCATAAGTTTGTTTTCTACATTGGTGAGTCTGTTTGTAATAAGTTCATTTGTATCATTTCTTTAGATTTCACATTTAAGGGATATCATATGATATTTGTCTTTCTCTGTCTGATTTACTTCACTTAGCATGATAATCTCTAGGTCCATCCATGTTGCTGCAAATGGCATTATTTCACTCTTTTTTTTAAATAATTTTTTATTGGAGTATAGTTGCTTTACAATGTTGTGTTAGTTTCTGCTGTGCAGCAAAGTGAATCAGTTATACATATACATATATCCATTCTTTTTTAGATTTCCTTCCCATTTCGTTCACCACATAGCATTGAGTATAGTTCCCTATGCCATACACTATGTTTTCATTAGTTATCTGTTTTATACATAGTAGTGTATATATGCCAAACCCAATCTACCAGTCAATCCTACAACCCTTCCCCCCTTGGTAACTATACATTTGTTCTCTACATCTGTGACTCTATTTCTTCTTTGCAAATAAGTTCATCTGTACCATTTTTCTAGATTCCACATATAAGTGATACTACACAATATTTGTTTTTCTCTTTCTGACTTACTTCACTCTGTATGACAATCCCTAGGTCCATCTACGTCTCTTCAAGTGGCACTACTTTGTTCCTATTTATGGCTGAGTAATATTACATTGTATATATGTACCACTTCTGCTTTATCCATTCCTCTGTCAATCGACATTTAGGTTGCTCCCATGTCCTGGCTATTATAAATAGTGTTGCAATGAACATCGGGGTGCATGCATCTTTCAAATTCTGGTTTTCTCTAGATATATGCTCAGGAGTGGGATTGCTGGATCATACAGCAGCTCCGTTTTTAGTTTTTTAAGGAACCTCCATACTGTTCTCCATAATGGTTTTACCAATTTACGTTCCCACCAACAGTGTAAGAGGATTCCCTTTTCTCCACACCCTCTCTAGCATTTATTGTTTGTAGATTTTTTTGATGATGGCCATTCTGAATGGTGTGAGATGATAACTCACTGAAGTTTTGATTTGCATTTCTCTAATAATTAGAAATGTTGAGCATCTTTTCATGTGTTTTTTGGCCATCTGTATGCTTTCCTTGGAGAAATGTCTATTTAGATCTTCTGCCCATTTTTTGACTGTGTTTTTTTTGTTTTTGTTTTTGTTTTTGATATTGAGCTCCTGAGCTGTTTGTATATTTTGGAGATTAATAATCCCTTGACGGTTGCATCTTTTGCAAATATTTTCTCTCATTCTGTGGTTGGTCTTTTCATTTTGTTTATGGTTTCCTTTGATGTGCAAAAGTTTTTGAGTTTAATTAGGTCCCATTTGTTTATTTTTTATTTTATTTCCATTACTTTATGGATGGATCTAAAAAGATATTGCTGCAATTTATGTCAAAGAGTGTTCTGCCTATGATTTCCTCTAGTAGTCTTATCATATCCAGTCTCACATTTAGGTCTTTAATCCATTTTGAGGTTTTTTTGTGTGTGTATCATGTTAGAGAATGTTCTAATTTCATTATTTTATATGTAGCTGTACAGTTTTCCCAGCACCACTTATTGAAGAGACTATTTTCATTGTATATTCTTGCCTCCTTTGTTGTAGATTAATTGATCATAGGAGTATGGGTTTATTTCTGGGCTTTCTATCCTCTTCCATTGATCTATATTTCTGTTTTTGTGCCAGTACCATGCTCTTTTGATGATGGTAGCTTTGTAGTATAGTGTGAAGTCAAGGAGCATGATTCCTCCAGCTCCGTTTTACTTTCTCAAAATTGCTTTGTCTATTTGGGGTCTTTTGTGTTTCTATACAATTTTTAATTTCTTTTGTTCTAGCTCTGTGAAAAGTACCATTGGCTATTTGATAGGAATTACATTGAATATGTACATTGCCTTGGTTACTATAGTCATTATGACAATATTGATTCTTCCAATCCAAGGACATGGTATAACTTTCCATCTGTTTGTGTTATCTTCTCTTTCTTTCATCAGGGTATTATAGTTTTCAGAGTACAGGTCTTTTGCCTCCTTAGATTTATTCCTAGGTATTTTATTCTATTTGATGTTATGGTAAATGGGGTTGTTTCCTTAATTTCTCTTTCTGACCTTTCATTGTTAGTGTATAGAAATGAAACAGATTTCTGTGTATTAATTTTATATACTGCAACTTTACCAAATTCATTAATGAGTTCTAGTAGTTTTCTGGTAGCATCTTTAAGATTTTTTATGTATAGTATTGGATTGGCCAAAGGTTCATCTTTAAGATTTTTTTATGTATACTACTGGATTTGCCAAAAGTTCATTTGGGTTTTTCCATAACTTCTTACAGAAAACTTGAATGCACTTTTTGACGAAGCCAATATCATGTCATCTGCAAAGAGTGACAGTTTTACGTCTTCTTTTCCAATTTAAACTCCTTTCACTTCTTTTTTTTTCTCTGATTGCTTTGGCTAGGACTTCAAATACTATGTTGAATAAAACTGGTGCGAATGGACATCGTTCGCTTGTTCCTGATCTTAGAGGAAATGCTTTCAGCTTTTCACCATTGAGTATGATGTTAGCTGTGGGTTTTTCATAAATGGCCTTTATTATGTTGAGGTAGGTCCGTCTATGCCCACATTCTGGAGAGTTTTTATTTAAAATGGTTGTTAAATGTTGTCAAAAGCTTTTTCCACATCTATTGAGATGATCATGTGGTTTTTATTCTTCAATTTGTTAATGTGGTGCATTACTCTGATTTGAGGGTATTGAAAAATCTTCGCATTCCTGGGATAAATCCAACTTAATCATGGTGTATGATCATTTTAAAGTATTATTGGATTCAGTTTGCTAGTAATTTATTGAGGATTTTGCATATATGTTTATCAGTGATATTGACCTGCAATTTTCTTTTTTTGTTGTATCTGGTTTTGGTATCAGCATGATGGTGGCCTCATAGAATGAGTTTGGGATTGTTCCTTCCTCTGAAATTTTTTGGACTAGTTTCAGAAGGATAGGTATTAACTCTTATCTAAATGTTTGATAGAATTTGCCTGTGGAGCCATCTAGTTCTGAACTTCTGTTTGTTGGGTTTTTTAAATCACAGTTTCTATTTCATCACTTGTGATTGGTGTATTCATATTTTCTGTTTATTCCTGGTTCAGAGATTTTACCTTTCTAAGAATTTGTCCATTTCTTCTAAGTTGTCCATTTTATTGGCATATAATTGTTTGTCATAGTCTCTTATGATCCTTCGTATTTCTGTGGTGTCCATTGTAACTTCCCCATTTTCATTTCTAATTTTATTGATTTGAGCCCTCTCCCTTTTTTTTTCTTGATAAATCTGGCTAAAGGTTTAACAATTGTTTTGTCTTTTCAAAGAACAAGCTTTTAGTTTAATTGTTCTTTTCTATTGTTTTCTTGTCTCTATTTCATTTATTTCGGCTCTGATCTGTATGGTTTCTTTCCTTCTACTAACTTTGGGTTTTGTTTGTTCTTCTTTATCTAGTTGCTTTAGGAGTAAGGTTACGTTGTTTTTGAGATTTTTCTTGTTCTTCTGAGGTAAGATTTTATTGCTTTAAACTTCCCTCTTAGAACTGCTTTTTCTGCATCACATAGGTTTTGGATCATCGTGTTTTCTTTGTCCTTTGTATCTAGGTATTTTTTAATTTCCTCTTTGATTTCTTCAGTGATCCATTGGTTGCTTAGTAGCATATTGTTTAGCCTCCACGTGTTTGTGTTTTTTACAATTTTTTCCTTGTAGTTGACTTCTAATCTCATAGTGTTGTGGTTGGAAAAGATGTCTGATATGATTTCAATTTCCTTAAATTTACCAAGGCTTGCTTTGTGACCCTGCATGTGATCTATCCTAGAGAATGTTCCATGTGCACTTGAAAAGGATGTGTATTCTGCTGCTTTTGGATGGAATGCTCTATAAGTATCAATTAAGTTCGTTAGGTCTAATATGTCATTTACAGCCTGTGTTTCCTTATTGATTTTCTCTGTGGATGAGCTATCCATTGATGTAAATGGGGTTTTAAAGTCCCCCACTGTTGTGTTACTGTCAATTTCTCCTTTTAAGGATGTTAGCATTTGCCTAATATATTGAGATTCTCCTCTGTTGGGTGCATATATATGTATAATTGTTATATCTTCTTCTTGTACTGATATTTTGATCATTACATACTGTCCTTCTTTGTCTCTTGTAACAGACTTTATTTCAAAATCTATTTTGTCTCACATGAGTATTGTTACTTCAGGTGTCTTTTGATTTCCAGTTTCACTGAATACTTTTTCTATTCCTTCACTTTCAGTTTGTGTGTGTCTCTATGTCTGAATTGGGTCTCCTGAAGACAGCTTATATATGGGTCTTGTTTTTTCACCCATTCACCCAGTCTTCATCTTTTGGTAGGAGCATTTAATCCGTTTAAATTTAAGGTAATTATCCATATGTCTGTTCTTATTGTCATTTTGTTCATTGTTTTGGAATTTTTTTAAAGATATTTTTTCATCCTTTCCTTTTTTTTTTTTCTTTTCCTGTGATTTGATGACCATCTTTAGCATTGTGTTTGGATTCTTTTCTCTTTTTTGTATGTGTGTATCATAGATTTTTGGTTTGCAGTTACCTTAATGTTTTGGTATAGCAACCTATATGTATACCTGATTGTTTCAAGTTGCTGATCTCTTAATTTCAAATGTATTTTAAATATCCTGCAAATATCTTCTCCTCTTCTCATGCTTACTGTTTTTGATATCATTTTCTGTGTTGATGCTTTCCTATCTTTAGTGTATGTTTGCTTCTACCAGTGAGCTTTTCCATTTTGTATTGTTCTTGTTACTAGTTTTGGCCTCTTCTTTTCTGCCTAGAGAAGACCCTTTAGTATTTTTTGTAAAGCTAGTTTGGTGGTGCTGAATTTTTTTAACTTTTGCTTGTCTGTAAAGCCTTTTATTTCTCCATCAAATCTGAATGAGAACTTTGTTGGGTAAAGTATTCTTAGTTGTAGGTTGTTCCATTTTATCACTTTTAATATATTGTGCCACTCCCTTCTGGCCCGCAGAGTTTCTGCTGAAAAATTTGCTATAGCCTTATGGAGATTCCTTTGTTTGTTTGTTGATTTTCCTTGTTGCTTTTAATAGTTTCTTTTTTCTTTAATTTTTGTCAGTTTGATTACTATGTGTCTCTGTGTGTATCTCCTTGGGTTAATCCTGTATGGACCTCTCTGTGCTTCCTGGACTTGATTGACTGTTTTCTTTCCCATGTTAGGGACTTTTTTAGCTATTATCTCTTCAAATGTTTTTCTCGGACACTTTTGCTCTCTCTTCTCCTTCTGGGACCCCTATGATGGGGGGGTCACATCACACACAAATATTGTTGTGTTTTACGTTTTACGTTGTCCCAGAGGTATCTTAAACTGTCTTTGTTTCAAAGTAGACTTTAAAACAAAGTCTATAATAAAAGACAGAGAAGGGTTTCATATAATAATGAGGATCAATTTTAAAAGAAGATATGATTTGTAAACATATATACACCTAATATAGAGCACCTAAATATATAAAACAAAAGAAATAAAGGGAGAAACTGACATTAAAACAATAATACTAGGGCATTTTAACACCATACTTACACCAATGGACACTAATAGAGACAGAAAATCAATAAGAAAATAGTGAGCTTAAATGACAGAATAGCCAGTTGAACTTAATAGATATCTACAGGACACTCCATCCAAAAACAGCAGAATACACATTCTTTTCAAGTGCACATGGAATTTCTCTAGTATAGATCACACAATAGGCCACAAAACAATCTCAACAAATTTAAGAGGATAACAATGACATCAAGCATCTTTTCCAACCACAATGGTATGAAGCTAGAAATCAATTACAACAAGAAAAATTGGAAAAACACAAACACATGGAGATTAAACAACATTCTACTAAAAAAAAAAACAATGGATCTGTGAAGAAATCAAAGAAGACATTGGAAAATACCTTGAGACAAATGAAAACAAAAACGCTACTTTTCAAAATCTATGGGACACAGCAAAAGCAGTTCTAAGACAGAAGTTTAAAATGATACTAGTCTACCTCAAGAAACAAGAAAAATCTCAAATAAATAATCTAATCTACCATCTACAGGAATCAGAAAAAGAACTTGCAAAGTCAGCAGAATGAAGAAAATAATAAAGATCAGAGAGAAAATAAATAAAATATAGACCAAAAGAAAAAAAATCAGTGAAACCAGAAGGTGGTTTTTTGAAAAGTTAAACAAAATTGATAAGCCTTTAACCAGGTTCATTAACAAGCAAAGAGAGAGAACCAAAACAATAAAATATAAGAAATGCAAAATGAGAAATTAAAACTGATAGCACAGAAACACAAACCATCATAAGAGAATACTATGAATATTATATGCCAACAAATTGGACAGCTTAGAAGAAATGGATAAACTCAAAAAAACATACAATACTCCAAGACCACCAAATCAGGAAGAAATAGATAATTTGGACAGATGAATTACTAGTATTGAAACTGAATCAGTAATAATAAAAAAACAACTCCCAACAAATGAAAGTCCAAGATCAAAAGGCTTCATATGGAAATTCTACCAGACATATAAAGAAGAGATATTATGAGACTGGCATGCTGCTGGGTATGCTAAGAGGGAAGCTTTCTTGCCTATACTTCTCAAACTATTCTACAAACTGGAATAGGAGGGAATACTTTCAAATTCATTCTATGCAGCCACCATTACCCTGATACCAAAACCAGACAACAAAAACAGAACAAAAAAAAAACCCCACAAATTACAGGCCAATATTACTGGTGAACATAGATTCAAAAATTCTCAACAAAATATTAGCAAATCGAATTCAACAACACATAAAATAACATAAAACATGATGAAATAGGATTTATTGCAGGGCTACAAAATTGTTCAATAGCCATAAATCAATTTATGTGATACACAACATTTACAAAAAAAAGATTAAAAGCCACGTGATCATCTAATAGATACAGAAAAAGCACTTGACAAAATTCAATATCCATTCATGATAAAAACTCTCAACAAAGTGGGTATAGAGGGAACATACCTCAACATAATAAAGGCCATTTATGACAAATTCACATCTAACATCAAACTCAACTTTGAAAATCAGGTACAAGACAAGCATGCCCACTCTCAACATTTCTATTTAATATTGTTTTGGAATTCTTAGCCATAGCAATCAGACAAGAAAAATAAATAAAGACCATCCAAATTGGAAGGGAAGAAGTAAAACTATCACTATTAGTAGATGACATGATATTATATGGTGAAAACTCTGAAGTCTCCACCAAAAAACTATTAGAACTAACAAATGAATTTGGTAAAGTTGCAGGATGCAAGATTAATATACAGTTGTATATTAATTGTACAGTCTGTTGCTTTTCTATACACTAATAATCAACTAACAGTAAGATAAAGCAAGAAAGCAGTACCTTTTAAAATCACATCAAAAAGAATAAAATACTTAGGAATAATCTTAACTAAGGAGGTGAAAGATCTGTACTTTGAAAACTATAAGACATCATTGATGAAGAAAATTGAAGATGATGCTAATAAATGGCAAGATATACCATGTTTATTGGTTGGAAGAATTAGTATAGTTAAAGTGTCCTTACTGCCCAAAGAAATCTATAGATTTAATGCAATCCCCATCAAAATACCCATGACATTTTTCAAATAACTAGAACAAACAATCCCAAAATTTGTGTGGAAACACAAAAGACCTGGAATAGCCAAAACAATCTTGAGAAAGAAAAATGGAGGCTCCCTGACTTCAGACTCTACTACAAAGCTACAGTACTCAAAAAAGCATTGTACTTGCACAAAAACAGACATGTAGATCCATTGAACAGAATAGAGAGAACAGAAATAAACCCATGCATATATGTCTTCTCACATATGATAAAGGGGGCAAAAATATACAACTGGGAAAAGATAGTCTCTTTAATAAATGTTGGTGGGAAAACCAAGGAGCTACATATTAAAGAATGAAATTAGAGCATTTCCTCATACCACATACAAAAATAAACTCAAAATGGATTAAAGAACTAAATGTAAGACCTGAAAGCATAAAATTCTTACAAGAAAATAAAGACTGCACTCTATGACATATGTCTTAGCAATATTTTTGGATCTGTCACCTCAGGCAAGGGAAACAAAAACAAAAACAAAAACAAAAAATGGAACTAATTAAACTTAGTAGCTTTTTCACAGTGAAGGAAACCATCAACAAGATGAAGAGACAACCTACTAAATGAGAGAAGATATTTGCAAATGATATGTCTGAAAAAAGTTTAATACAAAAAAATTTTAAAAATCATATAACAATATAACAAATACAAATAACCAGATTATGAAATGGGTAAAGATCTGAATAGGCATTTTTCCAAAGAAGACATACAGATGGGAAACATGAAAAGATGCTTAATATCACTAAACATTAGGAAAATGCAAATCAAAACCACAATAAAATATCATGTCATACTTGTCAGAATGGCTATCATCAAGAGAACAAATAATAAATGCTGGTGACAATGAGGAGAAAACGAAACCCCAGTTCATTGTTGGTGGGAATGTAAACTGGTACAGCCACTATGGAAAACATTATTGAGGTTTCTCAGAACATTAAAAATAGAACAACCATATGATCCAGCAATCCCATTCCTGGGTTATACCCCAAAAAACAAAAACACTGATTAGAAAATATATATGCACCCCAATGTTCATAAAAGCATTATATATAATAGCCAAGATATGGAAGTAACTAAGTGTCCATCAACTGATGAATGGATAAAGAAATTGTGATAGATAGATAGATAGATAGATACATGTGGATATAGATATAAAGAGACAAGGAGAGAGAATATTATTCACCCATAAAGAAGAATATAATCTTGCCATTTGCATTAACATGGATGAACCTAGATGGTATTAGGCTTAGTGAAGTAAGTCACACAGAGAAAGACAAATAGTATGGGTTTTCACTTCTATGTGGAATCTAAATAATCAAACAATTATATATTACAAAAACAGGAACAGACTCATAGATAGAGAACAAACTTGAGGTTACTAGTGATAAAAGGGATGTGGGGAGGGGCAAGATAGGGAAGGGGATTAAGAAATACAAAATAATAGGTATACAATAAATAAGATACAAGGAAGTAATGTACAACAGGGAATATAATGAATATTTTATAACTCTAAATGGAATATAACCTAGAAAAACATAGAATAACTATGCTGTACATCTGAAACTAATATATCATTGTAAATCAACTATACTCCAATTTTTTAAAAAAAAGAGGTAGAATGGCTGAATGGATAAAAAGCAAGATCCATATACATGCTGCCTACATGAGACTCACTTCAGATTTCAAGACACTCAGACTGAATGTGAGGGCATGGAGTCATTCCATGCAAATGGAAACAAAAAGAAAGCTGTGTAACAATACTTATACCAGACAAAATAGACTTTAAAACAAAGACTCTAATAAGAGACAAAGAAGGTCATTGCATGATGAAAAAAGAATCGATCCAACAGGAAGATAAAACAATTTTAAAACAATTTTAAATATATGTACTCCCAACATAGCAGCACCTAAATACAAAAAAGCAAATATTTAACAAACATACAGGGAGAAATTCATAGTAATACACTTATAGTAGGGGATCTGAACATCCCACTTACCTCAATGGACAGCTCATCCAGACAGAAAATCAATAAGGAAACTTGGCCTTATACAACACATTACCAGATGGAATTAATAGATAAGTATAGAACATTCCAACCAATAGCAACAGAATACACATTCTTTTCAAGTGTACATAGAATATTCTCAATGATACATCATATTCTAGGCCACAAAACAAGTCTCAATAAATTTAAGAATACTGAAATCATGTCAGGAATTTCCTCTGACCACAATAGTATGAAACTAGAAATCAATGACAAGAAAAAAACTGTAAAAAACATAAACATGTGAAGGGTAAGCTATATGATACTAAACCACCTATGGGTCACTGAAGAAACCAAAATCGCATCCAAACGACCTGGAGAGAAACGAAAATGGAAACAAAATGATCCAAAACCTATGGGATTCAGCAAAACAATTGTAAGAGAGACGTTTATAGTGATACAAGCCTACCTCAGGAAACAAGAAAAATCTCAGTAAACAATCTAACCTTATACCTAAAGGAACTAAAGAAAGAACAACAAGCAAAAACCAAAGTTAGTAGAAGGAAAGAAAAATAAAGATCAGAGCAAAATTAAATAGAGACTAAAAAATAAAAAATAGAAAAAAATCAATAAAATAAGAGCTGGTTCTTTGAAAAGATACACAAAATTGATAAACTTTTACCCAGATTCATCAAGAAAAAAAAGAGAGGGGTCCAAATAAAGAAAATCATATATAAGAAAGGAGGAGTTACAAAAAACACCATAGAAATACAAAAGACCATAAGAGATTACTACAAATGTCCAACCTAGAAGAAATAGACAAATTCCTAGAAATGTACAATCTCCTAAGACTTAATCAGGAAGAAATACATAATGTAAACAGATTGATTACCAATAATGAAATTAAATCAGTAATTTAAAAACTCAACAAAAGTCCAGGACCAGATGGCTTCACAGACAAATTTTATCAAACATTTAAAGAGGAGTTCACACTCATCCAACATTTAAAGAGGAGTTCACACTCATCCTTCTCAAAGTCTTCCAAAAAAATTAAAGGAAAGAACACTTCCAAATTCATTCATTCAAGTTATCAACACTCTGATATCCAAACCAAAGACACACACAGAAAAGAAAATTACAGACCAATATTACTGATGAACAATGATGAAAAAATCATCAACAAAATATTAGCAAACCTAATTCAACAATACATTAAAAGTATCATACATCATGATTAAGTGGGCTTTATCTCAGGGATGTAAAGATAGCTGTAAATCAATCAATGTGATATATCATGTTTAAAAATTGAAGAATAAAAATCATATGATCACCTCAATAGATGCAGAAAAATTTTTGATAAAATTCAACATCCATTTATGATAAAAAGTCTCAACAATAGGTATAGAGGGAATATATCTCAAAGTAATAAAGGCTGTGACAAACCTATGTCATACTCAATGGTTAAAAGCAGAAAGCATGTCTTCTAAGATCAGTAACAAGAGAAGGATGCCCACCCTCACCACTTTTACTCAACGTAGTATTGGAATTCCAAGCCACAACAATCAGACAAGAAAAAGAAAGAAAAGGAAAGGAATAAGTAAAACTGTCACTATTTGCATTGACATGATAACATGCATAGACAGTCCTAAAGAACCTACAAAAAAACTATTAGAACTAATAAATAAATTCAGTAAAGTTGTCAGATATAAAATTAATATAAAGAAAGCTGCTGTGTTTCTATAAATAACTACAAACTATCAGAAAGGGAAATTAAGAAAATAATCTTATTTATAATTGCATCAGAAAGAATTAAAAAATACGTAGGAATAAATCTAAATGACTTAAAATACCTATACTCAGAAAACTATAAGACATTGGTGAAAGAAATTGAAGATAATACAAACAAAAGGAAAGATATACCGTGCTCATGGATTAGAAGAATTAGTATTGTTAAAATGACTCTATGGACTTCCCTCATGGTGCAGTGGTTAAGAATTTGCCTGCCAATTTAGGGGACATGGGTTCGATCCCTGGGCCAGGAAGATCCTACATGCCACGGAGCAACTAAACCTGTGCACCACAACTACTGAGCCTGCACTCTAGAGCCCATGAGCCACAATTTCTGAGCCCAAATGCCACAACTACTGAAGCCCCTGAGCCTAGAGACCATGCACTGCAACAAAGAGAAGCCACCACAATGAGAAGCCTGTGCACTACAATGAAGAATAGCCCCCACTCACCACAATTAGAGAAAGCCCGTGCACAACAACAAAGACCCAACAAATCCAATAAATAAATAAATAATAAATACATTAAAAAAAAATACTCTACTCCCCAAGGCAACCTACAGATTCAATGCAATCCTCATCAAAACACCAATGGTATTTTTCCTAGAACTAGAACAAATAATTGTAAGATTCATATGGAAACACAAATAGCCAAAACAATCTTGAGAAAGAAGAACAAAGCTGGCTGTCTCATGCGCCCTGATTTTGAACTGTACTACAAAGCTATAGTCATCAAAACATTTTGGTACTGACACAAACAAAAGACACATAGATCAATGGAACAGAATAGACAGCCCAGAAATAATCTTGCACACATGGTCAATTAACCTATGACAAAGGAGGCAAGACTATACAATGGGGAAAAGACAGCCTCTTCAATAAATGGTGTTGGGAAAACTGGATATCTACATGTAAAAGATTCAGAATAAGCTACTTTCTTATACGATATACAAAAATAAAGTCAAAATGGATTAAAGACTTAAATATGAGACCTGAAACCATAAAACTCCTAGAAGAAAACATAGGCAATATGCTCTTTGACATTGGTCCTTGCAATATTTTTTTGGATATATCTCCTCAGGCAAGGGAAATAAAAACAAAAATAAGCAAATAGGATTCATCAAACTAAAAAGGATTTACACAGTGAAGGAAACTATCAACAAGAGAAAAAGGCCACATACTAAATGGGAGATGATATTTGCAAATGATATATCTGATAAGGGGTTAATATCTAAAATATATAAAGAACACATATAACTCAAAGTCAAAAAGCCAAACAATCTGATTATAAAATGGGCATAGAACCTAATAGAAATTTTTCCAAAGAATATATACAGATGACCAGCAGACACGTGAAAAGATACTCAGCATCACTAATCATCAGGGAAATGCAAAAGAAAACCACAATGAGATATCACCTCACATCTGTCAGAATAGCTATCATCAAAAAGACAACAAATAACATGTGTTGGCTAGGATGAGGAGAAAAGGAAATCCTCATGCACTATTGGTGGGATTGTAAATCTGTTTGGTCACTATGGAAAAAATTATGGAGTTTTCTCAAAAAATTAAAAATAAAAATGTCATGTGATCCAGCAATTTCACTTGGGTATTTACTCAAAAAAACCTACTAATTTGAAAAGATATATACATACTAATGTTCATTTCCACATTATTTACAATAGCCAAGATATGGAAGCAACATAACTGTCCATCAATAGATGAATGGATAAAGAAGATCTGGAATACAGTGGAATATTATTCAACCATAAAAGAGAATGAAAGCTTGTCTTTTGCAAAACATGAATGTATCTAGAGGGTATTATGCTAAGTGAAATAAATCAGACAGAGAAACACAAATACCAAATGCTTTCACTTAGATGTGGAATCCAAAAAAACAAAGTCAACAAAGAAACAAAACAAAATGAAAACAGACTCATAGATACAGAGAACAATCAGATGGTTGCCAGAAGGAAGGGAGTGGTGGGATGTGCTAAATAGGTGAAGGGAATTAAGAGGTACAAACCTACTTTTATATAATAAATAAGTCACAGGGATGAATTTTACAGCATAAGGAGCATGGTTAATAATATTGCAGTAAACTTGTATGGGAACAGATGGTTACTAGAATTATCATGGCAATCATTTCATAATGTATGCAAATGTCAAATCATCATGTAGTACACCTGAAACTAACTTAATATTGTACACCAACTATATTTCAATAAATAAAAGAAGTATTTGCATTGGTTAAAAGAAAGATTCTATTATGCATGAAAGAAGGGAATCGATGCTTTTGTTAACTTAATACAATCAATCCTTTTTTCTCTGAGTGATGTCAGTTATTTTGGCATTTCTTGTTTCCTTAAGGTTACCAATAGCTGTTACAACAGATAAATCTCCAAATTTCAGTGGTTTAACATAATAAAAGTGTGTTTTTTCTCACATAACAATTCAATGAGAACATTTGGCACATAACTTTCCATGTAATGATTCAGGACAAAGAATCTTTCCATGTTCTGTCTACCACATCCCCTAAGGGTCTCAGGGTGTTTTGTTTACAGCTTGGGAGAAAGGGGAAGTGAAAGTAGAGAAAGCACATCTACTTCTTTATCAATTTGGCTAAGAAGTGGTACATCTCTACTCATATTTCATTTACAAGAGGGAATTTTATGTCCCTCCCCCACCTACTAATATGCAGAGCAGAAAATGTAGTCATTTGGACAGCAGCTTCCTAGAAAATATTCTCCTTTATAGAATGGGAACATGGATATTTACTAGACAGCTGAATGTGTCTGTCACAGTTCCCAATAGCTGGACACTTGGCCTCAGATAGACAAAATCATATGACAGTTATTGAATGAATGAATGAGTGTATTTATGTGCATGTTTACATATGTGAGGATATATGTGTTAATTGAACATATAGAGACTACAGTGAACATTAGTTGTTTTAGTTTGTGGGATATTCCTTCCTACTGGTAACACATTTTTTATGGTTTGGCTAGAGCCACAAAACCCACTGCCAATTCAGGAACACATTGATCAGGCCTCGTGATTCAGAGTGGACTTGACCATTCCTCTGGTAGCAGTAATTGGCTCATGAACCAATCTGGGTTCTCCACAGGATTTAGTAGCTTAGAGGATGTAAATATAGGGCTGCCAGCAGCTATCATGCCCTTCATAAGAGTGTTCATTAGAAAACCTCAGAGACCATTGGAGAAGACCTAGCCCAGAGTTATTTTATTTTCTCATCTTCATTTATCATATGTCCTTCTTACTTGTACTCTCCCTGGTATGGTTCCTAAAGAATAAGCAGCAAGAAGAGAAAGGAGCTAATTAATAATGAGGACAAGTATATAAACAATGGAGGGGAGCATCTGCAGAAGATGCTGGCCTGGTTGGCAGCAGAGAGGGCAGAGGCTTAAAGGAAAATGCTATTGCTCAGTAAGGTGTGGCCATATCAGAAAATATTTTTAAAGTTGGAAAAATTAGTGTGAGATTTCTTCTGTGGACAGTAGGTGGACATTAAGATTTTTGAAGAAAAGTAGAAATATTGAATCATAAAACAAGTAAGAATTTGTGAAACTTCAGAGTTAGGAATATATAGAGATCATTTTATCAAAAAAATTTTCCTCTATATTTAAATTCTGATTCAGAACTGAAAATTGGGTAATTAGAAGATAAATCTGCATCCTTGTGGGAAAATAAAAAATGGAATCATGCAGGGTGATATCAGAGTGGGCTTGGGCTAGGAAACTGGCCCTGTATGAGAATTATAGTAATTAAAATCATTCCATATAGAGTCCCAAAGTAAGGAAAAGTCATATGCACTTAGATTTCAGGTGAAAAAATGGAGATATGGTACCACTGACTAAAACAGAAAAGTTAAATGAGAATGCCAGTTTTGGAGAAATACCATCAGTTCTGTTTTAAATGTATACACTCAGAGAATGTTGAGTTTCTGAGTATAGCAAATCACACAGGAAAATTTTCCAATAGAAATAGTTATAGGGGACTTCCCTGGTGGTCCAGTGGTTAAGACTCTGCACTTCCACTACAGGGGGCGTGGGGCAACTAAGATCCCACATGCTGTGTGGCTTGGCTAGAAAAGAAAAATGAACTAGTTATAGAGCATATAGTAAGGGCTAAGAACTGTAAGTGATTTATTTACAGATACTATCAAATTTGATTCTCACAACACTTCTTGGGGTGCTTAACGAGAAGGTTTAATGGCTTTGCCTAAAGTCCCAGAACTACCAAGGGTCAGGGCTGGGAGTGAAGCCAAGACTCAGCTGTCTTCCAGGCTCATCCTCTCAATAATGACATCTCCCATTGTCTTGTCTTCCTAAAGATACTTTGGAGGAGTAACCAACATGACTTAGTGACTAACTACATATGGGCCCTGAAGGAGGTGAAACAGTCATTACTTCCAAAGTAAAGGTGTACATATGCATTGCAAAATCATTGGTATAGAGATGATTGTGTATCCTTTGAGAAGGGCATGGGGCAGTTCTCACGTTGTGGTAATGAAGTGAGGAATATGGAACAAAGGCAAGATCTTAAGCATCCATACCCACAATAAGGTCCTGCACGAAAAAAAGAACTAATAACAGGGCAGAAAAAGGAAACTCAGAGAAAGTGGAAGACTTAGAAATGGCAGGTTTTAAAGTATATAGTATCTTAGAAAGCCAGGAAGAAGATGTTTAAAGAAGATGGATTTAATTATTCATGTCTAAGGCAACAAAAAATCAAGGTACAATTGTGAAAAAATAGATTTGGCCATTATGATACCATGGGCACCTTAGTGAGTGCAGTTCCTTAGTAATGTGGAGCAAGCCTGTGGTGGTGAAATAGAAAGATAAAGGTACAGAAATAGAAACAGTGGGTCTAATTCTGCCTTCACATGGAATTTTTTCTTCATCTGCTTCTGTATCATATAATCATAACTGCATATAATCTATATTTCTACATTTGAAACTCTAATCAGAATATTCACTTCATTTAGACTTTGATCCTTTGCTCACTGGTTCTCTCAATTATTCTCAGGTCATCTGTCAGCTCATAAGCATCTCCATACTCCAAAAAGAAGAGACGTTGCTGCCTATGTTCTAAATCCCAGTGACTTAGAACACGCAGAAATCCCTTAGATGGGGAAACAGTGGGAAAGATCTGTGTAGTGATAAAGGAAAGAGGACAGACTTGGTAGAGCTTTTTAAAGGAATTCTGTCTTTTCCCTACTGTTACCTGTCTGATCACAAATCACTCACAGCCAGATGGAACTAGATTTACATTATCTGACTTTCTGGCAAAGGCCAGACTTCTCTCACTTCTCAAAGAAAAGTATCCAGTCCTGCTGCAGAAGCAGCCCTCCTTTTAGATTTCAACATGGAATTTTTATGCTGTTTTGCTTGTTCCTCTTTGGTGTTATAAAACAGTCAAGCAAGATGAATATGGCTGGTAATTTATACTAGTAACTTGCATTGAATTGTACTTGCATGACTTATTAAATGAAGGATATGATCAATATTACATCTGTCATAAATGAAAAACTCCACTTTTGAATGGATTTAATCCATTCATTGTTTTATGAGCAGAGTGGCCTCCATAGAGAGTCACAAATCCAAATAATGTCACTGAGTGATGGATTTTATGTTCTCTTCTCAGACATGGCTAAAAAATGTGTGAGATCCTTATGCAGAATGAGGGTTCCCCTTTGGCAAAGCATTGAAGCACTGAAAGAATCTTTCATAGAAAAGTTTCATGAGACTATCAGGAAATGTCTTTGTTCAGCTGCAAAGATTATAAAAAGCAAGGCAGTAAATGGCAGATGGGTAAATATGGTCTCAGATAAACAGAACCTCTTGTTTCCTTACTAGTCCCTATGAAATCATTTAATGAAAGAGGCTAGATTTGGAAGTCTAATGTTCCTTCACTTGGTGAATGTTGTTTAGCTCACTCACTGTGTTTTGCAACAATGCCAAGGAAATTAAAAACCACAAAAGTTTCCTCATTTCCTGAACAATATTTCCTATTATACATAATATTTTGCATTAATTTGTAATGCTTAATCTCTTTTTGATGAACTATAATATCTTCCATACAAGACACAATCCATTTTGCGTAAACTCAACTCTAAGATAAAAATGGATGACTGCTATTGTAGAGTTCTCTAGAACAATAGTAGTCATCCATTTTAAATTAATTTTAAATAAAATTAAAATTATTTAATTCTATAAGACCTCAATGAGATAGGTTATATTATTGTTCCATTTTTAGACAAGAAAACTGAGAAATAAATATTATATTTTTTGTTTTTTGTTTTGTTTACATATTGTCTGTGGCTTCTTTTTTTAAACTGAAGTATAGTTGATTTACAATATTGTGTTAGTTTCAGGTGTACTACAAAATGATTTGTTTATATATATATATAATATATATATATATATATATATATATATATATATATATAATTCTTTTCCATCATAGTCTATTTACAAGAGAGTGAATGTAGTTCCCTGTGCTATACAGTAAATCCTTGTTGTTTATCTATTTTATATATGGTAACAGGCATCTGTTAATCCCATACTCCCAATTTATCCCTTGCTCCCTTCCCCTTTGGTAACCATCAGTTTGTTTTCTAGGTCTGTGAGTCTGTTTCAGTTTTGTAAATAAGTTCATTTGTACTATTTTTTAGATTCCACATACAAGTGATATAATATTTGTCTTTTTCTGTCAGACTTACTTCATTTAGTATGATAATGTCTAAGTCCATTCATGTTGCTGTAAATGGCATTATTTCATTTTATTATGGCTGAATAGAGAAATATTTTTAAATTGCTTAATATCAAATAGCATGCTTCAGAACTCCAGAACTCTTAATCTTAACCATTAAGTATAATTCCTCATAAACCTCGTAAATCACTTGTAGAGGAAAATTTCCGAGTGAATATACATTATTCTACTGATTAAAAGGGCTCATCAAGTGCCCAGTACAACAGATGAAAAAAATATCTCACCAAAGCTCATCTTTTTGAAATCTCACAATAGGAGTGAGGAGTAGTAACTATAACTAGAGATTTTAGAAAGAATAAATATCACCTACAAAGGGATGGAGAATTATATGACATAAGGTATTTTAACAGCAAGTTTCAATGCTAAAAAATTTATACTCAGCCAAACTCTTAACCAATAGACAGTAGAATGAAGACATTTACAGACAACTATGGCCTCTGAAATTTTATCTGATATGTAGCTTTTCTTAGGGAGTTCCTTGAGAGTGTACTACAGCAAAAACAAATGAGTAAATAGAGAGGAAGAAACAGGTTTCAGGAAACCACAACTGAAACCCAAGAGAGCAGTAATAGGCCATCCCAGGAAGATGTCTGTGCCCCAGGCCCTGAGAACCCTGAGGAAGAACTGGATTAAAATTCACTAAGGAAAAAGCTTACTCATTAAAATGTAAGAAACGATGGCATGTTTGTAAAGAAAAAAAAAAAGAAAGAGGATTACTTTAAGTCATTTTCTTGGGGAATGGGAGAGAATGGACATTTCAGAAAGAGAAATTAATGGTTTGATTAATAATATACTGGGGAGGAGATTGGTTCAAGATGGTGGAGTAGAAGGACATGTACTCACTCCCTCTTGCAAGAGCACCATAATCACAACTAGCTGCTGAACAATCAACAACAGGAAGACACTGGAACTCACCAAAAAAGATACCCCACATCCAAAGACAAAGGACAAGTCACAATGAGACAGTAGGAGGGGCACAATCACAAAAAAATCAAATCCCATAACTGCTGGCAGGGGTGGTGACTCACAAACTGGAGAACACTTATACCACAAGAGTCCACCCACTGGAGTGAAGGTACTGAGCCCCATGTCCAGCTTCCCAACATGGGGGTCCAGCAATGGGAGGAGGAATTCTTAGCGAATCAGACTTAGAAGTCTAGCAGGATTTGATTGCATGACTTCAACAGGATTGGGGAAAACAGAGAATCCACTCTTAGAGGGCACACAAAAAGTAGAGTGCATATCAGGACCCAGGGAAAGGAGCAGTGACCAGACCTACCTGCTAGTGTTGGGGGGTCTCCTGCAGAGGCAAGGGGCAGCTGTAGCTCACCGTGGGGACAAGGACACTGGCAGCAGAAGTTCTGGGAAGTACTCCTTGGAATGAGCCCTCCCAGAGTCCATCATTAGCCCAACCAAAGAGCCAGGTTAGCTCCAGTGCTGGGTCACCTCAGGCCAAAAAAACAACAGGGAGGGAACTCAGCCCCACCCATCAGCAGAGAAGCAGATTAAAGTTTTACTGAGCTCTGCCCAACAGAGCAACAACCAGCTCTACCCACCAGCAGCCCCTCTCATTAGGAAGCTTGCACAAGCCTCTTAGATAGCCTCATCCACAAGAGGGAAGAAAGCAGAAGCAAGAAGAACTATAAGTCTGCAGCCTGTGGAACAAAAACCACATTCACAGAAAGACAGACAAAATGAAAAGGCAGAGGACTATGTACCAGATGAAAGAATAAAATAAAACCCCAGAAAAACAACTAAATGAAGTAGAGATAAGCAAACTTCCAGAAAAATAATTCAGAATAATGAAAGTGAAGATGATCCAGGACCTCGGAAAAAGAATGGAGACAAAGATTGAGAAGGTGCAAGAAATGTTTAACAAAGACCTAGAAGAATTAAAGAACAAAAAAACAGAGATGAACAATACAATAACTGAAATAAAAAATACACTAGAAGGAATCAATAGCAGAATAACTGAGGCAGAAGAACAGATAAGTGACCTGGAAGACAGAATGATGTAAATCACTGCCATGGAACAGAATAAAAAAAAAAAAAGAATGAAAAGAAAAGAAGACAGCCTAAGAGACCTCTGGGACAACATTAAATGCAACAACATTCTCATTATAAGGTTCCCAGAAGAAGAAGAGAGAGAAAAGGGGCCCAAGAAAATATTTAAAGAGATTATAGTCAAAAACTTCCTTAACATAGGAAGGGAAATAGCCACTGAAGTCCAGGAAGCACAGAGAGTTCTAGGCAGGATAAACCCAAGGAGAAACAGGCCGAGATACATAGTATTCAAATTGACAAAATTAAAGACAAAGAAAAATTATTAAAAGCAAGAAGGGAAAAATGACAAATAACATACAAGGGAACTCCCATAAGGTTAACAGCTGATTTCTCGACAGAAACTCTACAAGCCAGAAAGGAGGGGCATGATATATTTAAAGTGATGACAGGGAAGAGCCTACAGCCAAGGCTACTCCACCTGACAAGGATCTCATTCAGATTTGACAGAGAACTCAAAAGCTTTACAGACAAGCAAAAGCTAAGAGAATTCAACACCACCAAACCAGCTTTACAACAAATGCTAAAGGAACTTCTCTAAGTGGGAAACACAAGAGAAGAAAAGGAACTAAAAAAAAAAAAAAAAACCCAAAACAAGTAAGAAAATGGTAATAGGAACATACATATCGATAATTACCCTAAATGTGAATGGATTAAATGCTCCAACCAAAAGACAAAGGCTCACTGAATGGATACAAAAAAAGAGACTCATATATATGCTGTCTACAAGAGACCCACTTCAGACTTAGGGACACATACAGACTGAAAGTGAGGGGATGGAAAAAGATATTCCATGCAAATGGAAAGCAGAAGAAAGCTGGAGTAGCAATACTCATATCGGACAAAATGGACTTTAAAATAAAGAATGTTACAAGAGACAAGGAAGGACTCTACACAATGATCAAGGGATCAATCCAAAAAGAAGATATAACAATTGTAAATATATATGCACCCAATCTAGGAGCACCTCAATACATAAGGCAACTGCTAACAGCTATAAAAGAGGAAATCGACAGTAACACAATAATAGTGCGGGACTTTAACACCTCACTTACACCAATTGACAGATCATCCAGACAGAAAACTAATATGGAAATGTAAGCTTTAAATGACACAATAGGCCAGGTAGATTTAATTGATATTTATAAGACATTCCATCCAAAAACAGCTGATTACACTTTCTTTTCAAGTGCACATGGAACATTCTCCAGGATAGATCTCATCTTGGGTCACATATTCAAGCCTCAGTAAATTTAAGAAAATTGAAATCATATCAAGCATCTTTTCCGACCACACTATGAGAGTAGAAATCAATTACAGGGGAAAAAATGTAGAAAACACAAACACATGGAAGCTAAACAATACATTACTAAATAACCAAGAGACCACTGAAGAAATCAAAGAGAAAATCAAAAAATACCTAGAGAAAAAAGACAATGAAAACATGATGATCCAAAACCTATGGATGCAGCAAAAGCAGTTCTAAGAGGGAAGTTTATAGCGATACAATCCTACCTCAAGAAACAAGAAAAATCTCAAACAATCTACATTTATACCTAAAGGAACTAAAGAAAGAAGTAAAAACAAAACCCAAAGTTAGTAGAAAGAAAGAAATCATAAAGATCAGAGAAGAAATAAATGAAATACAAAGAAAACAATAGCAAAGATCAATAAAACTAAAAGCTGGTGTTTTGAGAAGATAAACAAAACTGATAAACCTTAAGCCATACTCATCAAGAGAAAAAGGGAGAGGAATCAAATCAATAAAATTAGAAATGAAAAAGGAGAAGTTACAATGGACACCACAGAAATACAAAGCATCATAAGAGACTACTACAAGCAACTCTATGCCAGGAAAATGGACAACCTGGAAGAAGTGGACAAATTCTTAGAAAGGTTTAACCTTCCAAGACTGAACCAGAAAGAAATGGAAAATATGAACAGACCAATCACAAATAATGAAATTGAAACTGTGATTAACAATCTTCCAACAAACAAAAGTCCAAAACCAGATGGCTTCACAGGTGAATTCCATCAAACATTTAGAGAAGAGCTAACACTCATTTTTCTCAAACTCTTCAAAAAAACTGCAGAGGAAGGAACACTCCCAAACTCATTCTCTGTGGCCACCATCACTTTGATAACAAAACCAGACAGAGATACTACAAAAAAAGAAAATTACAGACAAATATCACTGATGAATATAGATGAAAAACTCCTCAAAAAAATACTAGAAAACAACACATTAAAAGGATCATACACCATGAGCAACTGGGAGTTATCCCAGGGATGCAGGTTTCTTCAATATATGCAAATCAATCAACGTGATAAACCATATTAACAAATTGAAGAATAAAAACCATATAATTATCACATTAGATGCAGAAAATGCTTTTGACAAAATTCAACACCGATTTATGATAAAACACTCCAGAAGGCGGGCATAGAGGGAAACTATCTCAACATAGTAAAGGCAATATATGACAAACCCACAGCAAATATTATTCTCAATGGTGAAAAACTGTAAGCATTTCCTCTAAGATCAGGAAAAGGACAAGGATGTCCACTCTCACCACTATTATTCAACATATTTTTGGAAGTCCTAGACATGGCAATCAGAGAAGAAAAAGAAATAAAAGGAATACAAATTGGAAAAGAAGAAGTAAAAGTGTCACTGTTTTCAGATGACATGATACTATACGTAGATAATCCTAAAGATGCCACCAGAAAACTACTAGAGCTAATCAATGAAATTGGTAAATTTGCAGGATACAAAGATAATGCACAGAAATCTCTTGCAATCCTATACACTAACAATGAAAGATCAGAAAGAGAAATTATGGAAACAATCCAATTCATCATTGCAACAAAAAGAATAAAATACCTAGGAATAAACCTACCTAAGGAGGTTAAATACCTGTACTCAGAAAACTATAAAACATTGATGAAAGAAATCAAAGATGACACAAACAGATCAAGAGATATACCATGTTCTTGGATTAGAAGAATCAATATTGTGAAAATGATTATACTACATAAAGCAATGTAGAGATTCAATGCAATCCCTATCAAATTACCAGTGACATTTTTCACAGAATCTTAACAAAAGGTTAACAAACCTTAAAAAAAATTGTATGGAGACACAAAAGACCCCGAATAGCAAAGCAGTCTTGAGGGGAAAAAAACAGAGCTGGAGGAATCAGACTCCCTGACTTCAGACTATATTACAAAGCTATAGTAATCAAGACAATATAATACTGGCACAAAAACAGAAATATAAATCAATGAAACAGGATAGAAAGCCCAGATATAAACCCACGCACCTGTGGTCAATTAATTTATGACAAAAGAGGTAAGGATATACAATGGAAACAGACAGTCTCTTCAATAAGTGGTGCTGGGAAAATTGGACAACTACACGTAAAAGAATGAAATTAGAACACTAGCTAACACCATACACAAAAATAAACTCAAAATGGATTAAAGACCTAAATGTAAGACCAGACACTATAAAACTGTTAGAGGAAGACTTAGGAAGAAAACTCTTTGACATAAATCACAGCAAGATCTTTTTTGATCCACCTCCTAGAGTAATGGAAATAAAAACACAAATAAACAAATGAGACCTAACGAAACTTAAAAGATTTTGCACAGCAAAGGAAACTATAAACAAAACGAAAAGACAACTCTCAGAATGGGAGAAAATATTTGCAAATGAATCAACAGACAAAGGATTAATCTCCAAAATATATAAACAGCTCATGCAGCTCAGTATTAAAAAAAACAAACAACCCAATCAAAAAATGGGCAGAAGACCTAAACAGACATCTTTCCAAAGAAGACATACAGATGGCCAAGAGGCACATGAAAAGCTACTTAATATCACTAATAGAGAAATGCAAATCATAGCTACAATGAGGTATCACCTCACACCGGTTAGAATGGTCATCATTTGAAAATCTACAAACGACAAATGCTGGAGAGGGTGTGGAGAAAAGGGAACCCTCTTGCACTGTTGGTGAGAATGTAAATTGATACAGACACTATGGAAAACAGTATGGAGGTTCCTTAAAAATCTAAAAATAGAATTACCATATGACCCAACAATCCAACTACTGGGCATATACCCAGAGAAAACCATAATTCAAAAAGACACATGCTCCCCAATGTTCATTGCAACACTATTTACAATAACCAGGTCATGGAAGCAACCTAAATGTCCATCGACAGATGAATGGATAAAGAAGATGTGGTACATATGTACAATGGAATATTACTCAGCCATAAAAAGGAATGAAATTTGGTCATTTGTAGAGACATAGATGGACAGACTGTCATACAGAGTGAAGTTAAGTCAGAAAGAGAAAAATGAATATCATATATTAATGCATATATGTGGAATCTAGAAAAATGGTACAGATGAACCGATTTGCAAGGCAGAAATAGAGACACAGATGTAGAGAACAAATGTATGGGCATCAAGGGGGACTTGGGGGGCATGAATTTGGAAATTGAGATTGACCTATATACACTATTATGTATAAAGTACATAAGTAATAAGAACTAATAAGAACCTGCTGTATAAAAAATAAATAAATAAAATAAAATTTAAAATTTAAAAAAAAGAAAAAAAAAAGAATTAAGAATGGGCAGAAGTAAGAAAAAGTTATTTTGAAGCAGAAATAATTACCAGTTGAGAGAATTTTATCTTGTGCTTCTAAGCTGACCATGGTAGAAATTTATTTTATATTTCCGATTAGGCCACACCCAAAGTACTTTTTTTCTAATCACCTTTTGCTGGTTGGAAGGGACTTTCTTGTGGGTGATGCAGAATGAAGGAAGAAGGATGCTAAAGAGTTTTCCTTCCCTAGCCCCGCCATCTTCACCCTTCACCCTGGCCCTATTGCCTAGAGGAGAAAGAGACTAGATTCCTTAACAGAATTGGCCAAAATAGCCTGGATCTAGAGTAATATTTTCTGCAAATTTCCAAGTCTATGCTCGCATTGTGGGAGGGAATTCATCAAGGAGGGATGAGGAGAGACGCTTTTAGTAAAGGAATCAACATTTCAATTTGGAGTAGGAGTTAGTCAAGTCAAAGTGAGCAGTAGGGAAAGTTTTCCAGCCTGAGGGAGTAGCTTTGTCAAGAAGTGAGGAGACCATTTCACATTCTGATAAAGTGTTCTGTGTTACTACACTGTGAAAGATCTCAACTCATGTGAGAAAAATACACTAAAAAGGAAGAGAGCAGTTCAGAAAATCCTTGCTGGAGGAATGGACTCTTCAAACCTGAGCTATTCAACATGAAACAGTTCTGAATCCATGTCCAAACATAGGGAATTTGGATGTTCCAATATTTTTTTTAAAAAATGAGAAAAGAGAACAAACACATGTGAATGGAGAAATAAAACTTTACATAAAAAATCCACAAAGCAAGAAAAATGGTGGAAAGCAAATGTGATCCCATTGAGTAAAGATAGTTCCTATAGTGTTCAAACATGTTGAAGAATTAGCTATAGATTTGCAAGACCGAAGTCACATTAAGAGCATTTATAAACTATTTTCTCAGTATGAAAGTCATGGATGTTGGATGTTCACATTTAACAAGGTAGGATTAGTGACCCACAGGGTGCATGTGCTGTGGCTTCAGGTGATACTTAATGGGAAGAATGTGTCCCAGGACCAAGTCAGGAAGTAATTGGCCCTTTCACAATCACAGTATATATCAAGGTAGCCAGGCCAGTAAAGAGAGACCTGAAGTGGGGTTCACTAAAATAGAGTAGATCGCTTAAATTCTGGTCAAAATAACACTCATTTGAAGACAATAACTGCCTTTGAAATCTGAACAATGAGAGTCAAGAAACAAAACAGGATTAATTCAGGACATTTTCTGATCTATACCAGGATTGCATCAAAAGAACTGTGTTTCTTACTCTAGTGGTGTACAAGCTGTGTGTTTTCACATAGAGGTTTTATTACTGCTTATGTTTTTTCTTATTAATCATATTCCATATATTTTGGCAGCCTGTGTACTGTGTTCTTGTTTTATATCCATGAGATGAGAGAAAATTATTCAGGAAGCAAGTCAGCCATCATTTTTGACAAAATATACTCAAACATCTTATGGGAGCTCCTCCGCCCTCCAGAAGGAGACACAATTGACTTTAATATCAAAGTCACAACTGTAGGGAGTACAGCTTTTACTAAGAGGAAAAGGTTGAGGCCTAAAGAAAAGAAGGTCAGGAGGAAGCAAGTTAGGGTTTAAGGAGAACTGGAAGCCTTTGAGAAGCACATATGGGCAATGGATTTTACTGGGCTAGAAGTTTGGGGACAAACATTAGTATGAAAAAAATGGGCATTTATCTGTAATTTAATTTAATTTTATGCAGAGGCATATATTCCCTGAAAATCCAAGTGGTTGAGGATTCTGTGACTTGAGGCCTCAGTCATTCCTCTTTCCCTCAGGGACATAATTAACAATTATTATTACTGAAATATAACTAACAAATATTTTTAAAATATTCACTAGTTATCTATATACAATGGCTCTAGGATAGAATGCTTCTCTATGAAATAACAGAATTTTTAAAAAGCACAATAAAGAGCAGTTATTTCTTAAAAATAAAAAAGGGAAGATACACAAACTCTACTACTTTTTTTTATTACAAATAGATTATAAATTCCTTTTACAAAATTAAGGAAGTACAGGTTAGGAAAACTGTACACAGTTTAAAAAAACTTTGAATCACATCATACCTAGCTATTTAATCTGCTTTTTCATTTATATTTATATATCATCAAGAGTAAAGAGTCAGATACTTGGCTTCCTTTCGCTCCCCCCCCCCTTCATTTATTTCTTTCATAATCAATCAAGCTGGTTTCAGATATTTTCTCTCAATTTTTTAATTTATCAAATCTTCAAAGAGTAACAAGGGAAAACACTAATCTGTATACATAGACAATGCAAAACTAAAATAAAGACTGTCCTCATCCTGGCCAAGAATTAAAACACTTAATACTGCTATGGAAAGAAAAATAGTCATTTCTTTTGATTGAAATACTAAACAATCTATGAAATAATCTAGTAAGTATAAAAATTCAGTAAGATGACCAATAATACTCTCTTTACTTTATATTAATACCTATTAGGCATTTACAGAGGAAAAGAAGACTCAACATCCTCTTTTTTTCCACATTCAGGTTTATGTTATTAAAATAAACAGATTACTTACAGTGGGAAATTTGTCTTGTGTTTCCAAATTCAATCTGATTGGGTAGTATTAAGCCTAGGAGCTTATTAGGAAACCTTTAAAAATAAGCTTATTCTCATTTCTGCTTGAATAAAACATTACTGTGAAATAAATCTCTTAGATGTGCAATTATATTATGTACATGTCTTAAACTTTACTTTACCTATTTATTTATTTACTTACTAAAAGTATATCCTGAACAGGGTGTTACCTTCGTGGTCTAAATGTTAGTGAACTGTCATAAGTAAAAGTCAGTGGGCAACCAGGACTTCTGGAATATGAACTCAATCCCTCTCATTTTAATATGTCAGCCTACAGTGCTAACATATGTGAGTATATCTGCCATTGCTCTAAGAGCATATTACACCCCCCTATGTCTATCCTTCTTCCTCATTAGATTGGAAGCTCCCTGAGGATTGGGATCTTATCTTTCATGCCTTCATGTCATCTTCACTTCCTATCAAAACAATGGAAGTGTAGCAAAGTTGAACAAATATTTGCTAAATGAATTAATATATGTCATCCATTCACACCAGGTCATCAAACTACTTTTTTTGTTGACTTAGTGAGTATATGTCTTCAAACATGTCTGTTAGAAAGAATACCAAACCCTGAAAAAATGTAACACTATTTGAAATGTTCTATTTTATCACCACTCTGTTTATCTGTTCTCAAGGACTCATGGCTAAGACATTTTAGACAGGAAAATAGAACATGCCATGAAAATGAAAATAGTTTGAGATAAAACTGAACCTCACACGTATCCCATGCAAAATCAAATTAAGCCCTCCATATCTGATCGGGTTATTGAAATGGATGGCAGATAATCCCACAGAAAGATGATACTAATAAATAAATTTTGGGCTCCCAATGACAAGGTGGGGGGGAATTTGTATATTTCTCTCAATCTTTTTTCTGGTGTTTTTAGAACTTAATCTTCTATATTTGGGTCAACAAAGTTGGGAAGGGTCAACAACTCCCAAGAATAAAGGAGAAAGTAATAAGGTGGTTGTGGGGCTTTGTGGACTATAATTGAAATCCTTACTTTTTAACAGGAAAATTACTTTTACCCACATTTTTCTTTAGAGCTAAACAGACCCTTGAACTATACTTGAATCCCTCTCTTTAATATGTAGCAATACCATGCTTTCTTTGCTAAGAAAGCTGTATTGTGCTAGTATCAAAGTTGAGATGCAAGACTGGGTTGAATATCAAAATGTGTTTCTTTGTAGACATGTTGTGCCGGTTGAGTCACCTATACACAAGGGAATTATTTACTTCATTTTAATTTATTTAAAATATCTTAGAAACCATTTGATGGCAAACCATTTTCACTGAAAAGGAAATAGTGACATCTGGTGGAATATTTTTATCTAAAAGCCTAGTCATTAACATTTCTACTCCCTCAAAATAAGTGTTTAAAATATGCACTCTTTCCCTGGAGAACAAATGTGCCTTTGTAATGGAACTGACATCTGCTATATATCATGATGTTACATTATGGTTCCAATACCAGTAACTAATTCCCTTCTTAAAATAAAAACATGGAGATTCTTCAGTTAATGTCCACAGCAATAAATCTTAAAAAAAAAAACAAAAACAGAAACTGATTACAAGGATTTGAGTCTTCTATCATTCTAGCCATTTGAGCAATACAATCTGAAAGTCACAAGCAATATGGTATGTACAGAGATATGTAAACATACTCGTATATGTATATGTGCATATATGTGTATGTATATATTAATTATATATAATATGCTTATGTATATATTAATTATATAATATATGTTATATTATTACATTATATTAATTATATAGTATATGTGTATATAATATGTGCATACACATATATAATTATATGTACATATACATATATTAATTATATATTTACACTTTATATATTTAATAAAATTATATATATATACAACATAAAAACATAATTTGTGAGGTCAGGTAACCTGGAGAAAAGTGAAACATGCTTCTATAATGCTCAAGAGGGCTTAACCCAGACCATAATGAACTTGCAAATATTCAAATGCCTGTGTAGCATATAATTTTTAAATTAATTTATAATTGAGTTTGAATAGTGAACCATGAAGTAGTCATAAATTACAGTACTGAATGATGGTCTAGCCTGGTGCCCACATAGCAGCCACAAAGGGTAAATGTTTCCATGATTACTAATTGTACTACATGTCCTGGAATGTGAGTCATTTGTAGCTACTGTGTATTGCAAATTCTAAGTCAAATAAAGCCAAGGATCTCCTCTAGGTTACATGGTTCTTGAGAGGTAGTTTAGATCTTAGACTTGGATTCCCACAGACCTAGGTTAGAATCCTGGTTTCAAATTGGTTAAGTCATTTAATTTCTCTGTATCCCCATAAGTAAAATGGGGACAAAAGTGCAACTGAGTTGTTGTAAGTATTAATGGAAAAATATAGGTAAAACACTTTAGCAGAGTGACTGGAAAATAATGCTTATTTGTAACAGTTATGATTACTCTTATTACTCCCTTTCTATGTCACACGTTTTATAATACATTGTGTAACACAGTATGTTGTATCACATATTTATTTTTGTGTAAAAATTTCTGACCTTAAGTACAAAGGTTATAGCTACACAGCACTTGAGAGCTTGGAGTCTAGAGCAAAATCAGAATGTGGTTCAAATCTTGGCTCTGTCATTTACTGTGTGGTCTTGGGCAAGTTACTTAATTTTTCAGTGACCCAGTTTCATCAGTTATAAAATGAGGATAAAACTTTATCTTACCTCATACAGTTTTATTATGAGAATTTATTGTAAGGTTTTATTGTGAGGATTAAATGTGTTTATGCATGTGAAGCTTTAGAGCACTGCCTGGCAGAAGGTAAGAGCTTTATAAATATTACCTCTTAGTATTGCATTATCTAAAGTGTAATAACACAGAAAACAAAGAGAACACTTGGTCTACTATTCCAAATAATTTCAGTGGATGTGAGTGGAGAAGTTGATCTAAATTTGACTCCTAAAGTATAAATAGCCCAGAGGAGAATTCTGTGGCCACTGCCACTGATCACTTCAGCTTGCTTATCCATTAATGAGTATATGTACTCAACTGAAATGTGTAATTCATTTTTCCTTCTTATGTATATATAATCTCACCTTGGGCCTAAATTATGCTCACTGTTGGGATTCAGACATCACTGGGTATCTCTGGCTGACAGGAAGAAATTGCGTTGGGGTAGTTTTGTGAGTTGGACCTAGATGGTAAATAGAAACCAAATCAAAAAGGGCCTTGAGTATTAAGCTTATCTATCAAATGGGAAAGTTCTAATGTATAGACTCTTGTTCTGGTCTTTCATGTAGCATTTCCTGTAATGGACATAAAGCCCTTTCTCCTATATCACATGGAAACGTAGAAGCTCAGGATTGGGTGAAACGAGCTCCTAATTCCAATATGAGGCAGGAATCCTGTCAACAGTCCTCTTGAGTGATTGTCCGTTCTCTGCTTGAACACCTCCGGTGACTGAGAACCATCGTCTCTTGAGATATCACATTATGCCTTTTAGAAAGTAATTACTGTAACTAAAGTCAAACATGAAATATTGAGCAACCCATTTATCTCCCCTCTTCATCTCCAAAATCCAAGTAAAACAAGGAAAGAATTGTTTTTTTAAAATTCCACAAGAGTAAAGAACCAGGGATGTTAATTAAACTTTGGAAGTTGATTTGGCAGAATAGAGAAATGAGAAACTCAAGTCTGCAAGGCAGAAGACAAACCATGGAAAGGCTCAGGTACATCTGAAGTGTGATGTGGGGCTGAAAATGAGAAGTTATTGAAAGGCTTTTTAAAAAGAGTCAGTCACCCAGATTCTCTCCCTCACCTCATAAAGCCGGAGAACTATCCTCCCTCTTACCCAGGCATATTGAATTCCTTTCTGAAGATGTTGAACCATAAAGATTGTCAACACTTGGACACCAGGCACAGGGGATGGTGGAGGTGAAGCACCTTCTGAAAACAAGGGGATTAAGTGTAGGTCTGTATATTGAACACTGAGCCTCTCAAAAGGCCTTCCAGCACAGTAGTCACCACCCAACTCCTTCCCCAAATTCATCTGTGGAAATTTACCAGCCCAAGAGAAATATCTCTGATACTGATACTTAAGGACCTCCTTAAGTGATCACTCTCCCAAAATGATCACTTTGTGGTGAGGTCTACCATTTGCCTAACCTCACACACATCACAGAATTTAATTGCCTTGCTGTTGTGGATTCTGTAGTATATCATCTAGATTCTCCCTTTAGGACTGAGGTGATGCTCCCAGTTGCTGGATGTATTAGTGGCTTATGGATCATAGCTGATTTCCTCTTAGGAAATCACCCCAAATGAAGAGAGTTGCCTTGCCCAGAGGACTAGCCCAAATCCTTTGATTTGTAGATGATTGCAATCTTTCCCGGAGGACATCCCAAATCCAACGATTTGTAGATGTGAGGCAAAGAGGTCTGGCCCTCTTGCTTCAATTTAGTCCATCTCTGATGTGTCATCCCATACCAAAGCTTTCCTTGTGTTTGCCTGATAACTGATTGAAACCATATTCCCACCCAGTTTCTCTCTCTCCCCCTCAGGTGTTGATCCCAAGAAAATCCCAAGTAAACCTGCTGCACAATCTATTTTCCAGGGAACCTAATTTAACAGACTCACTCTAGAATATGAAAGGATGCCCCAGTCTTTAGTTTTTAGGAAAGACTCTAACATGAAAGACTGAGTCCAAATCAGTGCACACTGAGGAGGAAAAAAAGGAACTTGAAGGAGAAAGGTAATGCAGAGAATATTAATACTAAATTATTCTCAAAGAGATAATACTTTATTCATAAAATGAAAAACAGGATGCTCTAAGAACAGAACTTTCAGAGAACAAAGACGAGCTCTTGAGAATTAAAACTACAGTAATAGAAATAAAAATTTTGATAGACTGAAAGATAGAATTGTGGAACTCTTCAGAATATAGAACAAAATACAGAGAGATGGAGAGTAAGAAAGACAGCATGAGAAACTTATATCTGGGAGGCACAACATTTTACTAGAAAAGTAATTTTAAAAGTAGAAAAGTTCTTTAAAAAACTAATAGAGAACATGAGAACATTTCTCAGAACTGAAGGCCAAGAGTTTCTAAAGTATCCACACAATCAGTAAAAAAGTTCCACATTAATGCAAATCGTTGAGAAATTTCAGACTAGAAAGTATAAAGAGAATTTACTGAAAACTTTCCAGAAGGAGAATAAACAAATAAATGCAACATATATGCAAAGGATAGTCTCAGGCTTCTTACCAACAATCCTGAAAGTTAGAAAACAATGATGAAACCCATGCCTTTAAAATTTGAGAGAGAGTAATTTCCAATCCAGAATTCTAGGCCCAGGAATACTCTTAATCAAATTTAGGAAAGAATAGAGACATTTTCAGCTGGTCAAGTTTCAAAAATTTTATTTATTATACGTGAGGAAGCTTACTGGAAATAATGTTCCATTAAAATAGGGAAATAGAACAAGAAAGAGGAAACTGTAAAATTCAGGAAATAGGTAAAGGGTATTGAAAGGACCACAAGTGCATCAAGATAGGAGCCAGTGAGCTGAAGACCCCAAAGAGAATTTTGCTAAGAAAAAAGGGCACTGAAAGATTGACCGACAAGTTTTACTGCATTGATTGAAGCCTTGCAGCTCTGATGGAGAGTTTGAGGATGAATTAATAAAAGCACCCAGGGGAAATAGCAAAAATAGGATAATCATTAATTCTAAGGAAAACAAAACATTGTATAAGACAGAAAATATCATCTTAATATTTTATGTGACTCAATTATGAGCTATTTATATAAAGTACATTCTGAATATTGATTTAACCAGAAACAGTTATTTAACTATGCTGGGAGAAGGGGAGAAGAGGGGACAAGGTGATAGAGAAATAAATTCCCATTTTCTATACTAGAAGTCATTAGATTTAATGTTTTTAAAGCAGAATATGCATGATATTTAGAAAACAGAGGGAAATACTGGAAACATAAGTGAAAATAGTCCCTAGAGGTTGCTCTGGGGAGCAAGGATTACGGTGGGGAGAGAGAAGATAACTGTTGTTTTAAATTACATGCTTTGCAGTGTTATTTGTCTCTGTTAACTGTGTGTGTGTGAATTACTTTGATAAACATTTTTTAAAAAATAAACATTTAAAATAAAATTTCTTTCTTGTTCTGACCTAATATCTGTCTCTCTACCTTCTGGTCCTAATTACACTCTCCGTGACTCAACATATAAAAAAGTTAAGACTTTCTCTTCACCATGACTATCCTTCAAGTACTTTAAACCAGAGCTCTTATTCTTCCTTCAGTTTGCATTTATAAGGGCTAAAATCTCCCATTTCATTCAACCGCGCCTTATGTGAAACCATTTGCTTCCCTGACTTGATTGCTTTTCTCTGTACTCAATGGAGTGGTATCTGGAGCTGAGGAAGATACTCTGGAGATAAGTCTGGCTAATTTACAGCAACATTATCACTTCTTTCATTCTGTACATTATAATCCATTAAAGGCAACAAAGATCGCATTAACTATCTTAGAATCCAAAACACATTAATGCTTCATAGTGAAATCTTAAAGTCTCTTCCGCACATATTATTTTTAAGTAACCTATCCTACGGGTAGAATTTGCTGTTCAGATCTTTTTTTTTTTTTTTTTTTTTGTCTTGGTAGAGAGCCTTACATTTACCTCTGTTAAAAAGTGTGACTTATTAAAGTCACCTTATTGTCAAACTGAAAAGAAAATATATTTGGCTCTTGATCTATTCATAGACGTTATTAGCTATCTCTTCCAAATTTGTGTCACATAAATGTGATAGCTGTACTTTCAATTCAGGTCTTGAGGAAAAATGGCAAACACCACCAAACCTAGCAAGACAGAGCCCTTCAGCCACTGGAACACGTGTTTCAGGTTACCAACCATCTGTTAGTCAGCTTTAAGTTACAAGTTGTTCAACTGTTACAAGATCATCGAATCTGGCCCAGAGCCAGATACACCAAGTAGGTAACAGTCCTATATTTTAGCCATTTTATTAGCCCAGTCATTAAAAAGATAAATTAATATAATTAAATGTATTACTCTTTATTCTGATACAAATTATTATGAAACAAATACAAGCAGCTACTGTCATTCCTACTTCATTAGCTATTCAGACACAGAACCGTCATTTGACTTGTCTGTTATCTTATAGTGACAGACCTGGATACAAGTTTTGATTTTGGCTCCTGACTTCAAGCCCTATTCTTTAGAAGTGTCTTGGAATATATTATTATTGCTGTTGTTGCTGTTGTTATCTTAATGTGAGTTTGTAGGCCAAAGATTTTTATCTTCATTTTCATACCCTGAAATCCCACGTGGATATAGCATAGCTCAGTCCTGGAGGTCATGCCATAGATATTTATATTTTAACAGGCAAACCCTGGCCTCCCCAGGCCCAGCTATTCCCATTGCTTTCTGACAACTGACTGAAGATACAGCTTTAAGCCTTTAGATGTTCCTAGGCAAAGAGTCTGTACTTTGACATTTGCGTTTATCTCATTATGTTTGACTGGCATATTGAGATCCATAAGCTTGTGGTTAATATACTGTCAAGGATTCTTAATTAAGCTGGTTGTACAAAAAAGGCATCAGAGTCTCTTGAGAAATGTATAATCTTTGCCAGTCATTCACTTTGAATTTGCCTTGCTGCCCTGGTGGTATAACAGTAGCACTACAGGGAAGATTGGAGGCTTGACATAACAACCAAAGGCTTGTAACCTGGTTCTGCCATTTGAGTTGGGGGGCAAGGAAAACAGTCACGATAGAGAGGGTAGACATGCAGAATACCTAAGTTCATATTCCCTATGGACAAATGAAACAGAAAAACAAAATATATCACAGGCTAAGCTGCCAGTTGTCATACACCGGGGAATTTGTGAACATTAACATGTTTACTTTTTACTTACTTTTTCCTACTAGCCTTTTCATGAAATCAGGGAAGCTGAGGCAAAAAACAAATCTCTACTGAATCAAAGCCACATATATGTGGCTGTGTACTGTAAGGCAGTGGGGCTCAAAGTTTGCTGCAGGGACCAGCAGGACCAGTATCAGCTGGCAGTTTAGAAATGCAAATTCTCAAGTCCCACTCCAGAGCTATTTAATCAAAAACTTTAAGGGGAGGGCCCAGAAATGGGTGTTTTAACAAGTCACCCAGGTCACTCTGAAGCACTTCAGTTTGAGAACGACTGCTATAAAGGAACCACTCAAATTTTCCAAGGTGGGAACCTCTCAAAAGAGATGATAGAGTGATTCTGAGCAAGGCAAGAACAGCTCATGGAAAACTCTAGGCTGAGTATATTCAATTTTTCCCCTGCCTGCTTGACTGTCATTGCATTAGCATCCCCTGTGTGGCAAAAGCCGCAGGGACCACAGTGTCCATCAGATGTCCTTAGGGGTTTCCTTTAGGAAGCAGCATTCCTATAGGAGAGGCATGATGCTTTTCGCCCCATGATCCATTACCTGCCAAAGTAACTTCCACCTTTGCCTTCTGTCTTCTTTGCTCTACCCCATGACCATGAGCCTTGTGAGAAAATTAATTTTGTTGACTTTGGACATTATGCATTCATGTCATTCACACCTTCTCTCCCCTTCCTGTTCAGGATTCCTCCAGGCATCCCCTTTATGGCCTGACCAGCATGATGTTGTGGTTTAAATATAGGTCATGCAACGTGTAGTGTGCCACTGGGATCTAGGCTGCTCTGCTTTCCTTATATCCTGTTTATTTCTAAAGATCCCATTCTCAGTTTTGTTCCAAACCCCTAGATGATGCTTCCCTGGCACACGATGGTTGAGACGTCTCAGCTCTGCTATGCCCACTGAGAATCTGTTAAATACAGAGAATGAGTATTAGGCTTTAGTCCAAGAAGGGTTTGGTGACATTTCCCTTAATTGTCATATATACCAAATATCCCTATGGCATGCACCCCTGAATAGCAACTGTTCTACTAGGAGGCATATGAGGGTACATGCTGAAACAAATGCATTTAAATCTTTTCGATCTGTGGATTCCTAAGATGTTTTCCTTTTGCTATTCACTCACTGTGCCTAACCTTTGCCAAACAACTGCAGAACTATGATCTGGCCACAGGTTTTATTTGTTGCCTTTAGTCATTTTCAATTTCTTAGCAGAAGCAAATATGAGAGTAAAAGTCAATGGAAAGCAGGTTTAGGTAAGCTCCATTCTGTCCATACATATTTTCAAGAATCCCTGCATGTACTTGAGGCAAGGAGGTAGTTTCTGCTTGGATTTGGAACACCATAAATCAAATAACTATGGTTCAACCAACCCCAAGACCACTGACATGGCTCCCTCCCAATATTTATTGCCACATGTAAGAACTTACAAATGCCAGCATAAGTATGCTGCCTGCACCTGGCAAATTATTTCTGGTTTGTCAGAAAATCCAGGGGCTGCTTTTGTTTGATGTTAGCATGGTCCAGTTATTGTTCCAGTGCCGTTTGAATGACAATCATTTCACAGCATCAGAAAAGGTGGGAATCACCAGGAGAACCTCCAGACCTCATATTGTATAATCCTTTTCTCCATAATGCTCACTGACAAGCCTCTCTTCATATGTGCCAGCATTTAAAGATTTCAAAGACAGAGGTGACCAGTGAGTTGTTTTCATAGCTATCAGGTATAGTTAGTTGAGTTGTCATTTTACATGGGTCAGAAAATGATGTGTTTGATGAACATTTCGTGAGTATCTAGTATGTGTCAGCCGCTGTGCTGGAGACAGTGGGCACTGACCCTGCCCTCAGGAAGCTGACATCCTTTGGCACCATTTAGGAGTCCAAGTGGCTTTCTCCCTGCTTGTTTACCAACACACGTGTACCCCTTGATGTCTGAGTGGTTCTTAGCTGTTCTCTGTTGCACTGAGCTCTGTGGGATGGAGTTAGTTATATTGTCATTGTAGCAGAGCTAGTGACAAGGTCATAGAGGATATGACCCAAGGCTGGCCATTCCAATATGGTCACATGATTCTACTAGAGCCAGTCATAGTATTTCCTAAGGCTTTTTACTTGAACTAACAAGGAGTCCAGGAAGATGTACAGGAAGCCATTCTGATGGCCACAAGGAGAGCCCCTGCCTGCAGAATGAAATCAAGTAGAGAGACAAGCAAAACAGTAAAAGAGAACCCTAATGATAATCTCTGATTTCCGGGTTGTAGCTATATCTGAAGTTGGCTTTGTTCCTAGAATTCCAAGTTTCATGAGACAGTAATTACTATTTAGCTCAAACTGGCTATAGATTTTTTTGATACATTCAAACCAAAAAAAACAAAAAAACAAAATCTATTTGAACATACAACTCCAAACTATCCCACAGAGCTACAGGAAACACAAAATCTTAGGCCAAGTCTGAGCCACATTGACTAGAATGAGGTTCGGAGGGCTGGTGGAAGAATTTATCAGTTTGATCAGAACTACATATCTAAAGAAGGGAACCAATTCTCAGGTTAAATAAACTGAAAGGGCATTTAGAAATGTATTCATTAGTTCTTTTTTTAAAGAAAGATTTATTTATTATTTATTTATTTATTTAATTTATTTTTGGCTGCGTCAGGTCTTAGTTGCATGATGCAGGATCTTCACTGAGGCATGCGGGATCTTTCATTGCGGCATGCAGGCTTCTCTCTAGTTGTGGTGTACGGGTTTTCTCTTCTCTAGTTGTGGCGTGCAGGCTCCAGAGCATGTGGGCTCTGTAGTTGTGGCACACGGATTCCAGAGTGTGTTGGCTCTGTAGTTTGTGGCACACAGCCTCTCTAGTTGAGGTATGAGAGCTCAGCAGTTGTGGCACGTGGGCTTACTTGCCCCGCGGCATGTGGGATCTTAATTCCCCGACCAGGGATCGAACCCGCGTCCCTGCATTGTAAGGTGGATTCTTTACCACTGGACCACCAGAGAAGCCCCTATTCTTTAGTTCTTACACACTATGTGCTTTTTTTTCTATAAATATGAAATAAGAAAGCTCCAACTCATATCCCATGTCATGGTAGTCACTGAAGAGGGAAGAATACAATGAGTAGAAAACATGGCCCTCGTTTCAAAGAGTTACTAACCTAGTTTGACAAAATTGATATATGCATATTTCCTGTTGCTTAACTAAAACCTAAAAGAAAAGTGATCAAAGTAACTCACTTCTATAGCCTGTTCTACTAGGACTTTTTAGAATATATGTTATGTATAGGACTACATAGGATCAACACGTTTTCCCCAGTTAGACTCCAGCTGATGCTAGGATGCATTCTATGAAGGTATGTAATATGTAATATATGAGGTAATAGAAATAACACTGAACTGAGAGCCAGGAGACCTCCTGTAGATGAGTTGTTAACCCCAAGTTGTCATGTGACTTAGGCTTATCATTTACCTGAGTTCTAGTTTATTCATCTATTCAACAAGCAACTTAAACTTCATAGGTTCTAGCACTAAAAGTCAGAGATTCATTATTCAAAATATAATACCTCAGAATAAGGAATTAGAGTTGTCCCTTAAGACTATTGTTTCTTCAGTTACTCAGCCCACGTCACCACTTTGGTGAATCCCCTGAGCTCTCTAGACAGAGATATAGCACATCTAAGTATTCAAGATGGTTGAAAATAAAGAATGGAAAAAGATATGTTAGGCAAACACTAACAGTAAGCTTGTATAGGTATATTAAGAACATTATTAAACATATCATAATTTAACAAATTGTTATAAAGTGCCCACCACTTTATTGTTATAAAGTGTACCCACCACACAGATCAGGAAAGGGAGGATTACTGGCAGGACTGGCCCCCACCTGAAACCACTGTGCGTCTCTTACTAAGCACAATGCTTTCCTTCCCTCCTTGAGATATGACAGTAACTTTATGCTAAGAATGTTCTTGCTATACATTATATTTTTACCATCATTATTTTTCAACTGTATGTGAAACAGAATCATAGTACATACATCTCTTTGTGATTTGCTTCTTTAAAGTAACATTATATTTGTTGCAGCCAACTGCAATTTGTTCGCTTTTATTATCATATAATATTCCATGTGTGCCAATTATTGATTTATTTTTTCACTTACCCTTCCTTGCCTTAGCTTTGTGATACTGGAGCTAGATCTTGCACATATTTCTTTTCTGCCAACTCAAACAATATTGAGCTTTGTTAGTAGAGCACACTGGAGAGGACCTATAGGAAGAAGAGGCTTTTTCTTCCTGGTCCTAGTGTGTTTTCTTCTTGTTTTTGTGGTTCACAGCTGCCAGCTTCATCGGGGACACCTGGTGACACTCATGTCATGCATTTCAGTGACACCTCAGTGGATGACTGTTCAGGGAGTTTCACAGCACCCCTGCAGGCAGGCTCCTAGTGAGTTTCACTGGCATCCCAGTTCATGGTTTCCTGTATACCAACCCTGGCCTGTCGCACCTCAGCAAATTTCTCTGACATGCAGTGGGCCACAGCCTCACCCTCCCCTTGAGGTGTGAACCTCACCCTTGTAGGGACCCTTCTTCCAGCTTCTTCCTTCCTTGGGTACTTTCGCTCAACTCTAGGCTATCCCTGTATCTACTCTTTCTATATTGGTTAGAATTCACTTTACCTCTCTTAGTAGTTTATATTCTACTACTAATTATCTCTTTTATTAAATTTTGAAATTAGTGATATGGTTTCTATCTCCTGCCTGGACTCTGACTGATATATTTCATACATGCAAATATTTCTTAATTGTATTAGTTTTTTTCAAAGAACCAACTCTTGGTTTTGGTGATCTTCATCTTTGTATATTTCTGTTCTATATCACTAATTTCTGATCTTTATTTCACCCTTTCTTCTACTTTACTTTCCTTTACTAACGTCTGAGATGGATGCTCATTTTATTTGTTTTAATCTTCTTATTTTCTAGTATAGGTATTTAAGGCTATAAACTGCTTTCTAAGTACTACTATAGTTCCAACATGCATGTTTCTAAGATTTTGCTATCATTCAGTCTAAAATATGTTATTTCCATTTTAATTTCTTTTTAACTCATGGAAGATTTAATTTCCAAATATTTGGGAATATTCTAGTTCTCTTTTTGATATTAACTTTTAGATTTCATTTCCCTTTGTATCAGTTAACAGTCCCTATATGATGTAAGTTCTTTGAAATTGTTGATGCTTTTATGTCTCAATACATAGGAAATTATTATTTTCTATTTCTTGAGGTGATATTATTAGGTTCATACAAATTTTAAATTAGTATATTTTTCTGATGAATTTAATTCTTTTATCAGTATGAAGCAGATCTCTTTACCTCCCTTAATGTTTTGTCTAAAATCTATCTATTATTAGTGCAGCTATAAAAACTTTCTCTTAGTATTTGCCTAGTGTATCTTTTCCCATTCTCAGATTTTCAACCTTTCCATATTCTTAGGTTTTGGGTGTTTCTCTTTTAAATAGTATAATTGGATTTTGAAAAATTCATTCAGAAAATCTTTACCTTCCTTTTTTTCTACTTGCATATGTATAAATACTGGTATATTTGGGTTTAAATCCATTATCTATTTGTCCTGCTTCATAAATATTCTTTTTTCTCTTCTATATTGCTTACTTTTGTATTGCTGAATATTTGTAGCATTTTCCTTTCTGGTTTCAATATTTTAATGTTTATCCTAGGAATTAAAACATGCATACTTAAAACATCAACATTAAAACATGTATAATCAACATTTACCTTCCTCTCAGATAACACAAGGGCCTGAGAATATTTTACCAGCAATTTACCCTTACTCTTGACTGATATTTCACAGTTTTCCACGTATTTTGACTCAATAATTTTAAACTCTCTTAGACATTATTTTAACTGTTTTGTATATCATTGTTCATTTACATTTGCCCACATATTTACACTTTTTCCCTCTTAATTTGCTTTTGCATCTCACACATTCCATCTGGGATCACTTTAATTCTTCCTTAAACATCTTTTGAATATCCTATTGAAATAATGCTATTAGTAAGTTATTTTAGATTCATTTCTTTGAAAATATCTTTATTTTGAAAAATATTTTTGATGGTTTTGGAATTTTAAGTGGACAATTCTTTTCCACAGCAAATAGAAAGTATCATTACACTTACTTCCACCTTCCGTTTTTACGGTCCAGCCAGATGTCAGTTGCTTAAACAGAATTTGGGTTTGGTTTGGTCTCTTCAAATTTTTAAAGATTTTTTTTCTCTTTTTAGTTTTGTGGAGTTTTTAATTTTATTGTAGTTGGAATCCTCTGGGCCACTTCACTCTGTAAGTGGAAGTATTTCTTATTTCTCATTATTATATCTGCTCCTCCTTCTGTGACTCATCAAATGTTTGTTAACCTCCTTAGAGTTCCCCCCACATTTCTTGCCCTCTATTTCCATCTTTTTCCCTCTCGGTGTGTATATTGAGTGAATTCCTCTGATCAATTTTTCAGTTTACACATTCCTTATTTCTTTATTCTATCTGCTGCTGAACACTTCCATTAAGTTTTCTTTGTTTATTTATTCAGAAATAGATACAGCAATACAACAAACATAATACTCACACAGCTTCAACAATTATTAGCTCGCAGCCAGTCTTGCTTCATTTATATCTTTTCTCACTTCTCTCATACCCATAACATTTTTTTATACCCATAACATTTTGAAGCTATTCCCAGGTAGCATTTCACATCATCTGTAAATATTTCAATGTGTTTTCCAACAGAAATATTTTTCTTCAAAAATAATCACAGTAATATTATCACAAATTAAATTTTAATAGTCTTTACTGTCACCAAGTATTCAGAGTTAAATTTCCTACTGTTTTATAATATCTTTTACTCTGGTGCTTTTGTTGTTGGTTTCCATTAAATCATTGAGCATATTTATAAGAGGTCTTTTAAAATCTTTATTAGCTAATTTAATCATTTCAGTAATTTCTGGGCGTGTTTTTATTGACTGCTTTTTCTACCAGTTATGGGTCTTTTTTTTTTTTCCTGCTTCTTCACATTTCTAGTAACTTATATTAGATACCAGACATCATAAATCTTATTTTTGAATATTGGATTTTGTTGTATCTCTTTAGATTTATGGGCTTTGTTCTGGCAGGGACTTAGGGTACTTGTGAATCAGCTTGATCTTTTCTAGGGCTCTTTTTTTTTTTTTTTTTTTTTTTTTTTTAGGGCTCTTTTTAAGCTTTTGTAGGGCCAGGTCAGAGATGCTTTGCTCTGGCCTTTGTTTAGTCCCACTGCTAATATGTGCCCCTTTTATATCTCTACTTAGAGGCTGTATATTCAATCAACAAGGTCTCTCCACTCTGTCTAGTGCAAACACAAACGATTCCAAATCTTTGTGTTCAGTTTACTGTTCCTTAATAATTATTATTTTTAAGCTTTTTTTTTTGCATATTCTTTGGAGTTTCACCTTACATATACACAGATGGGTATTAAAACAAAGATTCAGGGAAATCCCTATGCAGATTTCTGTAGCTCTTTCTCTGCATAGCTCCTTCCTCTAGGATATTCTACCTGCAAATTCTGTCTCCTCAACTCAGTAAAATTGCTGCACTCTGTTTGGGTTCCCTACCTCTGTATCAATTCAGAAATTGCCACCAGACCTACAGTTGCTGTAATTGTAGGGCTCACTACTTTTGTTTCCCATCTCTCAGATCACACAGTTCTGAAATCACCATTGTTCAGTGTCTGAAAACAGTTGTTTCATACATTTTTTCCAGTTTTATAGTGATTTATAATGATAAGGTTTAAGTCCTGTAGAAATTAATCTCTCATAATCAAAAGAAGTCTGATAATTATTTTCTTTTAACATAGAAACTATAGAAGTTTTATAATCTTTGGATAATTCTAATATCTGAAATCTGTTTCTGCTCTCTATTTTCTTCTTTGGTTCTCACTTTTACTACCTTGTAGCCTTGATGTCTATTTATCTTTGGCAGAATGATAGTCACTGCATTTTTTTTTTTTATTACATAGAGGTTCCCTAAGGCCCTAGGATGTATGTGTCTTCTACCAGAGGCATTTGGATGGGAATCTCCTCAAACCTGGGGCAAAAAGAAAATAAAGGGGAATATTAGTCTACTGTCATAAATTTTTAGATATTTTTTTCTCTTTTCTCCTAGTTCATTGCTTAAGTCACATTTTTCAGCGTTTGGGGAGAAAGACAAAGATAGTTTCAATTATGGGTTGCCCTTATTTCCTCAGTGAGACCAGTCCTAGCTTAATGTGGGAGAGACTGTCTTATAAACTGTGGGTAGGATCTTTTATGAAAAACAAAAACTTGAGTTTAAGCTTCTGTTTTCCTTGCCCCAAGAGGCCCAATAGTGTCACTTTCACATATCCTCAGCATAAAACAAACAACAAATGACAAATAAATGGCTTTAGTGTTCTGATATTCTGTTTATTTTGCCTAATTTTCTAGGTTTAGACTTTTTCAAATATTTAATCTTTGATATGCAGTTTCCTACTAGTATATATTAAAAATACATAAATAATATATAACTAACTTGTAAAAAATAAATAATAATATATAACATATTATTCCATATATATTAATATAATTATATATTAATATATAGTATATACTAATGTATATACTATATATTAATATAATATATAATATGTACTATAATATATATTAAATATGTACTATAATATATGTGATATATATGATATATATTTGGAAAGAGCATATAATTCCACTATATCTTACTGTTTTCAGCAAGAGAAAGTAATCTAAATAATCTAATTCATCATTCCCAGAAATAGAATTCTTTCGAACCAATTTCTTAAAAGCTGAAATAATGAAGGGTGAAGATATTGTTCTCTTTTTCCTTCTCAGCCTCAGTGCAAGGTGAAGTAGTGATTTTGGGTAAGCGTGACTGCTCTGAAGACCACTCTTCCCATGTGGGCTGTTCTAAAGTACAGGCTTAGAGGGATAGATAGTATTATCAGCTCCATTTGATGGTAGATCTATAAGCATATTCTTTTTTCATCTTATAACTGGAAGTCTGTACCTTTTGACCACCTCTAGCCATATTCTTCAATCAGGTTTATCTATATAATAAAGCTTATATTTGACCTCCAGTTCTCTGTTTCCTATGTCTTATTTCTCAATTGCTTCCCAAACTTGGAAAAGAAGAATGGTTACCTATTCTATCGAAACCCTTCCCCCCAAAAAGAAAAACACAACAGCATATATTAAAAGATATTTTTCCTTTTAATTCCTAGCTAAATTTGTATGTGGAATTATGAAAAGATAGATGAAAAAGAATGATGCAAGAAAAGAGAAACAAATCCTATGTGCTAGTCATGGTCACTGAGATGGGAAAGAGGACTAGTTATTTCTTGTTTCTCCTCTGCTACCCAGAGAATAACTTGATGATCCCTACTACTAAGTCAAATGGTGCCCAAAAGATACCTTGCTTCAGTATGTGGTTTTACAGTTTGTGGGTCCTCAAGATAAGTATGTTACATTGTTTTATTACTCAGGACAACAAAAATCATTACACACAGCAGTGTTTCCTTCTAACACTTTTACTCAATGACTGCTCTAAACCTCACCTGTTAAATATTCATTTGAGGGACCTCTTCATTCCTTTAACTTCTTTGGCCAGAAAATAAGAAAACATGTATGAAATAATTAAAGACATCTCAATGAGGTTAAGGTAAGAATTAAAGAAAATTGCTTAGTTCTTAAATACACCTAAAATAATGAGCCACAAAATCTCTGCTTTCTATGCACTCTCCAAATCATTCTGGTTTCTGGTGCCTGGGACAGGCTAAGATCAGCCTACACTGTAACTCAATTACCAGTCCACTAGTATCAGTTATGCATGATGAGACAACAATAATATTGGATGACAAGAGAGTCTGTGTTGGAGTGTAAAAAAGTTAAAAAGTCAGAAAGGTAAACAGAATCAGGGCCATTCAGAAATTTATAGGTCATTAAAAGGATTTTAAAAGCCATATGCTGTCTAGGAGGCAGCCAAGATAGAGATTGTAAGATGCGAGAAATATGATCTGTAGATCAAGTCCTAGTAACAACGCTGGCAGCAGCAGCATTCAAAACCATCTGCAGCCAGTTTAGCAAACAATCTGGAGTGCCACCAGGAACAAATTAAAATAGTCAGTCCTGAAAGAAATGAAAGCCTAGCATGGATGAGTGAAATGTTGTTTGCTGGAGAATGCAGAGCCTGTAGTCTTACAATATTCTAGAAACCATAAAAAGAATTTTTCACCACCAATGTAATATGGAGATTAAAAGTTAAATTGAGGGCCATAAAAAGAAACGTGTGGAAAAACTGCCTTTTGAGGCAATGAACATGAATCCCAATCCCATTGGTTCTGCTAGCATAACGTGCAGCTCAGTTGGGAAGGAACAAGGTTAACTCTGCCACAGTCTGTAAGGGACACTGCTCACCTGGTCAGCCTTAGAAGCACAATAATGTTGAGTTTTGGAGCCAGCAATTTGAATAATGCCCCTTGATAATACCTAAAGTGGACTTTTAGATCAGAACTATATTAAGACTGCAACTCAATTTGTTAACACTTGTTGAGAATGAACTCACATCATTCAGTAAACTTATATTGATTCTTAAATAGCAAACAAAAGCAGAAGCAAACATACATGATCACTAACATTTACTAAATGCTTACTCTATAAGCCAACACAGTTCTACGTGCTTTATATAAAGTCTAAGGTCATTCTGACATCATGAAATACTGTTATGATTTACCTGTTTCCTTTAGGCTAAATGCCTGGTTGTCTTATAACTCCTCTTCCTAACCCTTCAATGACATTGCTCAGGGAGAAAAATCCATGCCCTGTCCTTTGCAATCATTGGAGCAGAGGATTCCTTAGAATAAGTATGGGTTTCTAGCATTGCAAGTTTACGTGTAGAAACTGATGAGACTAAATGTACCTGATGATGAAACATTACCAGTGAAGTGATCATCCCCATTTTACAGATAAGAAAGCCAAGGAACCATGAAATTTAGTAGCTTGCACTTTAGTGCAGTGGTCCCTTAGTATTCAGGACCTCTCTTCCCCAACCCCATGGATACCAAAATCTGTGAATGTAAGTCCCTTACATAAAATTGTCTAGTATTTGCACATAACCTATGCAAATCCTGCCATATACTTTAAATCATCTGTAGATTATTTATAATCACTAATACCATGTAAACTCTGTGTAAACAGTTGCAAATACAATGTAAATGCTATGTAAATAGTTGTCAGCACAGGGCAAACTCAAGTTTTGTTTTTTGGAACTTTCTAGAAATTTTTTTTCCAAATATTTTTGATCCACGGTTGGTTGAATAAGGGCCAACTATGTGTTGCTGGGCCAGAATTTGAACTCTGCTGCTTTAAAATCTTACACAAATCTAACCTCATAGTGGTTCTGCATTGTCGTTGAGTTCCTCTTGAGCCAACTACTCAACCTCTCTCCCTCTTTTTCTGTTCCCTCATGTGAATGAAAAATATTGCTTACCATATCAATAAACAAATCATGTTGCAGCCATCAAGCCATAACATTACAGCTGCCCCTGGAAGTTAGCCCTGAGGAGACTCAGGAAGAGAAAGAACAGGATACTGGCCCCAGATAGCTGAGGTGCATATCAAAGGAATGATTTCAGTGAGTCCAGACTCTTGCATCTTCCCATACATAGAAAAAGAGCTAAATTCCTTAACCTGAGATATCTGGTTTTCTTTAATTAACAGTGACTCTTTTGATGTTCTGACTACCTGGTCTTTGTTGCAAAAACTCTTATATATCCTGGCCTCCCCCTTGCCTCCACAGAGCAGTCTCTAAGAGCTATCTGAGATGCTGTGTCCGGGCTTAACTCCTCAGTTTTGTCCACTGAATAAAACATAATTCTCAACTTTTAGGTTGTGCATTTTTTTCAGTCAACACCCATTACTCATTATATAAATTTAGAAACTAATGATATGCTTCAGTATCTATCTGAAATTGTTCACAATTCAGAACTTTTAAAGACAAAATGTCCCGCAGGGAGATTTAAACACCTCCAGCTCTCCGTCTCATTTCTGCAATGTTAGAACTCCTATGCTCATTCTAAGAAGTTGTCAGCTCTAGTTGCTTGCAAAGAGCCTTGTATAGCCTTTTTTCTGTCTTGGTAATGTCACTGAGGAGTTAGGGAGAGAAGTAACAGGATAAATTTGGCAGTACAAGCATACCTCATTTTATTGCACTTCGTTTCATTGTATTTCACAGATACTGCATTTTTTTACAAATTAAAGGTTTGTGCCAACCTTGCTTCAGCAAGTCTATTGGCACCATTTTTCCAACAGCATTTGCTCACTTATGTCTTTGGTTCTCATTTTGATAATTCTCACAATATTTCACATTTATTATTTATTTCATACTTTATTATTTCACACTTTATTATTATTATATTTGTTATGGTGATGTGTAATCAGTGATCTTTGATGTTATTACTACTACTCACTGAAGGCTCAGATGATGGTTAGCATTCTTTAGCAATAAACTATTTTTTAATTAAGGTATGCACATTGTTTTGTCTAGGCATAATGCTATTGCGCATATAGTAGACTACAGTATAGTGTAAACATAACTTTTATATGCACTAGGAAGTCCCAAAATTCATCTGACTCACTTTATTGCAGTGGTCTGGAAAAGAACCTGCAATATCTCTGAGGTATGCCTATAATAACTTTCTATTTGAGCTCTGCCTAAAAAAGTTTTATCCCATTGTATTGACTTCTTAAAAGTGTTAAGGATAATTTCTGTGTTATACTCATAAAGTCTATCCCCCTTTACTTCAGGAAAGAGTTACGAGTGTTGACCAGCAGCACCATCCTGGTATTTAACATTTCAGGCTCACTGTGTTGGCTTCACTTGCAGGCTCCAAAAGATCAACTATGAATCATGGGAGATTTGCAAGTGGGCTTAAACTTCCTCAGAAATAACCCTCACCCAAGCACAAATGGACAAGGATACATTAACTACAAAATGGTAATATTTGGTTAAACCACAGCATAACCAGTGAAAAATTAGATGAATATTTGAAGGTTTTTGTTTGTTTTACCATGATTCTCAGAAGAGGAACAGTAACAGGAAAAATCCATCTGCGAGGAAGCCAGATTTTATATGTAAATTCTGAGAAAGATTCAAAAGTCGGTTAAGATTTGCATATGATTTTGATATTTTAAGTAGGATGGGTGCCTTGTAAATTTGCTCTAAAATATGGTTAAGAGATTATTCTAACTTTGAAGATTACTGTTAAAACTGCATCTTGAGCCTAATTTATGATTGAGGAAGGACATTCTGATATTCTAAAAAAATGTAAAGTATCAAATTTACATACAGAGGTGTATTACTGACATTGACAGCAATTGATCCTGTGAATAAAGTTTACAATAGTCGTGAAGCTATTTTTGTCTTTATCACCTCTTTACACATCAGACATAATATGGACTGGAATTAAGTGTTTTAATAGCTAATTCAGTAGAATACCACTGATGATTATTCCATTAAACTAAATACTAACTGCTGGGTCCCTAGTTTATACAAAATTTCACACCAAAGGAAGAAACTAGGAAATGGGATGGAAATAAACTGAAAGAAAAAGAGTAGAAGTCATGTATTCAAAGCTTAAATTTGCCAGGCACATCCTAAATATTTTTACATTCGGTACTCATTTGATTGACACTGCACTATTAATGGCCCTTTAGAGAAGAGGACTCCAACTATAGTAGCCAATGGGCAACAGGAAATTACCACTTAAAAGCATAAAAGTAGACTAGTACTATAAATGTTCAAGTCAGTGTTTTAGGATTCAGGATTTTGACATTTTCTGTAGATGGCATTATTGTTTCCTGAAGGAATATCTAAATGTTTATTTCAGTATTTTTTTCAAGAAATATTTTCACATTCTCATAAATGCCAGAGATTTCATATATAAATACATAATCATATATATGTAAATATACATATACATATACTCTGAAAATAACTGACATTTATATTAACCATTCAAAAAGTTGGGCAAATTTGAAAACTTGTGCATATATGTTCATAACAACATTATTCATAGTAGCAAAAAATGGAAACAACTCAAATGTTTATCAACTGATAATGGATAAATGAAATATAGTATGCTCATACAATAGAATATTATTCAGCAATAAAATATAATGAAGTATTGATACATGCTACTTGAACCTTGGAAACATTAAGATAAGTGAAAGAATCATAGTCATAAAAAAGCATGATGTATATTTCCATTTATATGAAATGTCTAGAATAAACAAATCTATGGAGACAGAAAGTAGCTTAGTGATTCCAGGTAGTAGGGAATAGGGAGTGACTACTAATGGGTATGGGATGATAAAATATTATAAAAATAGATAGTGGTAATGGTTGCATAAGTCTGTGAATATACTAAAAAAAAAACCCTCTGAGTTAAATACTGTAAAAAGGCAAGTTTTATGAAAAATGAATTACATCTCAATTAATTTATAAAAATATAACTATGATCACATTTAGAATAATATAAATTTGTCAATTCATGAAAGCAACATACATCAAGAGAAAATCATTGACTAGAGTCATGTGACATAAAATTAGGACAATTTTGATGCAGTTCCAGTCTAGATATTATTAATTTTAAGGGTAGAAAACTGATTATCAAAAAAGAGAATATGTGGGGCTTCCCTGGTGGTGCAGTGATTGAGAATCCGCCTGCCAATGCAGGGGACGCGGGTTCGAGCCCTGGTCCGCGAGGATCCCACATACCGCGGAGCAACTGGGCCCGTGAACCACAACTACTGAGCCTGCGCTCTAGAGTCCCCGAGACACAACTACCAAAGCCCGCACGCCTGGGGCCCGTGCTCCGCAAAGCGAGAGGCCACCACAATGAGAAACCTGCACACCGCAGCGGGGAGTGGCCCCTGCTCGCTACAACTAGAGAAAGCCCGCGTGTAGCAGCGAAGACCCAATGCAGCCAAAAATTAAATAAATTTATTAAAAAAAAAAGAGAATATGTGACCAAATCAGCTTTCATAGGCAAATAATTGCCAATCTAGCTTAAAATTTGAGAGTCACTTTAGTAAGCAATTTAAAAATATTATTTATTATCTTTAGTAAACAAGACCATTCTTTCATGGTAAATGAAGAGAAATCCACTCAATCCAAAAATTAAGCTAATATAAATATATTCTGTCTTTTATAAGAAGATGTTATTTTTACTCTCACAGGTAAATCTATTTTAAAAAGACCTAAATAATACTATCTGTGACTCTTTAGAATAGGACATGGTGCCCAAGAAGAGGACTTATATTCAGCTGGTACCACTGGTATGACCATACTAGTGGTTAAAATAGTGAAATAGTCTGTACTTTCTGGTAAATAGCCTCTACCTCTAGGCTCTTAGTGCCTCCCTGCCTTCCAGTTGACCTGAACTGTACCCTAGATTCCAGCCTCAGATCTCTCTATAAAGCAAGTATAGGATTGAAAATCTGGTGTCCATACAATGCAGTTGTAAATAGTCAGAATATAACACCTGATTAGAAATAATAATCTGGCAAAAGCAACAGCTAATCAAAGCATAGCATTTATAGCTTATAAATTGCTTCCACACATTTTTTTAATTAAACCATAGTTGATTTACAATATTATATTAGTTTCAGGTGTACAACATAGTGATTCCTGTAATGCAAAGTTGTTTCAACAAATGAAAATCAATCAATGTCATACATCACATTAACACAATTAAAAACAAGATCATCTCAATTGACAAAATTCAACACTGTTTCATAGTCATGACATTCAGCAAATTAGGAAGAAAATTACCTCGTAATACGTAATAAAGGTCATCTATGAATAACCCACAGTTAACATCAAATTCTATGATGCAACTAAAGCTTTTCTATTAAAAACAGGAACAAGATAAGGATGCCCATGTTTGCTACCTCTATTCAACACAGTACTGAAAGTCCTAATCAGAGCAATCAGGTAAGAAAAATAAATACAAGTAATCCAAATTGGAAAGGAAAATATTTATAAAATTATCTCTGTAGATGGAATGATCTCATATGTACCAATACTAATGATTCCACATTTTTTAAAAAAGCTGTTAAAACTAATTTAAAAATTCATCATTCACTTATGAACATACAAAAATCAACATCAACACAATTTCATTTTTTTACATGTAGTTGTCCAGTTTTCCCAGCACCACTTATTGAAGAGACTGTCTTTCCTCCATTTAACACCACACACAAAAATAAACTCAAAATGGATTAAAGACCTAAATGTAAGACCAGACACTATAAAACTGCTAGAGGAAAACATAGGCAGAACACTCTCTGACATAAATCTCAGCAATATCTTTTTCAATCCATCTCCCAGAGTAATGGAAATAAAAACAAAAATTAAAAAATGTGACCTAATTAAACTCAAAAGCTTTGGCACAACAAGGGAACCCATAAATGAAACGAAAAGAAAACCCACGGAATGGGAGAAAATATTTGTAAATTAAGCAACTCATAAGGGATTAATCTCCAAAATATAAAAACAGCTCATGCAGCTCAATATCAAAAAAACAAAGAACCCAATCAAAAAATGGTCAGAAGATCTAAATAGACATTTCTCCAAAGAAGACATACAGATGGCCAAGATGCACATGAAACTGTGCTCAGCATCATTAATTATTAGAGAAAATGCAAATCAAAACTACAATGAGGTGTCACCTCACACCAATTAGAATGGCTATCATCAAAAAATCTACAAACAGTAAATGCTGGAGAAGGTGTGGAGAAAAGGTAACCTTCCTACGCTGTTGGTGGGAATGTAAATTGGGACAGTCACTATGGAGAACAGTATGGAGATTCCTTAAAAAACTAAAAATAAAGCTAGCATATTATCCAGCAATCCCACTCCTGGGCATATATCCAGAGAAAACCATAATTTGAAAGGATACATGCACCCCAATGTTCATTGCAGCACTATTTACAACAGCCAGGACATGGAAGCAACCTAAATGTCCATCAACAGAAGAATGGATAAATAAGATGTGGTACATATATACAATGGAATATTACTCAGCCATAAAAGAATGAAATAATGCCATTTGCAGCAACATGGGTGGACCTAGAGATTGTCATACTGAGTGGAGTAAGTCAGACACAGAAAGACAAATATCATATGATACCACTTACATGTGGAATCTAAAAAAATTGGGTGCAAATGAACTTATTTACAAAACAGAAGTAGAATCACGGCTATAGAAAACAAACTTATGGTTACCAGGGAATAAGGGGTGGAGGGATAAATTGGGAGATTGGGATTGACATATACCCACTACTATATATAAAATAGATAACTAATAAGAACCTACTGTATAGCACAGGGAACTCCATTCAATACTCTGTAATGACCTATATGGGAATAGAATCTAAGAAGAGAGTGGATATATGTATATGTATAACTGACTCGCTTTGCTGTACAGCAGAAACTAAGAAACATTGTAAATTAACTGTATTCCAATAAAAAATATTAGATAATAAAAAAATCAACACAAAAAATCAGTTGTGCTTCTGTACACTAACAATGAATAATCTGAAAAGGAAATTAAGAAAACAATTCCATTTACAATAATATTGAAAAGAATAAGATACTTAAGAATTAACCACGATGATGAAGACTTGTACATTGAAAATTATAAAGCATTACTGAAGGAAATTAAAGAAGACAAATAAAAAGAAAAGCATCCTGGATTTATGGATTGGAAGACTTAATATTGTTAAGAAACCAATGCTACCCAAAATGATCTACAGATCCACTGAAATCCTTATCAAAACCCAATGACTTTTTTTTTTGCAGAAATTGAAAAATCCACCCTAAAATTCACATGGAATATTAAGGGATCCTTAATAGCCAAATTAACCTAGAAAAAGAGCAAAGCTGGATTTCAAAACTTACTACAAAGCTACAGTAGTCAAAAAAGTGGGTTACAGGCATAAATGCAGACATATAGACCAGTGGAATAGAATGGAGAGCTCAGAAATAAACCCTCACATTTATCTGCTTCTGTCAAAACTTCCACTCTTAGAAAATATCCCTGGGTTAAAATAGTCCATAACATTTATTTATACTTTTGGTTTACAGGATTAATACATAAAAATACATTCATGTTTTATTGGTCCGATAACTGTGTTGTGACTATATTGCCAATAATAACCTTTCTTGTCTCAGTAGTCTAGCTGGTAATGGTATACAGGGTCAGATAGATGGGTCAGGGTTCAAATCTTGCAGAAGAGTGGGATTTATATTAACTATGTGTACCAAGGAAGAGTTCTATGGTTAGAGAAATACACAGAGGACAAGTTGAGAAGGGGATCTCATGATGCATGTTGTGTTAATACAGGCATACCTTGGAGATATTGTGGGTTTGGTTCCAGACCACTGCAATAAAGTGAATATTGCAATAAAGTAAGTCACAGGTTTTTTTCAGTTTCCTAGTGCATATGAAAGTAATATTTTACATTATGGTGTAGTTTATTAAGTGTGCAATAGCATTATTTCTAAAAAACAGTGTGATACCTTAATTTAAAAACATTTTATTACTAAAAAAATGCTAACCAGGATTTCCCTGGTGGCACAGTGGTTAAGGATCTACCTGCCAAAGCAGGGGACACAGATTCGAGCCCTGGTCTGGGAAGATCCCACATGCCGCGGAGCAACTAAGCCTGTGCGCCACAACTACTGAGCCTGTGCTATAGAGCCACAACTACTGAAGCCTGTGAGCCACAACTACTGAAGCCTGCGCACTTAGAGCCTGTGCTCCGCAACAAGAGAAGCCACCACAATGAAAGCCTGCGCACCGCAACGAAGAGTAGCCCCTGCTCGCCGCAACTAGAGAAAGCCCGCACACAGCAATGAAGACCCAACGTAGCCATAAATAAATAAATAAATAAATGTATTTTAAAAAATGCTAACCATCATCTGAGTCGTTAGCAAGTCACAGTGGTTTTGCTGGTGGAGGGTCTTGCCTCCATGCTGATGGCTGCTGACTCATCAGGGTTGTGGTTGCTGAAGGTTGGGGTAGCTGTAGCAATTCCTTAAAATGAGGCAACAAGGAAGTTTGTCACATCAATTGATTCTTCCTTTCACAAACAAGTATTCTGTAGCATGCAATGACACTTGATAGCATTTTACCCACAGTAAAGTTTCTTTCAAAATTGGAGTCAATCTTCTCAAACCCTGCTGCTGCTTTATCAACTAAGTTCATGTAATATTTTAAATCTTTTATTGTCATTCTAACAATCTTCACAGCATCTTCACCAGGAGAAAATAACATCTCAGGAAACCACTTTCTTTGCTCATCCATAAGAAGCAACTCTTCGTCCATTAAAGTTTTACCATGAGATTGCAACAGTTCAGTCACATCTTCAGGCTCCATTTCTAATACTAGTTCTCTTGCTGTCTCCACCACATCTGCAATTACTTCATCCACTGAAGTGTTGAACCCCTCAAAGTCATCCATGAGGGTTGGAATCAACCTCTTTCAAACTCCTGTAATGTTGATATTTTGATCCCTTCTTATGAATCGCAAATGTTCTTAACAGCATCTAGAATGGTGAATCCTTTCCAGAGGTTTTAAACTTACTTTGTACATATCCATCAGAGGAATCACTATCTATGGGAGCTATAGCTTTACAAAATATTTACCTTAAGTAATAAGACCTTAAAGTCAAAATTACTCCTTAATCCATGGGCTTCAGAATGGATATTGTATTATCATGTATGAAAATAACATGAATCTCATTGTCATCTCCACAAGAGCTCTTGGGTGACCCAGTGTACTGTCAATAAGCAGTAATATTTTGAAAGAAATCTTTGTTTCTGAGCAGTAGCTCTCAACAGTAGGCTTAAAATATTCAGTAAACCATGTTGTAAACAAATGTGCTTTGTTTGTTCTAGTTTTAGAGCAGAGTGGATTCAGCAGAATTCTTAAGGGCTCTAAGATTTTCAGAATGGTAAATGAGCCTTGGCTTCAACTTAAAAGTCACCAGCTGCATTATGCACTACCAAGAGAGTCAACCTATCCTTTGATGCTCTGAAGCCAAGCATTGACTTCTCTCCCCTACCTATGAAAGTCCTAGATGGTATCTTCTTCCAGTATAAAGCTGTTTTGTCTACACTGAAAATCTATTAATTAGTGTAGCCACATTCATTAATTATCTTAACTAGATCTTCTGTATAACTTGGTGCAGATTCTACATCAGCATTTGCTGCTTCCCCTTACACTTTTATGTTATGGAGATGGCCTCTTTCCTTAAACTACATGAACCAACCTCTGCTAGCTTCAAACTTTTCTTCTACAGCTTCCTCACCTCTCTCAACCTTCGTAAAATTGAAGAGGTAGGGCCTTTCTCTGGATTAGGATTTGGCTTAAGGGAATGTTGTGGCTGGTTTGATTCTTCTATCTAGACCATTAAACTTTCTCCAAATCAGCAACAAGGCTGTTTTGCTTTCATATCATTCATGTGTTCACTGGAGTAGCACTTTTAATTTACTTCAAGAACTTTTCCTTGGCTAACTATTTGGTGCAAGAGGCTTAGCTTTCAGCCTATCTCAGCTTTCAATATGACTTCCTAAGGCATGATTTCTAGCTTTTGATTTAAAGTGAGTGATGTGTGCCTCTTCCTTTCAATTGAACACTTAGAGGCCATTGTAGGCTTATTAACTGACCTAATTTCAATGTTGTTGTGTCTCAGAAAGTAGGGAGGCCCAAGGAGAGGGAAAGAGATAGGGAAGGGTTGGTCAGTGGAGCAGTCAGAATAAATGCATCTATTGATTAAGTGTGTCATTTTATATGGCACAGTTCAAGGCACCCCAAAACAATTACAAAATAACATCAAAGATCACTGATCACAGATTACCATAACAAGTATAATGAAAAAGTTTGAAATATTGTGAGAATTACCAAAATAAGACACAGAGACATGAAGTGAGCAAATGCTTTTGGAAAAATGGTGCCAATAGACTTGCTCAAAGCAGGTTTGCCACAAACCTTCAATTTGTAAAAAACATAATTATCTGGGAAGTGCAGTAAAACAAGTTATGCCTATATGTCACTGGGTATTTGGTTGGATGTGGCTGGGTTGTTCCTTGAGGGAAGAGTTTGAAAAGAGAAGATTGGTGAAACACTATAAAAAACAGGTGGTGAACGTGTTAATGTAGGCTCTTTACAAAGCATCTTGCTTGTTTGGGAACAATGAGATCAAGTGTTGTAACCAAGCAGGACACATCATCCCCACCCTGCCATGTCCTCCACATTGTCTGTAGAAAAACTTTAGCCTCCTAGGCCTTCCCCAAGCTCCAAAGAGTAAATTTATTCAGAGAAGTGAGAAAATGCATAAGGAAAGGAAAACAGTCAAGCAAGACAAAATAATAATTATTTTGCCAATAAACAAAGTCAAAGACCTTTAGTTCCTCCTCAAGGGCTATAGATAATATTCTGAGCCATATCCTTTTAGCTGCTTTACAGATAGTGAAACCCCCACCAGGTGGAAGAAGTTAACTGTATGCTGCCCACAAGCATGTAGAACCTAGACCAGTTGGAACCAGAAAGTTGATGGTGTTGATTCCCAATTATCTCACCACCAACCAGATAGAAGAATGTACACAAGCTGATCTTGCACCCCACAATCCCTCCTCCCTCACCCTCTCTTTAAAAACCTTTCTCTGAAAGTCTTTGGGCAGTTCAGGCCTTTTAAGCACTAGCTACCTAGACTCCTTGCTTGGTACCCTGCAATAAACCCTGCACTTTCCTTCACCACACTCAGTGTCAGTAGATTGGCTTTACTGTGCATGGGCAAGTGGACTCAAGTTTGGTTCGGTAACAGTGTGGCTCTCTACCACTTCGAGGTTGGGTGTAGTAGCACCATAATGGGGATACTGAGCATCTAATTAACCCCCCTACAACTATCCCATCTCCCAGAGTTAATAGGTGATGTTTCCCTTGAATTGTTGTTATATAGAGGTATGAGAGCTGTAGACCACAAGAAGTATGGGCTGCTATTTGGAGAGGTTTTAGTAGGTATGACTCCCACACTTACCTGTCCTTGGCTGGTGCTTACCTACTGGCTGATCCAGCCCCGCTGAATGAGGTGTCAATTTCATAAGATATAAGTAATGTTTTTCCTACCTTTAAATCAGTGATCATTGGTCAGAAAGCTACAAAAGAAAAAAAATGACCCTTCTCCTGTTGCTTGGCAATATGACATCTTTATTTGAAAATTTTCAGCAGAATGTGGTAGAAATAGTATACTCACAAAAAGAAAAGCCAGTGCTATGTTATAGTGGGTTTTGTTACTATTTCCATTCCTTTAACAAAGATAGAAGTGAAAGGTGCTGGTGCTGTAAAAAGATGAGAATCTGCAACGTCCAATGTACAACTAATCAAGATTTGGATAACGTTATAGCCATTCAAAATGGGACAGGAAAATATGAGCACAACACTGAGGTTAAAGGGAAGTAAGGAAAACCATGAAAATCTTAAGACAACATTTGGAAGAACCAAATGCAACACCATCACAGGTACTTTGAAGAACTCTTTGTGATATTCAGATGCTATAGGAAAGAAACTGATTAAAGAAGCAAGTAAATAGAACTCAAAATAAACATGATACTTTTCACAATTGACTTCTCACTAGTGCAGCAAACTAAAAGTATTTCTTTCTGGATGATTAAGTCTTTTGGGAAAAAATTTTAATGTTTTGTATGTGTTTATCTTATATAAGATAATTTTTACTTTGTAACAAAACCAACATTACCACTAATAAAACATTGTTCTTTTATTAAATTTTAGAGTATTGATAACAGATGCTTGCTGATCAAATAGTTTATTCACTTGGTTCCTAAGAAATTATTTGATACTTCTGGAATGTTCTATTATCACAGAGAAATACCTAACAATGCATGCATATTACAATGATGGGCAAATTGAAGAAATTTGATAGGTAGTAATAATTATAATAAAAATAATGATTAAGATTCAAGGAAAACATGATTTTCCATATAAAAGTGGATACAATTCCTGTATTTAATCAGAAATCACTCAACATACAATTATTGAGTGCCTACTATGTGCAACTCTCAGCAATAATCTCTGAGAATAAATAGTGCATCAAACAAAAACTATAAAAATAGTTAACACAAAAAGAAGGCTCTTTTCTTCTGTTTACAGATTCTTTGGAACCCTATTTGCCCACATACAACATAAATTCAATTTGCATGATTTATAGCATAATACTTTGAGTGGGATTTTTTTTTTTCCTTCAGTACTCCATGACCACCCCTAATGCAAAATTACTACTAATATCTATTTCTTTCACATATGGTTCCATCATTGCTGGAAAATGTTAAAGACAAAGAGATCTGTTCCTGAATTCTTCTTGAGAATTCTGAAATTTGGCTCACTATTCTTCATTTACTCCTCCAGAACTTCCTAGAAGAGAAAAATAGAAGTTGTTGGCCAAAGGCAAGAATATAAAGTTAGGAAGAAGTTGTGCTCTTTCAACTCTTTTTAGTTCACTGGTATTTCACATACATTAAAAAAAAAGAGAGAGACAGATAAAAGAAAAATGATAAGAGAAAGAAAGGAAAAGAAAAACCACTGTGGTAGCCCAGTTAAAAAAGTTTGAGAACAGTCAGCTCTGTCACAGTTTTTCTTTGAGAAATTGAGAAAAGGAAGGTCAAAAAGGAAAAAGTCTCCATTCAATGTTGTTTTGTAAATGGATTTCCCAAAGATTTTTCAGCTTTCCTATAGGAAAGAATCAGAGTTCATTGATTCAAATGGTCATCTCTGCCTATGGGGTTAAAATCAGATGAACCTAGATCTTTTTCTTGGCTAAAATCCTCAAAAGAAAGGAAAAGGGATACAATGGTGGTTGACTACAGATGAGAAAAAGAACTGGTTTGATTCACAGCTTTTCTGTAGTTCAATGAAGAAAATTTTCTATTATTATTCCCTGAACTCAGCGCTGTATTGTATTACCAGGCTAAAATTATCTTTAGACTTGCTAATATATATATATATATATATATATATATATATATATACACACACACACATACATATATACATGAATGTTTCTATTAGAATTAAAATGCTCTTTGCAATTATTTGATATCAATCTAGTTGGCTAGAATTATATACATCTATTTATCAATTTGGAGATTAATCTCAAGTAAAATAAAATAACATTAAATTACTAAAATTATTGCTTTGTGTTGGTTGAAGTGAACAATGCAAGATAATTTGAAAATGAAATGCAGAGGCTGTCTGGTTCAATTTCATACAAATTGACTTAGAGTTTTGTTTTGAATATTAGGAAACTGACCTAAACTGGGAAGCTACAGAGCTTTCTATGGACAATTGTGTATAGGTACATCAATTTATTATTGTTGATCTTTGAAAAATGAATATGAAGCTTAGCTCAGGTGATTATACATACCAAATTTGAAGGTGATAATCATAAGGGTATTTACCATGAAAACTTTGCCTCAAGACTTGGATGAGTCTCCACTGGATTGCTTCTTGTTAATATCAATCTCACTTCACAATGCCTAGAAACCCATGTCCTAAAGGAGATCTCCTTTTGGTTTTATTCCCATTTATTTTGTTAACTTACGTTTTTGACAAATACTATAAATTGACTTATTATACCTTCTATACAATGGAAACAATAGCATTTGTTCTTTTCTTTGTTCCCATAGCATATATATAAAGTGATAATACGGAGCGTTTCTATAAGTACTTCCAAAAAATTGATAAGACTTCTCCCTGGGCACAAAAATAATCCTCCTTCAAAATAGTAAGCATAAATTGTAAAATCACCCATGATTTAACAAATATTAATTGTGCACTTTCTCTATCTCAGACACTGTGATCAATGATATAAAAATGAAGAAGGCAGTGTCCCTTTTCTCAAAAATTTTACCACCTAATAAGGGAAATAAATAAATATAAAGTGATAAATTCTGTATCTATGGTAAGGCCCCCAAAGCATAATGGTCAGTCTAATCTGAAGGTATCAAGAAGTAACTTGGTAAGATTTGATGTTTAAATAGAGTCTTGAAGGATGATTCTTCAAGCTCATCCACAAAAAATGAGGAGGAATTCTGTGTGCAAAGACACAGTGACATGAGATGGGAGTGTGTGAATGTGGTGCAGTATAGCTAAACATTAAATGTATGTGTGAGGATTATATGAATCAGTAATCTTTTGATCGCAAGAGAAAGAAATACAGCTCAAATGAACTTAAACATATAAGGAAAATCTGTTGATTTAAATAAATAAACTACAAAAAGACAAAGATATTCTTTAAGGCAATGGGATCCAGAGGCACAACTTCTATTAGGACTCAGTTTCTCCATCTTTGTCTCTAATCTCTTCTTTGTTTGTTATCTTATGGTTTGTTCCTTTCCACTATGCAGAGCTTTCTCTACAGTGTAAAGAACACAAGCACTGGGAGTTCGAGATTCACATCCTAACCTAACATCAAGAGAGAAGAAAGCTTTTTTCTTTCTTCCAGCTACAGAATGAGAATTTCCAAGGAAGGAGTAATAATAAAAGAGGTCAGTGTGAGTCTTATAAAAGGGAGCAAATATAATAGCTACAACCTTATTACAGATAAGATAGGTCATAGATCATTGAGAATTCTTTATGCTATGCAAAGTTTAGTTTTCATCCTTTATCTTAAAGGGCACCAGTGAAGGGTTTTAAATAGAGGAGTAATAGATCAGGTTTCTATACTTAAATCACAGAGTATGATAGGGTAAAAAGAGAGAGGGCAGGATGACAGGAGGTGGTTGCCTTGATCTATATGTGAGATAATAATGGCTTGATTTAGAATAATAGCAGTAGTAGTCTAGGAGAAATGGAGTAAATAGGAGCTAGTGTTCACTAGTCATAGGTGTTTGAGAAGGAAAGTTGTATGGAATGACAAGAAGATTTCTGGTTTGTGTGCTAGGTAAATAATGGCACTGTTAACTAGAATGAGAACTATGCAAAGAGGAAAGAGGTTCATTTTGAATAACTTGAGGATTATGTGAGATATCGAGGTGATGTCCAGGAGCATCTTGATTATCTAAGTCTAGAGCTCAGGAGACAAGTCAGCTAAGCTGGGAATATAAAGTTGGGGGATATTCACATAGAAATGGTAGTTGAAGTCATAGAGGAGGCTGAGGCAGGCAAGAGAATATGTAAGGTGAGAAAAGAACAAAATACAATTGTCCCTTGATATTCATTGGGGACTCATGCCAGGACCCCATGCAGATACCAAAATCTGAAGATACTCAAGCTTTTTATACAAAATGGTGTAGTATTTGCATATAACCTACACATATCCTCCCATATACTTTAAATTATCTCTAGATTACTTATAATACCTAATACAATGTAGATGCTATGTAAATAGTTGTAAACCCAAGGTAAATTTTGAGTAAATGGTTTCTGGTGCAGGGCAAATTCAAGTTTTGCTTTCTGAAACTTTCTGGAATTTTTTTTTTTTTTTTTTTTTTTGATTTGTGTTTGGTTGAATCTGCAGATATGGCAACTGAGAATACAAAAGGCATACTGCACAGAACACTATTGAATTAATGGATGACTGTGATGACTATGTAAAGGGTCCACTTCACTGAATTATATTTCCTAGAATTCTCTTTTTTTGGTACATTTCCAGCTGAAGTGGACTGGTGATTCTCTTGCTAGAGATAAGGGAGCAGAATGGAGGTGACAGCTATTTTGTGTTGTGGCCAAATATATGGAGAATATTCAGTGTGTTCTTGAGAAGAATATCTATTCTGCTTTTGTTGGGTGGAATATTCTATATATGTCTATTAGGTTCAATTGTCTATAGTGTTGTTCATGTCCTCTGCTTATTGATCTTTTGTCTGATTGACCTATCCATTATTAAAAGTAGAGTATTGAAATATACTATTATTTTTTACTATTTCCCTTTTCAATTCTGTCAGTGTTTGCTTCATATAGTTGGATGCTTTGCTATTTTGTATGTAAGTGTTGATAAGCATTATGTCTTCCTGGTGAATTGATTATATATGATTATATAATGTCCTTCTTTGTATCTTGTAATGGTTTTTGACTTAAAATTTATTTTGTCTGCTATAAGTATATCCACTCCTACTCTTATTTGGTTACAATTGCTTGGTATATCTTTTCCCATCCTTTTACTTTCAGCCTATGTATGTCCTTATATCTAGAGTGAGTCTCTTTTAAACAGCATATATCAATAGACCTTGTTTTTTCACCCATTCATACACTCTATGTCTTTTTATTGGAGAGTTTAAACCCTTTATATTTGAAGTAACTGGTGATAAGAAAGAAAACCTTATATTGTCATTTTGTTTATTGTTTTCTGTATGTTGTATAGCTATTTTGTCCCTCTTTTCCTCTCTTGCTGCCTTTCTTGTGTTTAATTGATTTTTTGTAAAGACAGACTTTGATTCCTTTCTTGTTTTCTTTTGGGCATCTTCTATAGGTATTTTCTTTGTGGTTACCATATGGATTATATAAAGCATATTATAGCTAAAACAATCTATTTTAAACTGATAACAGCTTAACTACACTGACATAACAACTCTACCCCTTTAAATTTTCCCCACTACTTTACATTATCAATGTCACAAATTACATCTTTTTTTATATTTTTTATCCATTAACATTTTTATGAGTATATTTTTATGTTTTTATAATTTAAATTCTATACATGAACTGAAAATAATTTATGTACCACCACTACAATATTACAGGATTCTGTATTTGTCTATATATTTACCTTTACCAGGGAGATTTATATTTTCACATCCTTTTATGTTCCAGCCTAGGGTCTTTTATTTTAACTTGAAGGACTTCCTTTAGCAACCCTTGTAATGCATGCTTCGTGGTGATGAACTCCCTCAGCCTTTATCTTGGAAGTTCTTTATTTTTCCTTCATTTTTGAAGGTCAGTTTTGCCCCATATAGTATTCTTGGTCTGCAGGTTTTTTCTTTCAGTACTTCGACAATATCATCCCACTCCCTTCTGGCTTGTAATGTTTCTGCTGAGAAATCCTCTAATAATTTATGAGAGGACCCTTATATGTAACAAGTCACTTTTATTTTGATGCTTTCAAGATTCTTTGTCTTTAATTGTGTGTCTCATGCATTTATCCTTCTGAGTCAAATTACTGATGGGTACACTGAAAAATGAAATTCCTGGATTTACAAACCCAAGAGCAAGACCATACTTTCTTAATCAGTTAATTTCCCTAGGAGGTCCTCTCTTAACAGCAACCTGTGAGCTCCTTGAGAGTATCTTCCTTCTTTTTAGCTGACATAGTTACTGCTCAGTCAATATTTGTTAAATAAGTGAATGAGTAAATGGCAAGCCAGCATCTTTAAATGATTGTTCTATAGTCCAACTCAACAATATGGATCATATTTGGAGGATTTTGAGTGTTTTTGAAAGAAGAATCACTTGAAACCAAAGGAGTGTAATGAAACACACCATAAATAATATTAATCTCTTTATTGTCTTAGAAACATTTTTCTAACATCTTACTTTCTTTATGAAGACAAGTCTCACAAAAAGTGTTCAGCATTTGATAATACGGTTGCCCTGATACATTATTCTCAGAAAGAGGTGCTGAACCAGAATATGGCTTTAGCTGTTGTAGGGTGTGATGGCACCCTTTCAAAGTTCTGTGAACTCTGATCTCCTGTGGGTTGTTCTGTAGAGTCATGGACTTAGAAGTTAGGTCCATCTTGGTGTAGATGTTCCCCTAAGTTTTCATGTAGGTGTTGAATGACTTCTATTTTTTAAAAAAGTTCATTTTTTCCCCATTTTTGTCCTACACAGATAATATTGGTTGTCAATTAGTTGTCCAAAATATGTCCTCCAAAGTACTCATCCAGGCTCTTCAATACATTTCAAAGTAATATCAGGTAATATCTTTGAGTAGATAATACAACCCACTCACTAAGTGAGTTTCTTTAGGTATCAAGACCACAGACAAGAGAATTTCTTATTTAACTTCTAAAAATAGTAATAGAAAACAGTGGTTTCTTGGTGATATAATCAACTTAATATCCATAATCTTCAATACAAAACCAGTATTAACTAGAATTATGCATGGATTTTCCAACTTTAGAAAAAAAAATCAAGTGTACATTTTAGAAATCTTGGTCAATTTGGATTGAATGAAATTTATAGATCAGGCTATCTAAATTTCTCTGGTTTAGTTAGTGTATGCAAAGTAAGTTTATGCAGCTGAATTAATCACAAGCTCAAGCTAATGTTTTTTGCATCCTTTCTAATCAGGCTAGGATTTCTGTTCTATGAATGTAAACACAGAAAGTTCAACAGTTTTGCTAGGGGCATGTTCTAAGTCATGGGAATTAAGTGAAAAGTCATCTTTCATTCCCTTGCTGGACTAAAAACAGACTCCATCCTTAATACTGAGTTTTAGATAAGGTGGAATGTGCTGTATTCACAGAGCATATACTTTCTGAGCAACAACGAAGGTCATTATAGGATTGTCAGCGAAGTCCACAATGGTTCTTTGAATAGTGAAAAGTGGTTTTGCATATTACGCCTTGGGAGGTTTCTTTACTTTTTTTCCCCTCCAAGAAGATTTTGTGGATTGTGATAATGCTCCACATGCTGACTTTTAGTGTGAGATTTGCTACTTGTTGTGCCAGAGGTGATGGACAATAAAGCAGATAGCTTAAATTAATTTAGAAAGTTTGTGTTTTTCTCTAAGAGAGAAAATATTATATTACTTTAGAAGCCCTCATAAAAGATAGCAGTTGGGAAATTACATAAAGCAAAGTTCTTCACTCTTAAAGTTTTAGAATGTAACAATTTTGAAAAAAATCGCAAAACATTGGTTGAGGTTTTGCATTTTAAATTTCTATTACCCCAACCCCTATATACCACAAACCCATCGTGCTCTCTTAAATACATCAAAACGCAAGCGATTTCTTCTTCACTGTGGTGACTATAAAGCTTCATAGCATCAGCCGAAAGAATTTCAAGTGAAAATACTCCTCAGCTCCAAATCTGTACAATAGCTTTAGAAAACCTATTTCACTCAAATAATTGTGCGACAACTAAGAAATACTGGAATGTGATTCTCTTCTAATTTCTATAACTTTATGTTTTTGTCCAGTTTTCTGATATTCTGGGTATTTGGCAGATCATTGAATGTGGAAACTCTGCCTAAGGTCACCCAGGGCGTTTGAAAACCACAGTACTCATTTGTTCATTATTTTATTTGTTCAACCATTGAACAAATGTTTATTGGACCCATCTTCAAGCTAATCACTGTACTAATGAACATATCTTTTCCCAAAGGCCCCAGGTGCTATTCCTGGGAGGCCTCATCTCCCTCTGACACAAGTGATTCCCTCAGTTTTGCCCAAATCATGCTTCTCTGGCATTCTCAACACCAGTAGCCCAAGGATACATGGATAGTTGCTGCTCTCCAGTGGCAATGGATTCTATTATCACTATTAATATATTGCTCACCCAATTGCCCTTCTAGATCCCAGAATAGTGCCCACAACTGAACCAAAGGGCATTCCCCTTATCTAAAGAAATCTGTGGAGTTTTATGTATTCACTGTGCCCAATTATCCCATGAAGCCAACAATGTGTCCAACAAAAGTTAGACCCTCTCCCTTCCCCAGCTTCAAAAAGACACTTGGCTAACACTCCAGCTTACAACAGAAGCAATACCAGCAAACAGCTATTGCCCTCCTGGGATGGAACTGCCACTGTTGAGATACAAACACAGAAAGTAAAACTTCTGCCCTTGAGGGGCTCATAGCTTAGCTCAGTCACTGCTGTGTTACTTACCACTGCCTTTGCTTTATACTCTCTCACATATCTAGGTCTAGAGCTTCCTGATGCTCTGATTGGTACTCCCACTTGAGTCTTTTTAGCTCAGCTGATCACTGGAATTTGAACACCTTATCCCAAAGTTCTCTTTGGGTAGCAGATCTGATCTCAGACACTTTGGCACCCAGATTGTCAATACAGAATAGATGGACCCATGTGCAATTGACCAAGAGAGATCCCTGCATACCTGGCACTAAGGTACCTGGGTAACTGGCATACTTCTCATGGGCTCTAGGAGTGGCACATAACCCCTAAGCCTTACTAGGCTGAGGATGGGTCACCTGTATCACTCTTCTTTTCCACTTATTCAGTACCTACCAGGACTCAGGCTTAGTCCCAGGAATTTAGCATTCATTAGTACTAATCTCCACTAACAAATTCTTCTACAACATAGGTACAAAGAAGCTTTTGTCACCCAAGGACACAAAGCCAAAATTCCAACCTCTTCAGCTTTCTGGTTGTGGTACTAATTCCCTGATGAGATTGATGTGCTACCTTGAAACTAACCCATTCGGCTGGTACTTGTGTAATCTGCTTGGTTCTTGCCAATTCCTTTCTCTAAGACAGAAACCTCTTCCCTAATACCCCAAGACATTCTCAAAGACCATTATAATTGGCAGCTTTTATTTGGACAAATTCTATGGGTCCTGATGCTGCAGCTTACCTGGCTGAAAATATCTCCATCATCTCACTGCTGCTGACTTCACCCACCAGGTCCAACTCCTTGGATGATGATGATATGAGTGACATGGGAACCACCAGTTTTCAAAGTATCATACTCTATACTAGGACCTTTGCATTTAGTAGGTAATTTATTGATCACAAAAATTCTGTAATATGGACATTGTCATCTCTGATTTATGAATGAGGTCCAGAAAGGTTACGCCATTTGCCCAAGTTCTGTGACTAGAAACTGGATTCAAACTCACTGTAGTACTCCAAGATCCATATTCTGACCCTTAGGAAATATTATGATACAGGGCTCCATTTAGAGGATCAATCTCTCTGATTTAGGAGTGATGCATCAGCCTGATTCTCCTGGGACTATTCTGGTTTTAACTGAGAAGCGCCTCTTTTCTCCAAGGAAACCCCTCAGTCTTGGAAAAGCCAGTACTATTGGCCCCTAGCCTGTGTTAGAAGCCTTAACTTTGGTTCTTCCTCTTTTTGTGGTACTACATGGTCAGGCCTGCAGTAGACCCAATGTAGCAGTAGACACGTGAAGGCCAAAGTAACTCCTTCCTGGTGTAACTTAGCAAAGATTAGAGGCTTCTAGCCCTCTGATATCGAGAGTTATCCAATTCTGAGACTGTTTTGATTTCTGTTGGTAAGGAACTAGGGGAGCATTGGGAAGCAATGTCCTTAACTCACATATTTTTTACTTTGTACTGTTGGTTTGTTTCTCAGTAGTAAACAGAAGAGACAACAATCTTCAGCTGAGCCCAAGTTGTCACTCTTGGCACTCTTAAAATCTGAACCAGTCTTTGGTGAAATGGCCTTACTTACCTTCCCTAGCCCCTTTCTCTGTCCCATACAAGGCTAGGTTTCTGGAATATTTTTACCATGGGAGCCATCTACAGCTTTAGAGCCCCCATGCTCTTGGGATGGCTCATGGTTGGATTCCTCCTCAGGTAGGCAGCAGAGGCCTATTTACCATGAAGTTATTGACGCTTAAGCTTCAAGGTCCTGCACCTGCATTGTCTTTTCAGAGTCCCTGAGAAAGACTTCAGTAATGTATTCACATGATGGAACTTTTTTTAAATAATATTGTTCAAAAGTAAGACATTTTAACCTCAATTGATTAAGACAGGTGTCTCTTTCCATTCCTATGACTTCTGCATATATTGTACCTTTGATAGGTGACTTTAGCATAGCTGTGACTATATTTTAGGATTGGCTAAGGAAAAGGTAAGCTGGGAATATGCTGTATTAAATGAAATTTAGAAGGATGTTTTAGAAAGTTTCAATAAAACAAATGGAAATTACAGATAATTGATTTGACCTTATATTTTGTCTGTTTTAAAATTTACCTATTAAATATGTTTTTTAAAACTCAGATTAAAAATTAATGGAGTAGGAAACAGAATCAAAAATATGTAAAGGAAATTAAGACAATGATTCTACAATGAGAAATGAATTGCAGCACAACAAAAACTTACATAATACTAAAATCAGTAATTCTTTGTATGAGGGGATCATTTCCAAATAGAAATAATGAATAGTCACTGGTTTATTTGAGAATCCAATTAATGAAGAGAAGTAAACCATATTAACACATCTGAAGAAAATATTTAAATTGCCTGCTGATTTAACCAATATGAGCAATGAGAAAGATAATAAAATACTCAGAATACTACAGTATAACAAGAACACCAGTGACAAACTGGTTAATGCCAATTGTCAATTCAATGGCCACTTGAAAGTAGTCATTGTACAAGAAAACTTGAAATGCCCTGAAATGAGACAGCTAATACATAAAAGAAATTTTGATAGAGATTTTCACAACTTTGAAAACTATCCTAAATATCCACATAACATTATTAATACCAAGTCACAAATCTAAAGTATTTTCAAAATTACCAACACAAAAATACAATTATTACTCAACAATGCTAAAAGAATTAATAAATTGTCTATGTTTAAAAATTTACACTCACAGTCATCTAGAAGTTCTTGATAAAGAACAACGTTATCATTTAAAAATGTTGGAGAGAAAAGAGATGCCTAATGGAGCAAGATCCTTTGGGTGATGTGACAGGAGGCACCAAAAGGAAGAAGAGTTGAACAGAAAGCAAGGTTGCTTCTTCTGGGATTAGAGACAGGGAGGAAGGTTGTACCAGAGACAGTAAACCTGGAGGTGTGAGCAGGGCCAGCTTCAGGGGCCTGCGACTGTGTGGTGGCAGGGGCTCACCCTCACAAGGAGCCTATGTTTGCCCACTTTCAATTTCTTAATAGTGTTCTCTTTGAACTTGCATCTCATATGTGGAGTCCAATGGGACCATGAAGCACGCACATGAACAGAAAAGGTACGCCTGGCGGCTGTGAGCACACACTCAAGTTCAAGCCCACAGACACAACAGTCAACAGGCAGCCCACTGATATGCATTAAAGCATATCAGGGAGTTATTAGAATATTTCAAAGAGTTCAGAATTTCTGGGTTTGAAAACTGCAACACTGCCAAGGAAATGTCCATTAAATTGCCATGGTATAAATTTACATTTAAAATTAAATTCAGACTTAACACAGAAATGATTTGTATGAAGAGTTAAATCTTTTTAGAAAAATTGTTCCACAAGAATCATCAGCTCTAGATGTACTAAAATTTATATTTCAAAATAATTTGTCAGAAATTTATCTCAGTGCTGTCATAGCCTATAAAATACTCTTAAGAGATCCCAAATTATCAAAAATTATTTGAATCTTGCATTGGAAAAGAGCAACTGATGTTGCTTTCAATTATATTGTTTGAAAATGAAGTTGCTGAAAGTAAAAATTGTGCCAACCTAATTAATGAACTTGTAGAAAAGTGAGCCAGAATAATCTTGTGATTAGAATGTCACATGAATAAAATATTGTCAAGTATTGTATTATATACAATTATGATACCAAAGATATTATTTTTTGTAATTTGTAAGCTTATGTTTTATTCACCTGTCACCATTACTCCTAATATATACTGCAGTTAATAAAATATTTTTAAAGGAAAAAAATTTACATAATTGCTGTCATTTGAAGTGGTGATTAAAGAGTATGCAGGGAAAAAATATTTTAAAAACATTATAGAAGTGGGATTTCCCTGGTGGTCTTAATACTCTGTGCTTCCAATGCAGAGGGCACAGGTTCAATCCCTTTTCAGGGGACTAAGATCCTGTGTGCCTCGGGGTGTGGCTAAAAAAAAAAAAAAAAAAAAAAAAACCATTATGGAAGTGAATCCAGAAGTTAATTAACTAAAAATAATATTATTTTTCTAGGTTTGGTGGTGTTTGTGATATTTGTCAGTTTTGTTACATTTAAAAAATGTGATTTAACTTTTTTCTCAGTATAAATACTTATTTTTATACTTAATTTCATAATCTTTTTCTAGATTTGAGAGGTCACTTCCCATAGTTTAAGCTCCAGATCCCACAGAGCCTAGACCTGCTTTCTTCTTAGTTGCAATGCCTGAGGGCTGTAGATTCAATCAACCAAGCCAACCTGGGCTATTTCTGTATGCAGAGTCAGACTCCATCTTGTGTAACTAGAACTTCTACTTCTTTCTTCAGGCACTAGCCTAAGAATTGAAACTACTCAAAACTTTCCTATTTTAAGCACAGAAGATAGTGATTCTCCAAAGCAACGTTTTGGAAGTATACTTATTAGGATACAAAAGTGTCCACCACTGCTATTTCCCCCAGTACATTTTAGAGTCTGTTTCTGAAGTTTTGGCTTAAATACTACAGAGCCCCAATAGATGTTCAATCATGTATTAATTATTTGCATGCAGTTAGAAGATTTGACAGTAAGTAAAGTTTTATAAATTTAATCAGACTGATAGCAGAATCAGCTGGTTTTGCTTTATTTATTGTCACTATGTTACTGTAGTAGCATTACAGCTGGAAAAATCCTAAACATGAGATGTCAAATATACCCAAATATACTCCACCCTATCCACCTCAGACCATCTGGTCCTTCACTTAACCTAGATTCTACTCATTTATCTATAGCATTAAGGAGTCTGGAAAAACTAGATCCTATTGTATAAAAAATTGAGGTGAAATAAATGCACCATAAATCAGTTTACTTAAAATAATTTCAACCTTTTGGGGACTATCTAGTTATTTACTAATATGAACAATCAAGTTTATTTGAAACATCTGCCTGATTTATTAGAAACAGCCCAGGTCCCATGACAGTGAAGTTTGTTCAAATTATGACTTATTCCAAATGTATAACTTATGTATAACTTATGATTTCAGAACAACAGAGCAATAGAATGAAAAGGGTACAAGAGCCACACCTGGAGGTGACAGACTGAATTCCTGAGAATAGATGTTTTAGCACATGAAATTTATGTCAGGAAATAAAACTAATATAAACTATTTAAAGCAGTCTTTGGTCTTAAGGCAGCTGAATTTAGACTTTGTGAACACTGGATTAGGAGTCAGTCAGACCTGGGTTTAAAAGCTATCTGACATGGCCAAGTTATTGAGTTAGCTACACCTAGCTTCCCAGGTATGTAATAATAATAATACTGACCTTATAAGGCTATTGAGAAAAATGTACATAATAGACACCAATAAATGGGAGATATCTTTAACCCTGTTCTAATAAAAGTTATACAATGATTTTTAAAAATAAGAGTGGTGGGCTTCCCTGGTGGCGCAGTGGTTGAGAGTCTGCCTGCCAATGCAGGGGACACAGGTTCGGGCCCTGGTCTGGGAAGATCCCACATGCCGCGGAGCAACTGGGCCCGTGAGCCACAATTACTGAGCCTGCGTGTCTGGAGCCTGTGCTCCGCAACAAGAGAGGCCGCGATGGTGAGAGGCCCGCGCACCGCGATGAAGAGTGGCCCCCGCTTGTCGCAACTAGAGAAAGCCCTCGCACAGAAACGAAGACCCAACACAGCCATAAATAAATAAATAAATAAATAAGTTAAAAAAAAATAATAATAAGAGTGGTGTCTATATTACCTATAACTTCCATTGTTTATTATACTTCGTTTACCAATGTACAATTTTTTAATAATTAGGAGAAAAATTTGGATGGCAGGGAGGATCTTTCAAAATATATTTGTCAGGGAGGAATCTCAACCTTATAGGAAGGGAGGGAACAAACTTGTACCATTCCATAGATGCCAAATGTAGATGAGAGTTTATCACTCATAGCAGAGCACACAGCAGGGACATCAGCATAGTGGTGCCGGATCCCGGGTCCCCAAGTCCTACGGGCAACACCATGGGCCCAGATGGATGCCTAGAGCCAAGGGACAAGCAATCCTTGAGCAAGCAGCACACAAGCCAGTCCCACTCCACGAGGGAATGAGGCCATTTTGTGGTCATCCGAACTTGCTTAGTGGCCCATGTGGCTAACTATGAAGACTGCTCAGAACCAGGAGATGGATAAACCTTGCAGTTTATGCACATGGCAAGAATATTGAGGGCCCTGCCCAATTGCTTTCCCTGACAATGTTATTTTCAAGAAACAACAATCTTCCTTTGAAGTTAATTAAACACTAACTGGAGATGATATTGTTTACATAATCTAATTCTGATTCGATCTTTTTACAAATTAAAGTTTATGAAATGATGAAGAACCTTCTTCTCCTCTTCCTACCTGTCTAGAAGTTTAGACTTTACAATTTAACTGGTATAGTATAATATAAACTGCTCTTGTAATACAGACTGACCATTTCATTTTGGCTATTGTGTTACCCTTTCTCATCTACATATGTTTTTTTCCAGATCAGTTTCTGCTTCCATCTTCTACTCAGCCATAGGAGGATGTGGTAAATGATGATACAAAAATACAAAAGTCCAGTAACAATCCACAAAGCATTAGCAGTTAAAAAACAAGTAGGTTGATTTTAGATTCTCTCATTGCCCCTTCACCTTAATAAATTGTTGGCAAAGTTACTGTAAGTCTCAGAACAATTTTTAACTTCTACAAAGCAAAAGATGAAAAAATATGTAAGATTATGCTAAATATCATTTAACACCATAGATTTTCAAAAGATCAACTGCCTTATATGATGTTAAATATAGTTGAATGTGGTCCCACATCTCTGCACCACTTGCCAAGTTTCCGTCGGATGCGATTTGCAACAACATATTAAACCTCCATAAATAGTCATTATAATGTAAACACTGAACACGCCTTATTGCAGCAGTGAAAGCAGCCTCTCCAAAATATATAAAACAGAAAGCAAATCCTTGAATTTCATCTCAGGGCAGAAGGTGGATTTGAATTTGGAAACATGCCATATGGTAATTTTGGGCACAAATATTTCAGACAAAGCTGATCCATTATGAGTAATAACAGCATACATTAGTTTCTAAGTCAGTTTGCATATGCCACAGGAAGCACACCCAATTAGTATGTGAGGCCATTTACACTTCAGCAAAGTTCTGAAGAGTAAATCATAACAATGTAGGTATAATCAAATTATAACTTCTATTTTAAATATACATAAAAATCAGACACAAAAGCAACAATATGGAGAAAAAGAGAATCTTAAATGAATTAAATCAGCAAATTAACTTCTTTTTTTTCTCCTTCTTCTTTTTATTATTATTATTTTATTTTCACATAGCCAACTGCTATGGCTCTTGACAGTTTCCTTTTAGCTAGCTAAGCCTTAGAGGATTAAAGAAGACATTTGGCCTTTACGGTTTTCTGTGTCTGAATGTGTATGTCCTGAGGAGAAAAGGAGCTGTGCAAGAAGCTATCAAGACCCAGTGAGTGAGCACGGATGTGGAAGATCTGAGTTATGTTCACTGAAACAGATGGCGTGTCCCAGAATTCCCTGAGCTGCCTCAGGCTTTTGCTGGTGTCAACCCTGTGGTAAATGGGTTTTCATAATGAATTTACTGTTAATTTTCACACACACACACACACACACACACACACACACACCATTAGAATCACATTAAAGGGCTGACTAAATGCCACCAAGACTCCAAGCATGACTGTCTTTTGTTCATTTGGAAGAAGCTCTGAAGAATCCAGAATCTCAAATCACTCATTCATGATAGCTTGAGGAGAATAACAGGCCTCCCTGTGGCTGGAGAGGGGCAAATACTTTTGGGGGTTCCCAAATCCCACTCACTAGAGCAAGGCTCCTAATTTTTTTCCAGATAATCACAGTAATGATCACAGCTCTCATTACCAAATATAGGGTATCTTATCAAACTAACTTGATTTTTAAATTTTTGTTTAGTCATTTCTCTCTAAAATATGTTTTAGCAAATAAAGCAAAAAACCTTTGGTTGGAATAAATAATGTAAATATATTAGAGAAACACATATTCCACAGAGACTACCAACTATGTGTGGAATATCTAGAGGATACACTAGCTTAATATAAATGCTCTGAAGGTAAGTATAAAAACAACAGAGAGAGTCACAGAGACTGACAGAAAGACAGACAGATAAGAGCATTATCAAAAGGGGACACTCGAAGTGAGATCTGTTTTTCAGAAAATAGCAAAGCTACTAGTACTGCTAAAAATAATAAAGACGGCAATCAATTCTGTTGATTGAGCACCCATTATGTTTCAAGCACTATACTAGACGGTTTTCATACATTACCTTGTTTCTTTCTCATAAAAATGTCAAGAATAAAAGCTAAAAGCATTTGTAAATTCTTCCTTCATGCCAGGCTCTGTTGTCAACACCCACACCATCACCCCCAAGCCATGCTGTTGTCCTTTCAACGTTTTAACACTTGAGATTTTTCTTGCAGCTGAGTTTTCCTCTTGGAGTCCTCTTGTGTCAACTTCACCTACCCTAAACTTGCTTTTTGGGGGATATCTCCCTCTTCTCCATAACTTCTCACTTAAAAATCTTCTCTAATAAGCGTTAGGTTCCCAACTGTCTCACTCAATCCCTCCTCTCCCCTCCTCCTTCCCAATCCCTCCTCTCCTCTCTTCCTTCCAGCTGTGTTATTCTCTATCATGGTGGTGACTTGCTTAGTTCCTCAGGGCACTTTCTCAATTTGTAAGTATTTATTTGCCTTACTTTTGTCTTACTGCAATAAAGCATCTTAAGGTCAGGTTCCAGCTCCTTTTCAGTCACCAGTCAATACACAGCAAATAACAAGGGATGTGGTGCATGGTTGGTACTCAATAAACATTCATTAGATGAAAGAATGTGCTAAATGCTTTGCATTAATTATCTCATTTAATGAATGATCTTCTTGTGAGCTTACTGAGGACAATGTGCCCTTGCCCACACAACTAATAAATGCCTATGGTAAAATCCAAAGCCAATTCTGTAGGACTGCAGACCATGACCTTATCCATTATATGCCCATTTGACAATCTCACAGATTCATAACATCAATTTGGTATAGATATTTAAGGCTGTAGATTGTTTCATGTTTTTTTAAAAAATAATCTTTCACAATTTTGGCCAATGCACAATCCTTTTCAGTGTTGCTTTAGCACTACTGCTCTCAAGTGTTCATCAGCTACATTCAGCTTAGTAGCTCATCAGCAACTTGGAGTAAAGTAGATCAAGAAAGGAAAAGGCAAGACATATAGCTTCTGCAATATATATAGCTCTCGCTGTATACAAGCCCAAGGAATAAAAATCTCACCCTGTTTTAATACCTCAGTATGGGTTAAAGCCACATGAAAGATAAGGGAGCTTTGTTAGATGGGGCTTTGGTTAGAACCTGAAAGGAATCATCATTCTATTTTACTGAGGCTTCTAACTTTAAGCTACTATATGATACATGTTTGTTTTTTTTAAAAGAGAAAGCAATGAAGTTTCTATGGACTGAATTATTTCCCCCCCCCACCCCCCCACCCCGATTCATAAGTTGAAGCTTTAGCTTCCAATGTGATGGTATTTGAAGGTGGGGCCTTTAGGAGGTTTAGATGAGGTCTAGATGAGTTTAGATGAGGTCTTTAGAGTGGAGGCCTCATGATGGGATTTGTGCCTTTATAAAAAGAGACATCACAGAGCTTGCTTCCTCTTTCTCTCTCTAATGGCAGGCACCAAAGAAAGGCCATGTGAGGACACAGTGAGAAAGCAGACATCAAAAACCCAGAAACTAACACAGTATTGTGAAGCAATTATACTCCAATAAAGATCTATTAAAAAAAAAAAAAAAAAAACCCAAGGACAGAGCTCTCACCAGATACCGACCCTTCTGTCACCTTGACCTGGAACTTTCAGGCACCAGAACTCTGAGAAACAAATACCTACTGGTTAAGCCACCCAGACTGTGGTATTTTGTTATGGCAGTCCAAGCTGACTGGGACAGTTTCCTCTGCCAAAAGCAAAACCCCATATAGTGTGACTACTTGATATTGTTTCCCATACATCATTTATTTGTGACTTTAGGTCATGTCCTTATGCTACTATCTTCCTCACAGTCATTGACCTTTGGGATATTGGGGAAATTTAAAGAAATAGAGACTACTTGCATACTGGCTTCTAAATATTTGTTTGGTGACATAGCATTTCCCATATTTTTGGAACTGAGCATATTTCTATGCTAGAAAAAAAATTACATAAAAAGTTTTCACAAAACCATTAATACACCACAGCATTGTAATATTATCTCATATTTTTCTCCCAATCCCATCTTTATTTTATATATATAGGAAAAATGAGCAGAAGAGATTCTTAAATATATCTTATCTCCTAGATAGTCTAAGATTTTTATCTCTGAATTTGTCATTATGCTTTGAAAACTAATAATTTCAAGATCTATAGCTCCATCAATTTCAGATCATGATCAATAAATTATCATTTATATTTCACCCTTTAACATTTTAGACACTCTCCTGTGTGGCTGAACCACACTGACTCCAATTTGCCAGCTCTGTCTTAGGCCCCAGTCCTAGCCCCACCCCCTTCCACATGACTGAGCTTTAGCCTACTCATAAGGAATGTACCCAAGCCAGATAAGTTCCCTATCAACATTTACTCTGCCTTTATCTGATATGAAAACTGAAGAATGCCTTTTGCTGATGCAGATAGTGGCCATGAGATCCCTGGTGGGGGGGTGCAGATGTGCTTCTCCCTAATAGTCAGATTCTACTTTTAGCTTTGACCCCTTTAAATCCGCCTGTACCCTTTTCAGCACAGAATGCAGCTGCAAATCTCTCTGGACCATCGTCAGCCCAATCCTCCCTATATGTAAGTTACCCACTATAATCTTCATAATTGCATTTTATGGAGTTGCCTGCCTCGTTTTTTGGTATCAAATTTTCTTCTCATTTGGGAGGGTATTATTCAATATCTTCACCTTCCAACACTCATAAAATGAATCAATCAGGTGTACTTTATAACCTAGAAATATAACCAGCTGTTTATATCCTCAATTACTTTGTCACTTTCAATATTGATTTTGCCTCCTCTTGGCATTGGTCAAGGTGAAGAAGAGAATAATCTCTGGACATGTTATATTGTTTTTTCAACAGTGGCTTGAATTAGTTGTTTTTTTTTTTTTTTTTTAATTTGTTTCTCCTTGATGTGCCTTTCCACTCTTAATCATGGAAAGAAATAGGATGCTATGTGGATATCCTGACCAAAGAATTTTGCTATGAAATTCATGAGATGGGGCATGTATGGCTGTTAGCATAACTGACGCCATCTTGGGCCCTTACAGTTTCTTCTGTCCTTTCACTGACTCTACTCAGGACTGTATTGTGAGTAATTCACTCTCTGTCAACAAGGGCATTGTAGTTAATATATATTGTTTGTTAATCATTAGGATCAAGTAGCCTCTACGGTCTATTAGTCCCCAAACAATGATAAAAATCTTCACTGACATATTCCCAGTGTCCACGAGACTAGTTATCAATTCATAAACTTTGACTTAGGAATGTACATTCTGTTTCCAAGCACCCACCTCCATACCCTAGGTTAACTATAAAATTATCCCAATGGCCCCTCGGTAGTGCGGAGTGCAGCTGTGAATGCTTTTGGATCGTTGTCTGTCTGATCTTGATCTCACTCTGTAAGTTACCCGACTGACCCATTGATTATATGGCTATGATGCTCAGTTCGGTGGGCACTTTTTGTTCCCTCTGTCCCCCAACAGGGTGAGGCAACTAGTTGTTTAGGTCACAGATTGGGAAGTGGGAGTTGTCAGGTCAGGGAGAGGAGAAAATAGAGGCTGGAAGGAGGCTTATTAGTAGGGGCTGGAAGAGCAGTGAGGAAGTGCTGCTGGAGACTAGTAAGAATGAAACTGAGTTACATAGTGGCAGAACAACAGAGAGAATATTGCCTGCAGGAATTTGAATATAGAAAATGAATTTATGTATCTGGCTAAGGAGAGTGTCAGGTAGCATTGAAAGTGCCATTTGGTTTTGGTTTTTGTTTGTAGCTGCGTCTTGTAAGGTGAGGGAAAGGAGAGAGGAGTTAAGAGAGAAATTTTCAGTTTGAAAGCAGAATGTAAAGGAAATATAGAAAAGCTAAGAATTGCTTGGTTAAAATATAAAACCAATTCGCATTTCCATCCTGCAGAAGATTCTCATGTAAGAAATGATCTATAAATATATATAAATATAAAGTAAATATCTATTTAAATATGAAGTTATAAAACCCCTTGCTAAGATCTCAGAAAGACTAAGGGTGGTGGCTAGTTGATGCTTAATTAGTCAAAGGTTTTCTAAAAATCAAGTGTGTTGTCCCACAGCAGATTTATATGCTCAAAGTAGATAGAGATCTGTTCCAAAAAGAATTATGTATATCACTTTTGGGGCATGGCATCAACCCCAATAAGATTCATGACAATTTGAAGAGAATGATATTGATGCAAACCCTGCCTCCTTGGACCAAAAGGAACAGAAACAGGAAAAGAAAGGCCTCTGGAACTTTAACTTTCTATGAAAAATAGAGCAGGCTAAGACAGCTACTCAACTGCAAAACCAGCTATTTCTATCAAAAAGAGAAGACTTCTTAGACAGCAGAGCCAAAAAGCCTGAAGCTGAAGTCAAGATCTAAGAACAATGGATTTGAGAATCACTCCCAGGCTGCAGAACTTGACCCTAATTAAGGAACCTGCCTTGATCCCAGAGGAGGGAAAGCTGGTGACATGTACCCAATTGTTTTTCAAAATTACAAGAATATCATGACTGCTATATGCTTCCCACTCTTAGTCTCTTTGTTTTTCTTAAAGTTTTTTAAAATTTTAGATTACTTTTATATTTACTGAAAAGCTGCAAAGATAATAGAGAATTCCCATATACTCCTCATCTACTTTCCCAAACTATTAACATTATACACAACCATGAAACATTTGTCACAACTAAGGAACGAATATTGTAATTACAATATAGTAATATAGTAATTACACTACTACTAATGAAACTCCACAGTGTTTCATTATTAAATAGTGAAAATTTTCACTATTTCCCCCACTGTCCTAATGTTCTCTTTCAGAATATTCTGCAAGATACCACAGTGCATTCAGTCATCACGACTCTTCAGTTTCCTCTGTGATGGTATCTTAGTCTTTGCATTTGATGACCTTGACAGTTTTCAGGTGTACTGGTCAGGTATTTTGAAGACGAACTGGGGGTCTTTGACTCTCTAATTAAGTTTTTCAGTTTTTTTTAATGACCTAGAACCAGTCATCTCTCCAAGGAGCTCTGGTTCCTTCTATTGCTTAATAGAATTAGAAATCAAGATGTGGGTGTTGAATATTCCCATTGCTCCATTCTTACATTTTTTGAACAGGAGTGTCTATTATGGTTATTCTGCCCCTCTCTTACCATTGTACACTGCGGTGTGTGACTGGAAGATCATTTATGTTTCTAGTTCCCAGCTCTTAGAATCAAAAGAAGCTGCACCTGAGGAACTGGACCTGAGGAGCTTCACCCACACTGAACCAGACACTGGTTATGAGATACTGGACTCAAAACCTGATACTATAATTGGGGTGAGAATTTGGAGTCCTTGGATGTGAGTGAGCATATTTTGCATGTTGAAGGAACGTGAATAATTTGTGTGAGCAGAGGTAGACTCTGATATATTGTTTGATGGTTAAAACATTATGCACATCCCTTTGTAAAGTGGCTTTGCCACTCCTCCCATGCAGAGATAGAGTCTATTTCTCCATTCCCTTAAAATTGAACTGGCCTTGTGGTGGAAGAAATGTGGTGGAAGTGACATTTTTTGAGTTCCCGAGCATAGGCCTTAAGAGCCTTGCAACTGCTGCCTTCATTCTCTTGGAATCCTATGACTTCTCTAGGCTTGTGAAGAAGCCCAGCCATCCACACAATCCCAGGTGAGCCCAGCCCTCAGCTAACTCACCAGCTGAATGAAGCAACATGAGTGAACCCAGGGGAGCCCAGCAGAATCCAGCCGACAAATAGAATCATGAGAAATGATAATTCACTATGTTTTGGAGTAGTTTGTTAAGAAGAAATGGATAATTAACACAGTTCAACTGACTACCAAAAAAATATCATATTTCTATTGATCCAATATGTAAGTTCTATTTACCCAAGTCAGGATTTTTGGTGGGCAATAAAATATAGTCAACTGTAATAGCAAGTTAATATCTTAATTTTCTCTTTTCATTTTATAGTATTTTTACTGATGACATATGGAATTAATGCTTTACTGGAAAAGAGTTTTATCAGTGAAAATTCTGAGAATTGTCACAAATTGGCAAGGTATTTGGAGAATTGAAACTTCTGATTCCCCCTCAGATGTCATCATAGAGATACCTGCTTACTCCACCTGAAACTAGAGATTAGTTCTCTGGGAGTCAAGGTTAGGACACTGCAGTGTAATTGTGACTGGAAATTGGAAGGCTTATATTGTTCAGTAGAGACAGCAACTTTTTCATGAAGAAAGTTCTATTTACCTCTCCAGATTTACTTCAAGTTACTGACCTTGTTTATTCTGTCCTAAACACCCTGGCCTTCTGAGTCCATTGAAGATAGATGCCAACCTCTTTTCCTTAGTTGATTCCTAGGTTTTTAATATCTTTACATAGTGTTAATTTGGATTGACATCATTTCGTTCATCTCTTCAACAAACACATATTAAACATAACATTTAATGAACCAGGAATACAACAATGATTACTATATAGCTGATGCCTTTAAAAAGATACAAATGAAAAATTATCATTAAATACTGTCAGTGTAACCTTAGAGGAGGGAATGGGTAGGCATCTAATGTAAATTGGGTGAATTGTAATAAAGACTCTAACTCCATTATTTGACTACTGCTGACAGCTTTTAAACCAAACACCTTTCTTTCCCCCTCTACCCCACATCTGGGCAAACTTATAGGAAGGCTTGAGTGCTTCCTTCTTTGTTATGGGAGGTTCAAGAACACTTTCCCTGGCCACACCCCCTAACCACCATAAAAATCTCAAGCTAGTCTCCTTCCCTTGGTCTCTCAAATCATTTTTTATGAGGGTAGGAGGCCCGCCCACTATCCCCAGAAAGCTGATTATGTAAGTAACAAACATTTTCAAACTTTCTTTGTGCCTGTGTGGCACCATCATTCTCAAGCCAAATTCTGAGAAAGGGTAGCCATCTTGTCTCTAAAGAGTGACCACAAAAGAGGTGATCATGAAAGGTAGCCTGGATGATATTTGAACAGCATCTTAAACTGTGTGTACTTAGCATGTAGGATTATAATTCTCTTTTTACCTATTTATGTCTTGCCCGGAAGTAACTAATATCCTTAAAGGCAAGAAATTACTCATTCTTGTATCCATATCAACCAGCATGGTACATGGAATGTAGTAAATGTTCAAATACTTTTTGAACACATGAATGGTTTTCAGATGCCAAGAGAGAGCACGATTTTAAGGAAGAGAGGGTAGTTGAGAGTATGAAAAGCAAAGAGGATAAATAAGAAGTGTATTAAAAAGTAGCTACTGAGTTTGGGAATTTAGAAGTAAATGATCATGTTTTTTCAGAATCCTTTAAAGTGTGATGAGGGCAAAAGTCAGACTGCGAAGGACAGAGATGGGCAAGTTGAGACAGTAAATGTTGACTACTGTTTTAGTGAATTGGAATAAAGATTATTCAGGCAAGACTGAAGATAAGCAGAGAGAAGAGCAAGAAAAGAAAGCGTGGCCAGGTGAGGAAATTTTTTTTTTTTTTTGAGGAGGGGAATAAGATAACAAAGTTTTTTTTTTTTTTTTTAATAAACTATGGTTAAATCCAGTCAAGCAAAAGAGATTAAGATAAGACACTAGAAAGAAGAGTTAATTGATAGATCTTGCCGGGAAAGGCAAGATGGAAGTTTTGGATTTTAAAAAATGAAGCTAAACTAACAAAGAAAGGTGGGGAGGAGAAAATTGCATGTGGCAGATTTGATCTTGATTAGAAGAAAGTACAACTCAACCAAATATACTCAAACAATGTAAGTACATATGGATATGGATGTGTGTATCTTTTAGGTGGCTAGGATCAGCAGGACTTTGAGGGAGAAAATGCATAATGGCTTCCTAAAGTGGTGGAAACAAGGTTATCTGTGGAGGGCCCTGAGGAATAGGATTTAGAAGGGGAATTAAGGATGTGGTTATGGTTTAGAACACTGGAAAGTAGGAATGGCAGAATCACTGAGCACAGAGAAGTGAAAACATTGACAGAGAGCACACAAGGCCCACCTTGTGGTAGAGACTAGGACTTTTCAGGGACACTGATCTGCAGAAATGTGACATTTTCCCAGTTTGTATATACCACAAGAATTGGGATCCAGGATCTCAAGACTATACATATTAGATTCCCCTCCATTTTCACTCAGACTGCAACTAATTTTTCTAACAATTATTATGTCCTGTTTTGCTTTATCCTCTCTCTCCCTCATATTGGTGTTAACCTGGATGGTTTGTCCTGGGCAAGTAAGACATGGGAAGATGTGCAGAGAGGTCCCGCTCACAGCTCCTCTTGGACTTGGGTTGCAGAACATTGCTATATAACATTCACTTTAGAACAATTTCTGATTTCTTTAAAAAGAAAGAAATTTTAAAAAGATTGAGATGGAGTCCAAATACATATTTTTATTAATTTTTGGATCTTCTGAACATTTAATGCAATTAAATCAATTACCCATAGAAAGAGAATCACTTTAAAAAGTGGATAAGGAATATACTGAAGTAAGAATATTCCAGAAAAATGAAACCTGAAGACATACATTCACACATCTGGCAGTGATTCATAATTGAATATTATTTTCTCTGTAGTTATGATGGTTTACATCAACCCCATTCCCAAACTAAAAGTAGCTGAGTAATATTACTGACACCGTCACTTTATCCTAGCTCCATACGTGCAGAATAAAAGATTTTAATTACAATTCACTCTGGTAGCATTACACAGGAAATTTCAATGAAAGTGCTGAAAGAAAATAATCACCCATGGAGCCTTAGGCTGGAAGGGAAATCTCTCTCTCTCTTTATGAAGTGTTTCTAATAGATATGTGTGAGGATGAGACCATTTTCTTATATGACTATATTAGTATCTTTCAGAAACAGTATAAATTTGTGAAACAAGGAGGAGACTGAAATTTTCCATGATGAAAGATATTAAATACAAACTTCCTGTCTTAGGAAATTCACCCAAGAGTATATGAATAGGGATAGTATGTTTCAGATACTTTCTGACTCTGACAAACTCATATTGATCAAAAGGTATGGTGAATTTGACACAGTTCTTTGCCATGTTATGCTCAGTTCTGGTAACTGAAGAATAGCACTGTAGATCCACTATATATCCACAATACACTGTGACTGATGCACAAGCCCAAATAAAACAAGTGGTGAACACATATGTGACTAAGACTTAGAGTACAGGGCTTCTTTCTAATACCAGACTAAAGAAAGCCTTTGTGACAGTGATTCCAAACTTTACTGTGTAAAATGAAAGTGGATGATTTTTTTAAAATTCTTATCCACATAGTCACCCCAAAGAAATTCTGATCCACTAGGTTTGGGGTAGGGTGCTTAAATCTACATATGTAGAAAATACCCATGGTGATTCTTGTGCAGATATTATAAGGATCACATTTTAACCAAGATTTAGGAGAGAGCTGGCACCATCATTTTCTTGGTTTTAATTGATTAAGCCTCTACTCTACTCTGTTAAGTGAGACCCTCACTACTTCTATCTTTTCATTGGCAGAGTGAAGAGGAGCAATTGAACAAAAAAGGTTTACACAAGGCAAGAATTGTATGTCAATTCCATTTTTGGCAGTTACACTGCTATTCTCAAATTTTAATTCCAGAGCCAAAGCCAAAGGCATGGGTCCAAGTTCCAGGAAAAGCTGATATGTGGGAAGAACTGTGTTTGGCTTCATAAACACCAGTTCCACCATGTCGGTGTCTTTGGAGTGAGGTGAAAGGGTGAGGGCCTGGTCACCCAGTTATGCCTGAGGCACACTGTTCAGCCTGTCTCCCAAAGCCACATCGCCATTCTCATCCCTGCCCTCAGCAGCACCCTGAACTCCAAAAGAGATCTTTAACCAGCCTTTCCTCATCAAAATTCATTCTGTGCTTTGTTTTTTCCAGCCCTTGATGACAGTGTCATAAGCTTATCAGATGAATCAGTTCTTCCTAAGGTTAACACAATGCATGGCAGGACTTACATGTGTTCTTCCTTTCTTATAATATTTACTCCATCCTAAATAGGTGGTTAATGCTGAGAATCTCAGGTCCCTTGGAAGACTGATGAAGTATATATTTGGACTCAGAAGACAGCTAGATATTCCTAAAATCATAGGGTTTGCCATGCCAACCAACCTGCTCCTCATCTATTCACTACCTGCCTTTATTCTCAGCCTTTCCTCCTCCCCCAAAACCATCTAGTGCCTAGGCATTGCATTCACTGCCCTCCCTTCCCCATTCTCTCTCAGGCTTCATTAGCCTAAGGAAAGGCACCTTTATTTAAACAATAGATCCCTTGCTACAAATTAAGAAAATAGGGAGCATGGAAGCTTGAGAACTCCGTAGCATATAAATCAAGGTGTAAAGAAGTGTAGAAATAGGGCTGTTAAATATGGAAGTTGATTTGGAAAACATATTACAGTCTAATAGAGTCTGTCTTTCTTTACTTTTCTACCTTCGCAAGGCCAGAAATTGCTTTAAAACGAAGAAGGGAAAAAAGGCAGCTCTAAAAGCAAGGGAAATAAAGATACAATTCTATTTTTTTTAATTGAAGCATTTTATTTTTTTAATGCAACAATTGTTCTTGTTAAGTATAAATTCTTACTGGACTTATTCATTAGCCAATTTCTAAATGTGGCCATAAAAACAAGAGGCTCCAAATAGGAAAAAATACTAAAAAGCTCTCTATACTTAGTAGAGAGACTGGTCTTTATTATTTAGGACAGAAAAGAAATATGTTTGACCAAGATAACTTTCCTGTTGCTGGATCAATAGAAAATGAGTGAGGATTTTTACATAATGAGCACTCTGAAAGCCATAATTTCAGAGCACTTAGCTAATTTGTAATAACCTAGTATTCTTTCCTTCTTAATAAACAAACAAAAAAACACAAAGAAACAAACAAAAAGGTGGAAAGTTCTCACTGCAGTTAGCATCAGGACTCTGTTCTGCACCTGTCTCTGTGACAACTGGTAGAATTAAGCATGTCTCTTGTTATTTTCTTTAACAATATGATAGTTTAGGGAAAGCTAACTAATTCAATTCTATCTTCAAAACAGGATGGCTAATCATTAGAAACCATCACCAGAATATAATATCTCAGCTTCTGAACAACCATTGGTATACTGCAAACCCATTCTGACCACTTCACATGTTTCATGGCCAGAATCTCATCTCAGTAGCCAGGTATGGCTAGTAATATCTATGCTAACCTACACTTTCTAGCATTGAAATGCTTTAACCAGACAGTTCACAATTATTTCTCATGTTTTTGATGCAAAAACATCACATTATATTAAATATAAATAAAATTCTAGTAAGCCTAATTTTCAGACATAAAAAAAGGAATTTTTTAATATATAAGAAATTTATAACTCCCTGCTATGGACTTGTGTCTCCCTAAAATTCATATATTGAAGCCCTAACCCCCAATGTGACTGTATGTGGAGATTGAGCATATAGGGAAGTAATGAAGGTTAAATAAGGCCATAAGGGTGAAGTCCTAAGCTTATAGGTTTATAGGATCCTTTAGAAGAGACCAGAGAGCACTCTCTTTCCACCATGTGAAGGACACACCAAGAAAGTAGCTGTCTACTACTAGCTACTAACTACAAGCCAGAAAAGAAGCTCTCACCAGAAAATTGAATCAGTTGCCACCTTGATCTTTGACTTCCCAACTTACCAAACTTTGAGAAGTAAATGTCTATTGTTTAAGTTCACCAGTCTGTGGTATTTTATCATAGTAGTCTGCTAAGACATTCCTGTTTTCACCATTTCTGCCATACTTTCTATTTTCTTTCCTTAATTTATTCTTATTCTTAGCACATATTATCATTTAACTTATAATAAAGGTATTTAAAGTTTATCCCATTTATTTTGTCTTCCCTTGTTAGAATGTAAGTTCCATGAGGGAAGGGATGTTTTTTCTGCTTTATTCACTGCCATACCTCCAACACCTAGAAGAGTGACTTATCTTCTTGTTCTTTGAGCAGTAACCCTTAAAATGCTGGAGAATATTGAACTCAGCCTAGAAACTCAGGAAAGACAAACAACAGTGTATAAATGAAGAACCCAAACAAATTAAAAAATTAAATTATATATTAATTAAAATTAGAACACAAAGGATTTAAACCTGGTGTAAAAGGATTGTGTAAATGTAGAGTTGCAGCAAAAAGTAACTTTATTAGCCTTCCATAAATTGGCATACCATACCTTAAAATTTTAGGTTTAAATTTTGTAAGAACAAATTACAAAGAATATTTAATCCAGGAATTTTCAACACATTAGACTGTGGTCAGTCTAAGACAGGAAAATGTAATATTTGCTTTACAGGAGAGTAAATAATTTGAAATAATGCACACAAATCCATTTAAACATAATAGTTACCGTATTTCAATTTATTTCCACGTAAATTAGTTGTTATATGCTGAGTCAGTGCAAAGGATTATTTAAAAGATAATTAAATGCATTGAAAAATATAAAAATATGTGTGACATATTAGATGATACGATTTTTAACTAAAAATCTTAAGATTGTACAAGCCTCACTTAACTCCCTATTGAAAATCTGGCAACAAAATCACTGCCAAAAAGCATATTTTACATTGAATTAGACGATCATCCCACAGAATGCAGAACATGCATTTCTAGGCATACGTATGTTCAAAAACATACTAATATATTTTGGTAACCACTAAATGTCAAACATTATCCATAAAAGGTATTAACACATTAATGTTTTCATTAAAAAAGAGGGATTTCTTTCCTCATTACATTACATATTTATACAATAAAGATCTGTCACATAAATTACTGCAAAGTAATTCAAGTTAGACTTTATAACACTTGAATCATATAATCAGGGGAAAATAACCTTTAAAATGAAAGACAAATGGTAAAATTTAAGGGCATTTAATTTGCATAAATGTAATGTTAACTGTCTTTTTCCTGGTTACACACTTTATGGTTAATTTATATATGTCACTCTATTAGGCCCTTAACTGGTCTTATAGGTCAGTTTTAATTTTTCCCAATTTTATTTTACCATAATAAGTAATATGAAAGTAATTTATCATATACAAAAATAAGGTAATCTCATAAAACTAATTCATCATGACTAGAAACAGTCTAGCATCAGTACCATATTATAGTTCTTCTGTTATTAATGTCTGCTTTGAAATAAACGTTTATGTTTTAGAATCTTGTGTGTCTGAAACTCATAGTCAGTTATTAAGCTCTCAAAACTCAATCCAGGGGTTCCTACAGGTCTAGTCACTGGGACCTTAGTATGCAAGATAAGCCTTAGAACAAAGGGTTATTTATGGTACATGTTTTGGTCTTCCTTTACTTTGAATATAACAACATTTGACACCACAGTTATTAGCTTTTAAGTTTTATCCATTAGATGTCTACTATAAACACTGAAATGCATTCAAATACATCTTCTCATACAACTATGTGTCAGCTTTGTTAATAAAATAGAAGAAACCATCCATTGATTACCTGTAATGATTTTAATGCCATCTACAGTCCATAATCTCTAACAAATTAGAAAATGCTTACAGTGCATGCATTTAATAATAGACTAAATTTGCACAGAAATACATCAATTTACACATAGCAAAATATATTTCTTTCTTAACTTCCCTTGACTCATGTTTATGTGCCAATGACCAATGGATTAGAGATGGTGAATGTTGCCACCATCCACCATTGGAATAATTTAATCAGAAAAGGAGAGTGAAATTCCTTTCTTTAAGGAAATTTTACTTCTAATTATTACTTCCACATTTTCTTGGAACAGTATTTGATGGGAAGAAAAATTGGCTTCACTCATTTCAATCCAAATTAGTGATGAAAGGATTGAAGCTTCCTGTGGGAAAAATACTACCCTTTGTAGTTCATGTCAATCAGAATTGACATGGCTAAATAAGTTACAAGAATTTGAAATGTTTATTATTCCCCTTTCATTTTATTACATTGTCTGCCTAGGACTCAATGGTAAAAATAAGGGCCATGTGAATGTTTACTACACATTTGCTAGGAACCATTACATCACACGGCAGATATTAGAATTTACTCTTACAGATGTTCCCAAAAACACCTAAATTACCAGTCTTTTAATTTTGTTTTCAAGCTACTTCTCAAACTCACTTTAAAGTACTTGGCTTTTTGTTAACTGGTAATTTCTAGAACAGTTAAAATGGCTTAAGACTAAAACGTGCATCTATATCTATCTTTGAAAGTGAGATTTCTTCATAGGTAAATCAAATTGTTAGATAAAAATATGAAACTATATAATTGTATGTGATTGAAAATATATATAGAAACATGAAAACAATAACTTATACAAGTCAGCCTGGCCTGTGGTATTTATTTGTCAATACACTGTTGGTTTAGTGGGTTTAAAGATAATCACTTACCTAAGCTCCCTTCTAACAAAAGAAAAAAAAAAAAAAATTCTAAGGAGATCTACCTATCTATACGGATATAGATAGATAAATGTATTATATTATATTGACTATCTCTCTGAAATAGGAAAGTCCCAAACTACTATAGTCAATCCTATATTGGAATAGTACAAAGCTATTCTACTGGTGATATTTTCTCTTCTAAAAATCGTATTTGTGAAAAAAACATAAAATGTGCAACTTCCACATTCTCCGATTCCAAAAATCTAAAGCTGAAAATGGAAACTTTTATGGGGTAGGAATGTGGAAATTAGGGCTATAAGGTCTGAAGATCCTAAGCATTTCCAATATTCACAGCAAAACAGACTAATGTCAAGGACATGGTTTCACTGGGATACTACTTATGTTGAAAACATTCCTGAAGACATCCATGCATGGAAAGGTATGGAGAAGAACGGTTTCTAGTTTGTCATTTGTTTTTGTTTGACTTACTTTCTGTGAATTTCATAATCATAGAGCATGAAGTAACATTTAAGCTTATTGATATTTAATGGCTTTTTTGGTTAGGGAAAATGGCACACTTGCTAAGTTGTTTTTATGTATTAGTTACAGATGATCCTGCATTTTTACAAATGGCTTGCAAATGTTCTAAGTCTCTTATATGACAAAGTATTTCTCACTTTTACAAATGAACTACAACAAATTGAATTAACACAAAATACTTTGGTATGAAAAAAGGAAATAAATTCATGTTTACCTTTCAGTACACTAAAACTAAATGCATACTGATTTTTATAAAATCAATACAAAACAATAACCTACAGAGTGAATTTGCTTACTAACAAAGATTAGATAAAATTGTTGGCAAACCTTGAGCAGTGGTTATGTGGTTACTAAGTCACATCACACTTATTTTAGTAGAGGTCATTTGTAGGATCTACATAACAAAAAATGTTGTGAAAATACTTGAGTATGGCCTCTTCGGGGCAGTTGCTAAAGAAAAGAGCTGTACTGCAACAAAAGAGTCTCAGATTTCACTGTGGTCACTGAGTTAGCTCAAATTCTGAAATAGAAGGGGAAGAAATTAGCACTTGCTACTTACTTAACCCTTAAGTTGATATCATAGTCAAAGAACAGTAGTAACTGAAGCAAGCTGTCCAGCCAAGCTAAGAAAATGGATATTCTCTGAGGCATCAGAGTATAGAAGTTTAAAGCTCCAGGTTCTAGGTCAGACTGCTGACTTTGAAACTGGCTCTACCACTTACAAATGGTATAACTTCCCTGGACCTCAGTTTCCCTATTTCTAAAAATAGGTTCAATAATAGTATCTACTTCATGAGGTTGTGGCAAATTTAGTGAAGTAACATAGGTAAAGCTCTTAGCACATTCCTGGAACATAATGAGCACACAGTGAATATTAGATATATAACAGTAGCAGCAGCAGCAGCAGCAGCAGTAATAGTAGTAGTAGAAATGATAATAATAACAATAATGTTATTATTATTATTTTGTAAATACATACTGGTCTAATTGCACATAATAGGGATGACTCAGAGAGATAACAAATGCTGTTCTAGGGATAAGGAAAGGCCAAACAATTCAAAATCAAAGAAAAATTATGGGAAATCAAAGTTCTAGGAACAGTTCTAAAACTAACCATACAGCCCAGTATTGGAAGGTAACTTTGACTCTTCACACCATGTGAGTGTTGGGCTCTGCAAATAGTATTTCCAAAGGTGGCAATATGAGCTTAGAGTAAAGGGTATGAGAGCAGCAAAAAGCTATAAGGCTATATTTAGAGTTTTTGCATTTGACAGAGGTGGATTCCAATTCCCAGGATAGTAGATCCTGGAAGACGCATTTATTTTATAAGCAAGCAGTTTGCACTTAATAGGTGATCACCAAATCCTCTAAGCAGTGATATTGTTGGAAGATCCAAATTATTAAACAATTCATAACTTGTCCACAAAAGGAATGAAAAAATTCCTTTACTTGTAGCAGAGGACTCTGAGGAGAGGGCACATTTTAATAGGTTTTTAGATGTCAGTGGGATAATAGGCTAATATAAAAAAATGTAAAGCCCTTGTATTCTACATTCCAATTTTCTTATAATTCTGGCATGCAAACTTGCTCAACTCACCTTATTTAAGTGGATGTTACTTATTGCAGCAGACACTGATTCAAAAAAAATTTGTTTCTCTGAATCTAGGTTTCCCCAGTATTTCATTGCTTTTATCAAGGAAGCTATAAGAAAACACAAGTGATATAAGGTTACATGGAGCAGCAAAAGGATCATGTCCAATGTTAGCCAAGGATACTCCCTTACCTGTGCAGTGGACTAATGATACATCCACACTCTTGTTCTTACAGTCCGTGTAAACCTGGAAGAATTAAAATAGTACACCCACAATTAATTCAGGATAGCTGGCAGGAAGGAATAAGATGAGCTTCAGAAGGCAGAATTCCTAGTAAAAAAAGCCAGTGTTTATGATACCACACCACCAGGGGGTGGCATTGTAACACATTCAGGCATACTCTGACCCACTTCTAAAAGAGACGGTCTTAGCAAAGGAAGATGAACGCCAGCAAGGCATTTACCTTTTTTTCTTTCTTTCTTTCTTTCCTTTTTTTAAAATAGATCTTTATTGGAGTATAATTGCTTCACAATACTGTGTTAGTTTCTGTTGTATAACAAAGTGAATCAGCTATATGTATACATATATCCCCATATCCCCTCCCTCTTGCATGTCCCTCCTACCCTCTCTATCTCACCCCTCTAGGTGGTCACAAAGCACCGAGCTGATCTCCTTGTGCTATGCTGCTGCTTCCCACTAGCTATCTGTTTTACATTTGGTAGTATATATATGTCGATGCTACTCTCACTTTGCCCCAGCTTCCCCCTCCTCCTCTGTGTCCTCAAGTCAATTCTCCATGTCTATGTCTTTATTCCTGCCCTGCCACTAGGTTCATCAGTGCCATTTTTTTTTTTTTTTTTTAGAGTCTCTATATATGCGTTAGCATACAGTATTTATTTTTCTATTTCTGACTTACTTCACTTTGTATGACAGACTCTAGGTCCATCCACCTCACTACAAATAACTCAATTTCATTTCTTTTTATGGCTGAGTAATATTCCATTGTGTATATGTGTCACATCTTCTTTATCCATTCATCTGTCAATGGACATTTAGGTTGCTTCCATGTCCTGGCATTTTCCATTTATGTAACTAAGTTTTGCTGCTTACATTTTCCATTTTATTTAATAAAAATAAAAACACTACCTTTCCTTCCCTATAAGAATGATATAAAATTGTTTTCAACCATCTTTTATTGGAAGTCAAGGACCCATCTGTGAATATGATGAAACTGCTTACCTACTGCTTACTTTAATATTTTACAAAAATTTGTACACATTCATGGATTCTCTAAACCCCATCCATGGACAGTAAATTGAGAACCTCACTATAATCAAAGCCAAGTTTGATTGCCCAACTTCCATTTTTAGGGTCCACCAAGATGAGAGATCCTGACTAATTTTCTTGGCATACTGCAGGGTCTTGCCTTCTTTAAGTCCAAGAAAATCTCAAGTAGTAACAACCTTACTGAAGGCCCTGATCTTAAATTCACCCAGACCAAAGTCAGCCGACAAAACTCAGTAAATCCAGAAGTTTTAGTAACAGTAGGATGGATTTGGTTACATAATAGTAAAGTGTCATACATATAAAATGTAGAATGTTGCATTTACAAAACATTTTAAGAGTACGCATGATACACCCAAAAATTTCCCTTATATTCTTCCAGCAATAAGCAGTTATCTCTATGGTAGAAGAATTGTGGAATAATAGGAGACATCACTCTGAGCATAAATAAACAAGCAAATAAACAAATAAATAATACATGGCCTGAGACTCGCCATTGAATAAATGGCTCCCGTTTTTGTAAGATAAAATGACAATTCAAAGTGATCTGTCAGTGTTTTACTTTTTCTTAAGCTCAGTGAAGCACAAACACATTGTTATGGGTGGTTTGTTGATGCTGATAAACATATTCTCTATTTCACTAAGTAGAAGTGTCCTAAGTAGAAGAATAAATAGAACTCACTCCATTTTCTTCAACCTATAACTCTTAGGAGAATCTTCCTTATACCAAAGTGACTAAGAAAATAATCCAGGGAGTGTTTTTGGGAAGCAGGAAGACATGCATGGCTGAAGAGACTCTGTGGCTCTTTACTCTGGACCCTATTTCAGGGTGGCAGGAACTCAGAAATAGTATTAGTTGCAGTGATATTATTTTAACAAATAACTTTTGCAAAATGAGAACAAATAATAGAAGCTAGCATTATTGAATAATTACTAACTTCTAGAAACCTTTTTATATGCTTTATATACAATATGTCATTTCTAAGCTTCACAACAACTTGAAGTATTTCTACTTCCAGTTTACAAAAAAGCAAACAAATACTTAAACCCAGATCCTAGAACTAGTTATGTAGCTAATATTTGGACCTAGAATTTGTCTATATTTAAAGTCTATGGTCATAACATACATCATAATTTACTGTAACCATGATGAAATAAACTAAATAGTAATAAGGAAACTAAAAATAGCAAATTGATACAAAACTGCTGGTTTTGTATATACAGAAGGGCAAATGTCATTTTCTGCCAATTTAAAAATAAAATACATCAGTTGACTTATTCCTTCATTATGTTGTGTAGTATTTTAAAACCATTAAGATGATTTCTTAAAAGTTTCTTTCTCAGCATGCCCAAAACCTAGATTATTTGAATTCCTCTGAATTTTCAACCTTAGATCTTAAACTCACTGACAATAAGTAACCATTTCCTCCTCTTTACTAACTCTAAGTCCTGATTTGCAATATCTAGAGAGGACAGCTAATAAATACTGGAGTATATTCAAAACAAATTTTAAATACAATTAAACAAAAAATATACATACTGACTTTTCCCAGTAAAAGGACAATCCTAGTCTAGTGTTGCTCAAAACATAATCCTTGGACAAACTACATTGTTCAAAATGATTACTCCTGGGCCAGAACCAGGACTCAGAAAACTGCATTTTTTTCCTTCCAGTTTTATTGAGTTATAATTGACATACATCACTGTATAAGTTTAAGGTATACAGCATAAGGATTTGACATACATACATCATGAAATGATCACCACAGTAAGTTTGGTGAACATCCATCATCTAATATAGATACAAAATTAAAGAAATAGAAAAAAGATATTTTTCCTCTGATGAGAACTCTCAGGATTTACTCTCTCAACAACTTTCATATATAACATACAGAAGTGCTCATTCTATTTATCATGCTGTACCTACATCCCTAGTACTTTTTATCTTATAACCAGGAGTTTGTACCTTTTAACTGCCTTCATCCAATTCCCCCTCCCCTCACCCCTTGCCTCTGGTAACCACAAATCTGATCTCTTTTTCTATGAGTTTGTTTGTTTGTTTGCTTTTGGAGTATAATTGACCAACAACACTATGTTAGTTCCTGCTAACATAACATAATGTTTCAAAATTTCTGTACATTTCAAAATGATCACTCCATCAAAAGACTACATCTTAAATAAGCTCCCCAGGTGATCCTTATACACATAGGTTTAACAGTGTTCTTCTAGACCTTGGCAACACAGTAAATAAAAGTGCTGAACACAAGAAGCCCTCCAATGATGAGAGACTCTCTGTTTACAGTCAGGATTTAGATGCAAGAAAAGTATTGAGGTTGAACCCTATGCCAAATTGTGTGAAGCTTTTATGGTGAGCAACAAGAAATTAAAAGCATATTACACGTGGAAAAGGGTGATTTACCAAAAGCAGCCACTAGATTTAAGGCCTAGGATATTTAAAATTCAATTCTTTTGCATAATTTATTTCTTTTTTGAATATCTACTAAATCTGAAACAAAATCGCCCCCCCATTTTTACAAAATGAATAAACTGAGATCCAGACAGGTTAGACAATTTTCCTAACACCTCCCAGCAGGTGTGATAGATCTGAGACTACACTCTGTCACATAGTAAGCTGCTTCTCTTCACATAGTCCCACCCCATCTTTACAGGAAAGCCAGACTGAAGTTGACCTTTGTACTATCTTGAGTTTGAAAGGTTGGACATTTCAAATTTAAAATATGAATGAATAGAAACAGTTATGCAACACCATGGGAAAGCAATCATAATCTACAATGTGAGACCTTCTAAAGACTACTGGTTTTAACTCTTTAAAAGTCAATGTCCAATTTTGACTTCTGGCCATGAAGAGTAATTAATATAAAGACTATCCTATCGTCCGTAAATAAGTAGACAAATGGAGAAAATATATAAATTGTTTTCCGGCAATGGGAACAGGCAGCAAAGGACTGAGTTCTCTGAAAGAAAGAAAACAAATGATGTGAGCTCTCAGATCATCTCAGCTTTCTGCTGCAAAGCAGTTTGTGGACCACGACATGATGAGGGGGGACCCAAGCAAAATGCAGCCACTTCACAGAGCAAGAAGACAGAACTGGCATTCAGGAAGGATTGAGTGGGTGAAATTTGTGGGAGAGAGTAATGGAAAGAAGGGACATATGCAGGGAAAGAGCTCCAGAAATTGCCATAGGTTATGATTAAGTTTTTGGCTGAATACAAAGCCTCACACAGCATGAGACTGTATGAAGCCAGGGTAAGAGAACCGCTGGGGAGCAAACGGCCAAAGGCGAGGTGAACCAAGTTCCACACAGCAGAAGCTAATGGAGGACTGAGGACAGCTGAGAAATAGACACTGCTTGATCCTCAAGATCCTCTTTCATATTTAAGGTATTGAGGAGAGAATAAATGGAAATAAGAAAGGGAGTACGCTCCTTGTTGACTTAGTATTTACTCAAAAAAAAAGGAGGAAACAATTCCAGAAGTGTCTGAGTTTTCCTTGAATTGGCAAAATTAGGTGTTCCATCTAACTAAATGGAGGCTTCAGTTTTAAAGAAATAAAACTTTTATTTTTTGCAGTCAGGATCATGGAGACCCCGTGGAGATCATGGGGTAGAGGACACCATTGTCTGAGAGAATGGAGAAAAACCCCTGCACTGGGTATTATTTCAGAGACCAGGAATGGTTTCAGGTCAGACTGTACCCATCCACGATGTGAGAGACAACATCCTGCCATCATCAGGCCACTTGCTCATGGAGGGGACTTTTCTCCTTCTTTCTAGAAGCCTAGGAGTTGACTGCCCAGCATCTGCTATACCAATTACATCTCAAGTCTATGTTCTGTTCTAACACCCCACATGAATATCCACCTCTACTCCTCCCGCCCCCTCCAGATTCACACACAGCTAGAAACTTCACGGCATCTCCTGAAAAGAAATCTACAGTAGTGGGAGAAATAAAGTCTATGTCCTTTGGGGAGAATGGGTGAGATGAGTATTGAAACAAGCAGGATCAAAACCCCAGAGCTGAGAGAGAGGCTGGTGAAACCCTGTTACTAAAGGGAAGGGAAAGAATCAGTCCAAACACAAGTTGTGCAAATACCTCAACAAGCATGGAGACTCCAGAATAGTCAGAAAAGGTCAATCCACTGCAATCTAGGATTAAAGAACACTTCTGATTCAGGCAGGGTTGTGTGGCTTCTTCTGTAGGAGGAACAGAGTTGAGTTAGGGAGAATTCTTAGAGATTTTTACTATTGATATTGTTGAACATTGGGAAGATCAACGGTGGCCTCGTGTTTAACAAGGCCAATTCCAAACACTTTTAATTTTTACATTTTTCAGTTAATTACTAATTATTTTTGAACTCTTTGATTTTTGAATATTCAAATGTTATCTCAGGTAATTATTACATAACTCAGATAGGAAGATGGGCTAACTTAATTACCAGTATCATTTCACAGATAAACAAACTGAAGCTCAGCAAGTTTAGATGATTCTGAAAGGAGACCTGGCAAGTTAGTGCCAAACACAGCCCAGAACCGAGGCCACTAGACATCCTCAAAATTCTCTTTGCAGAATATCCCACATTTTCCTTCATGCATATGCCCAGAGGTAGAGCCCTATTTTGTGGTGTCTGAAGTTTATACAATTTTCGTGTCACACTAAAGAAAAGATTCCATCTTGGAGCTTGTCCCTCAGACTTAGAAGCGTTCTGTGTGAGGGGCCTGAAAATTAAGCTTCACTTGGTTCATAGTAAATCTGACTCTGAATGCACCTGGTGGGAATTTTGTTTTAAATTAGGAGTTCATGACCTCTTTTTCACTAATGTCCTCAGGGCCACAGTTTTCTCGTGTGAAGTGACATATTTCTAAACAGTGACAGGCCACCACATCTGAGGTCCCTCTAAGGAGTGATAAGGTTCTGAGAGCAAATCATGTAGGCCAAGATTCCCCCACCATTAGTAGGGGGAATTCAAATAAACTCCAATTCATTCATTATTATGAAATTCTCTGAAAATATAAATTTTTAATTGGAATAGTTTTGCTATGTAAAATGTCCATGGTTTTCCTCTATAGTGGCTACAGAAAAATGGGAATATGGTTGTTTCTCAATTAGCATTGAAGGGAAGTATGAGGGAAAATGGGTATTTTTAAAAACTAAGAAATGCTAAAAAGTAATTTTTAATGTATTTTAAGAGTGGTATTCAGGTATAGGATTTGTTTCCAAGTTTCATCTTTAGATGTATATTCATATTTATTAATTGAAATAATAACTATAGAGCATTAGTATGTTCAAGAAATTTTTTGAAATGAAGTGAACGATACAAATGTGCAAGATCCTATTACTTTCTTCTAGGAGTTTATTTTAGTGCCAAGGATAATATTGGTAAATAACACATGATTAAAAATGAAAGAGAATGGACATTTAAAAGAGGAAGAAGTGTCTTTGGGGCAATCAGGGAAGGCTTCACACAAAAGTAAGCTTGAAGGTTATGTTTAATTCTAAAAGGTAGAAATAAGATGGAGTTGTAAGCATTCTAATCATATGGACAGCTTTAATTAAACACTAATGATAGTCTGAGATCTCAAACTTTTCCTGCTCCCAGTCAATCAATATTTATTGGGGGCCTACCTCATGCCAGGTACTCTAGTAGTGCCTTCTGTTTCTCTTTTTCTCCCATGAGAAGGAGGGCTGAGGGTAAGTATAGATTCAGGCTATGATACTGGCTCAAAATGGTAAATTAGAAACTCAAACAATATGAAAAGTTACCACAACTTAGCTCTTCCACTGACCACTTGGTAGTAACAATTATAATTCAATATTTGCCTAACTAAAATAGGACCTAGCCCTACTATGCCAGGGCTCTTATTTATAACTCAGATATAATGTGTCCCTGCTCATAAGCAGAGATTGGAGAGAGGGTTTAAGAATACAGGAAAAATAAAAATATGTATCTTAAGCAAAGATAAACAGTGGAATGTTGATTGGTATTTATTCCTTTTATCTCCTAGTCTCACAGACACACACACACATGCACACACATACGCACACATATAGGTTGGCACTACATTAATTAGTTTAGAGATACATTTATTCCACCTTATTTAGAATTACAGAGGCAGAATTACTAGATCAATATTAAAAGATTTGCTAAGACATTTGGCCAATTATTTGTTTGTGATATGTATTTCCTTGCAATTTTTTTATGATTCATAAATATACTTTTATCCAATTTGGAAATATTTTATTGAATTTTCAGAGTATAAGAATCTATAACAATTAAATATCAGATAAGCTTTCTTACAAAAGTTCAATAATTCACAAGATAAACATACATAAAATATATATAATGGATTAGATATTTCCTTACAAAGTTAGATATAAAAAACTTTAGTAAGACTAATCGTTTGCAATGTACCATGGAGTTCAAAATTTGAAGGGGTCATATGCAATTCTCCTGAATGTATCTGTTTTAGAAAATAAACTGTATATGATTTTTTAAAAGACATCTCAGACCAGCTCTTTTTACATCTTTTCAGAATGTCAATAGTGTACATACCTTTTCAAGCTCTATGTTTAAAGAAAACATATTTATACCATGGAAATTGGCAAGTGCAACAAATCAGTGCTTTTCCACCACCCCAAGCCATAACCTCCACTCCAAGAGTTGTTTGTCAAAGACTTACCAGCACATCACTATGTAAATCTGGTACTCTTGTTAAACAAAGAAAATAATCAGTAATGTTTAAAAATTCAATGGCTTGGATTAAATAAATAAATGAAACCTCTGACATATTTAGCAATAGATCTTAAAATGACAGTGATGCTCTACACACAGCCTGCTGTCTCTGCCTCCATCTTGAGTTGGGATGCTGTGCAACCGCTTTGAGCTAGAAACTCTGGTCTGAAGGTGCTGGGTTTGAGGTCTCTGCAGGCTGCAACCTATGAGCCAGTGAAACTAGACTAAGTGCAAAACAAAAGAAAAAAAAAAGTGGCCTGGAACTGTACCAGCAATATTTTCAAGGTTCTCCTGTATACAATTTAATGAGTTTGGACATATGCAAACACTCATGAAAACATCACCATCATCAAGCTGAAGGTGTCATTACTGTGATCTGTGGGATGATTCTGCACACGAGCTGGTATTTCTCTTTCCTCTCATCAGACTTGGAGCTGTGTGGCTGGCAGGGTCTTGGTGCTCCAGCCGGGTGTCGGCTCTGTGCCTCTGAGGTGGGAGAGCTGAGTTCAGGACATTGGTCCACTGAGACCTCCCAGCTCCATGTAATATCAACCAGCGAAAGCTCTCACAGAAATTTCCATCTCAAACCTAAAACCCAGCTCCACTCAGCAAGCAGTAAGCTACAGTGCTGGACAACCTATGCCAAACCTCTAGCAAGACAGAAACACAACTCCACCCATTAGCAGAGAGGCTGCCTAAAATCATAATAAGGTCACAGATACTCCCAAAAAAGCCACCGGATGCAGTCCTGCCCACCAGAAAGACAAGATCCAGCCGCATCCACCAGAACACAGGCACTAGTACCCTCCACCAGGAAGCCTACACAACCCACTGAACCAACCATAGCCACGGGGGTAAAGACCAAAAACAATGGGAACTACGAATGTGCAGCCTGTGGAAAGGAGACACCAAACACAGTAAGTTAATCAAAATGAGAAGACAGAAAAACACACAGCAGATGAAGGAGCAAGGTAAAAACACACCAGAAAAAAAAAAAAAAAAAGAGGAAATAGGCAGTATTCCTGAAAAAGAATTCAGAGTAATGATAGTAAAGATGATGCAAAATCTTGTAAATAGAATGGCGAAAACACAAGAAACGTTTAACAAGGACTTATACAACTAAGAGAAAACGAAAAATGATGAACAACACAATAAATGAAATTAAAAATTCTCTAGAAGTAATCAACAGCAGAATAACTGAGGCAGAAGAACGGATAAGTGACCTGGAAGACAAAAAAAAATGGAAATAACTACTGCAGAGCAGAATAAAGAGAAAAGAATGAAAAGAATTGAGGACAGCTTTAGAGACCTCTGGGACAACATTAATCACACTGACATCCGAATTATAGGGTTTCCAGAAAAGAGAAAAAGAAAGAGTCTGAGAAAATATTTGAATAGATTATAGTTGAAAATTTCCCTAACATGGGAAAGGAGAAAATCAATCAAGTCCAGGAGGCACAGAGAGTCCCATACAGTATAAATGCAAGGGGAAACACACCAAGACACATATTAATCAAACTATCAAAAATTAAATGCAAAGAAAAAGTATTAAAAGCAGCAAGGGAAAAAAAACCAAATAACATACAAGGGAATGCCCATAAGGTTAACAGCTGATCTTTCAGCAGAAACTCTGCAAGCCAGAGGAAGTGCCAGGACATATTTAAAGTGATGAAAGGGAAAAATATACAACGAAGATTACTCTAACCAGCAACGATCTCATTCAGGTGTGATGGAGAAATTAAAAGCTTTACAGACAAGCAAAAGTTAAGAGAATTCAGCACCACCAAACCAGCTTTAAAACAATTGCTAAAATAACTTCTCTAGGCAGGAAACACAAGAGAAGGAAAAGACCTACAATAACAAACTGAAAACAATTAAGAAAATGGTAATAGGAATATACATATCCATAATTACCTTAAATGTAAATGGATAAAATGCTCCCACCAAAAGACAGAGGCCAGTTGAATGGATACAAAAATAAGACCCATATATATGCTGTCTACAAGAGACCCACTTCAGACTAGGGACACATACATCATGAAAGTGAGGGGATGGAAAAAGATATTCCATGCAAATGGAAAATCAAAAGAAAGCTGGAGTAGCAATACTCATATAAGACTAAAAAGACTTTAAAATAAAGACTATTACAAGAGACAAAGGAGGACACTACATAATGATCAAGGGATCAATCCAGGAAGAAGATAAAGCAATTGTAAATATTTATGCACGCAACATAGGAGCACCTCAATACATAAGGCAAGTGCTAACAGCCATAAAAGGGGAAATCAACAGTAACACAATCATAGTAGGGGACTTTAACACCCCACTTTCACCAATAGACAGATCATTCAAAATGCAAATAAGTAAGGAAACACAAGCTTTAAATGATACATTAAACAAGATGGACTTAATTGATATTTATAGGACATTCCATGCAAAAACAACAGAATATGCTTTCTTTTCAAGTGCTCATGGAACATTCTCCAGGATAGATCATAACTTGGGTCACAAATCAAGCCTTGGTAAATTTAAGAAAATTGAAATTCTATCAAGTATCTTTTCTGACCACAATGCTATAAGACTAGTTACCAATTACAGGAAAATATCTGTAAATAATACAAACACATAGAGGCTAAACAATACATTACTTAATAACCAAGAGATAACTGAAGAAAACAAAGAGGAAGTCAAAAAAACCTAGAAACAAATGACAATGAAAACACACAGACCCAAAACCTTTGGGATGCAACAAAAGCAGTTCTAAGAGGGAAATTTATAGCATTACAATCCTACCTCAAGAAACAAGAAACATCTCAAATAAAAAACCTAACATTACACCTAAAGCAATTAGAGGAAGAAGAACAAAAAAGCCCCAAAGTTATCAGAAGGAAGCAAATCATAAAGAACAGATCAGAAATAAATGAAAAAGAAATGAAGGAAACCATAACAAAGATCAATAAAATTAAAAGCTGGTTCTTTGAGAAAATAAATAAAGTTGATAAACCATTAACCAGACTCATCAAGAAAATAAAAAGGGAGAAGACTCAAACCAATAGAATTTGAAATGAAAAAGGAGAAGGAACAACTGATACTGCAGAAATACCAATGATCATGAGTGATTACTACAGGCAACTATATGCCAATAAAATGCACAACCTGGAAGAAATGGACAATTACTTAGAAATGCACAACTTCTGAGAGTGTACCAGGAAGAAATAGAAAATATGAACAGACCAATCATAAGCACTGAAAATTAGACTGTGATTAAAACTTTTCCAACCAAAGAAAGCCTAGGACCAGATGGCTTCACAGGTGAATTCTCTCAAACATTTCGAGAAGAGCTAACACCTATCCTTCTCAAATTCTTCCAAAATATAGCAGAGGGAGGAACACTCCCAAACTCATTCTACAATGCCACCATCACCCTGATACCAAAACCGGACAAAGATGTCACAAAGAAAGAAAACTACAGGCCAAAATCACTGATGAACATAGACGCAAAAATCCTCAAGAAAATATTAGCAAGCAGAATCCAACAGCACATTAAAAGGATGATAAACCATGATCAACTGGGGTTTATCCCAGGAATGCAAGGATTCTTCACTATACGCAAATCGATCAATGTGATACACCATATTAACAAATTGGAGGAGAAAATCCATATGATCGTCTCAATAGATGGAGAAAAACTTTTGACAAAATTCAACACCCATTTATGATAAAAACCTCTGGAAAGTAAGCAAAGAGGAAACTTACCTCAACATAATAAAGGCCATATATGCCAAACCCACAGCCAACCTTGCTCTCAATGGTGAAAAATTGAAACCACTTCCTCCAAGATCAGGAATAAGACAAGGTGGTCCCTTCTCACCACTATTATTCAACATAGTTTTGGAAGTTTTAGCCACAGCCATCAGAGAAGAAAAAGAGATAAAAGAAATCCAAAGAGGAAAAGAAGAAGTAAAGCTGTCACTGTTTGCATATGACATGATACTATACATAGACAATCCTAAAGATGATACCAGAAAACTTCTAGAGCTAATCAATGAATTTGGTAAAGTAGCAGGATACAGTGTTAATGTACAGAAATCTCTTGCATTCCTATACATTAATGATGAAAAATCTGAAAGATAAATTAAGGAAACACTCCCATTTACCATTGTAACAAACAGAATAAAATACCTAGTAATAAACCTACCTAAGGAGAAAAAAGACCTGTATGCAGAAAACTATAAGACACTGATGAAAGAAGTTAAAGATGATACAAGCAGATGGAGAGATATACTATGTCTTAGATTGGAAGAACCAACATTGTGAAAATGACTATACTACCCAAAGAAATCTACAGATTCAGTGCAATCCCTATCAAAGTACCAATGGCATTTTTCACAGAACTAGAACAAAAAATTTCACAATTTGTATGGAAACACAAAAGACCCCGAATAGACAAAGCAATCTTGAGAAAAAAAAAAAAAGGAGCTGGAGGAATCAGGCTCCCAGAGTTCAGACTATACTACAAGGCTACAGTAATCAAGACAGTATGGTACTGGCACAAAAACAGAAATATAGATCAATGGGACAGGATATAAAGCCCAGAGATAAACCCACGCACTTATGGTCACCTTATTTTTGATAAAGGAGGCAAGAATATACAATGGAGGAAAGACATCCTCTTCAATAAGTGGTACTGGGGAAACTGGACAGCTACATGTAAAAGAATGCAATTAAAACACTCCCTAACACCATACACAAAAATAAACTCAAAATGGATTAAAGACCTAAATGAAAGGTCAGACACTATAAAACTCTTAGAGGAAAACATAGGCAGAAGACCCTATGACATAAATCACAGCAAGATCCTTTTTGACCCACCTCCTGGAGAAATGGATATAAAAACAAAAATAAACAAATGGGACCTAATGAAAGTTAAAAACTTTTGCACAGCAAAGGAATCCAAAAACAAGATGAAAAGACAACCCTCAGAATGGAAGAACATTTCTGCAAATGAAGCAACTGATAAAGGATTAATCTCCAAGATTTACAAGCAGCTCATGCAGCTCAATATCAAAAAAACATATAACCAATCCAAAAATTGGCAGAAAACCTAAATAGACATTTCTCCAAAGAAGGTATACAGATTGCCAACAAACACATGAAAGGATGCTCAACATCACTAATCATTAGAGAAATGCAAATCAAAACTACAATGAGGTATCACCTCACAGCATTCAGAATAGCCATCATCAAAATATCTACAAACAATAAATGCTGGAGAGGGTGTGGAGAAAAGGGAACCCTGTTGCACTGCTGGTAGGCATGTAAATTGATACAGCCACTATGGAAAACAGTATGAAGGTTCCTTAAAAAACTAAAAATAGACCAGCAATCCCACTACTGGGCATATACCCTGAGAAAACCATAATTCAAAAAGAGTCATGTACCACAATGTTCATTGCAGCTCTATTTACAATACCAGGACACGGAAGCAACCTAAGTGTCCATTGCCAGATGAATGGATAAAGATGTGGTACATATATACAATGGAATATTACTCAGCCATAAAAAGAAATGAAATTGAGTTATTTGTAGTGAGGTGGATGGACCTAGAGACTGTCATACAGAGTGAAGTAAGTCAGAAAGAGAAAAATAAGAACTGTGTGCTAACACATATATATATGGAATCTAACAACAACAACAAAATGATTCTGAAGAACGTAGTGTCAGGATAGGACTAAAGATGCAGATATAGAGAATGAACTTGAGGAAACGGGGATGGGGGAGGGCAAGCTGGATGAAGTGAGAGAGTGGCTTGGACTTATATATACTACCAAATGTAAAGTAGATAGCTAGTAGGAAACAGCCGCATAGCACAGGGAGATCAGCTCTGTTCTTTGTGGCCACCTAGAGGGGTGGGATAGGGAGGGTGGGAGAGAGATGCAAGAGGGACGAGATATGTGGATATATGTATATGTATAGCTGATTCACTTTGTTATAAAGCAGAAACTAACACACCATTGTAAAGCAATTATACTCCAATAAAGATGTTAAAAAAAAGACAGTGATGATACAATTTGATAACAAAATTAATGAAGTCTTTTTTTACATCTCCTTACACAGCATTGTTCTTAACAAATGACATATGTCATATATAATATATTACATATTTCAAAATAAGCTAAATCTAAAATCCTTAGTCCAAAAATTTACATAGAAAAAGTTATCATTAATATCTAATCCCCCAAATTATATAAATTATGAATTTTTGAGATCTTTAAGCCATATTCTGTATTTACTAGAAAACATAATTGTTATTGGCAATATTTAATGTAATTAAATATATATATTAAATATAATCTGAAAAATATTAACAACTATTTTATTTGGAAAATGTCAATGCATTGCTTTTCCTGAAGGAGATACATAAATTATTACCCATAACTAACTTTATGGCATGTGTTCTATCATCCCCATTCCTTAGCAAGCCAAACATGGCTGATCAATCATGGTAATTTTTCCACTTAGATCAAAGAAGACCTCAGAATTTTTATCAATTCAGTGCTGCAGGAAGTCACTACTAGTTCATAAGAAATTTACTTGTTGATCCGAACATAATATTCCAGTGAAAAAACTCTGTATATATTATTTGGAGAGATTGATCACTAGATCTAAATGATTAGGAAATGGTGGTTAAAAGGTACAGAAAATTATTTAAGAAATAAGTTTTTTCTCTTTTCTATCCTATCACATTTATTTCACTTGTAAATTATACTTGCCATTCTCTGTATTTTCTTGCAATTATTTCATTATTTAAGTGATGATAGATTGTTAACTATGAAAATGTTTGGGTTTAATCAATAGAGAAACAAAAATTTTCCTTCCATTGTTTCAGTGTGCTTGCTTTGTCTTTCATTTTTACATTCGAGGTTCCTCTTTTCTGCTCCTTTAATCAAAATACATGCACATTTTCAAATCATCCAAAACAAAATAAAAGAAAATAAAAGAATTGTGCCATGTATTTGTGGATAATCATTTAAGTAAGCTATATTAAGAGAAGCAATTCATGATGTTTTTTGTAAATAAAAAGACATTCTTAATGGCAAAGTTACAATTTCACTCAAATGGAAATTTAAATACAATGGACATTTCTGAAATCTTCCCCAAAATAAGTGAAATTTTCTTTTACACTCTCAGTTCTGCCATTGTAATGATTTTATGGCTATATCCTTGGGTTCTAAGCTTCTAAGTAAATCAACCAGTGCAATAAAAATCACATTGTTATAGAAAAGAGTAAAGTGAATGCACAGCTAATATCCTGCCTTATACAAAATGAGGTAAGCTGGGAGCATGTACAAAAGAGACAACTAATCTGTACCCATGTGGGATGTGGTAAATGATGGGCTTTATCTACAAAACACAACATTTCAGAAAGAAATTAACCACCAGGTGTGGGTGAGCAATTAACTCCAGACTGTGCAAGCCAGCTCTTTCCTGCGGAATATTCATTAACTCCTTTTATTAAAAAGTATTCATAGTTGCATAATTTAGGAGTGCTTCTTTTATACTTCAAAATGTTCTTGACAGTCTGTGAGTCATTCATAATTTTTTAAAAGAAGGCATTTTCTGTTGATATCAAGTAACTATTGAGAAACAGATTTACATCTCAAACTTTTCAAGAAAACAAGGATATCAGAAATATTTAGGACAAACCAAAACACTATCATTTGAAAACATGTGCACATATTATTGAGCATCTCTCTAATTCATTCATTCATTCATTCATTCAAGCAGTCAATCAATACAGAAGTATTGGGTGCTTAGTCTAATCATTGTCCTAAGAAATACAAGCAGAATGATGGACAAGAGAGATGATGGTCCTTACCCTCAATAGACTCACAACCAAGCTAGGAAACCAGTCAGTTGAACTAGTAATCTGAAGTGTTACAAAGACTGGGAAAGTTATGCAGAAAGTGCTAAGGAGGTACAGGATAGACCTGATATTATAGACAGAATAATGACCCCCAATTATGTCCACATCTTAATCCCTAGAACCTGTGGAATATGTTGCCTTACATGGCAAAAGGAATTTTGCAGACTTGATTAAATTAAGGATCCTGAGATGAGCAGATTACCCTGGATTATTGCGGTGAGGGAGGTCCAATGTAATTACAAGGGTTCTTATGAGAGGGAGGCAGGAGGGTCAGAGTCAGAGAGGGAGATATGGTGATAGAAGAAGAGGTCAGAGAGATATGAAAATGCCAACACTGCTGGTTTGAAGATGGAGAAAGGGGTCATGAGCCAAGGAATGTGGATGGCCTCCAGAAATTGAAAAGGACAAGGAAGTAAAATTGTTCTCCCCTAGAGTCTCCAGACAAAATACAGCTGGTTTGGGGAACTGGAAGCGGGGGGGCAGTTGAGGGAGGGGAGCTAATTTTGGTTTCAGCATCCATGATGACAGAAATCATGCCTGCTTTCTTCATCCTTGAATATACAGCATCCGTCATTGTGCCTAGGACTCAGAAAATGTCCATTAAATATAAAAATATTTGCTGAGTGAACAAGGACATGATAATACAGGAATGAAAGGAAGAATGGGACATGTAACCTGAGATTTGGAGGATAGTTTGAAGTTAAGCAGGTAAGAAGGTGGTGGAGGGAGACCTTCAAGATGTCAGAAGAGTAAGATGTGGAGATCACCTTCCTCCCCACAAATACATCAGAAATACATCTACATGTGGTACAACTCCTACAGAACACCTACTGAATGCTGGCAGAAGACCTCAGACTTCCCAAAAGGCAAGAAACTCCCCACGTACCTGGGTAGGGCAAAAGAAAAAAGAAAAAACAGAGACAAAAGAATAGGGATGGGACCTGCACGAGTGGGAAGGAGCTGTGAAGGAGGAAAAGTTTCCACACACTAGGAAGCCACTTCACTGGCGGAGACGGGGGGCAGGGGGGCAGGGGGGAAGATTCAGAGCCACGAAGGAGAGTACAGCAACAGGGGTGCAGAAGGCAAAGCAGAGAGATCCCCACAAAGAGGATTGGTGCCGACCAGCACTCACCAGCCTGAGGACCTTGTCTGCTCACTCACCAGGAAGGGTGGGGTCTGGGAGCTGAAGCTCGGCCTTCGGAGGTCAGATCCCAGGGAGAGGACTGGGGTTGGCTGCGTGAACACAGCCTGAAGGGGGCTAGTGCACGACATCTAGCCGGAATGGAGTCCAGGAAAATGTCTGGACGTGCCTAAGAGGCAAGAGACCATTGTTTCACGGTGCGTGAGGAGAGGGGATTCAGAGCACCGCCTAAATGAGCTCCAGAGATGGGCGCGAGGCAGGGCTATCAGTGCAGACACCAGAGACAGGCATGAAATGCTAAGGCTGCTGCTGCAGCCACCAAGAAGCCTGTGTGCAAGCAAAGGTTGCTATCCACACCTCCCCTCCCAGGAGCCTGTGGAGCCGGCCACTGCCAGGGTCCCGTGATCCAGGGACAATTTCCCTGGGAGAAAACATGGCATGCCACAGGCTGTTGCAATGTCATGCTGGCCTCTGCTGCCACAGGATTACCCCACACTCCGTACCCCTCCCTGCCCCTGGCCTGAGTGAGCTAGAGTCCCCTAATCAGCTACTACTTTAACCCCATCCTGTCTGAGTGAAGAACAGACGCCCTCAGGTGATCTACATGCAGAGGCATGGCCAAATACGAAGCTGAACCCCAGGAGCTGTGTGAACAAAGAAGAGAAAGGGAAATTTCTCCAAGCAGGCTCAGGAACAGTGGCTTAAATCGCCACAATCAACTTGATGTACCTTGAATCTGTGGAATACTTGAATAGACAATGAATCATCCCAAAATTGAGGGAGTGGACCTTGGGAGCAAAGATATGTATATTTTTTTCCTTCTTCTCTTTTTCTGAGTGTGTATTTGTATGCTTATTTGTGTGAATTTGTCTGTATAGCTTTGCTTTTACCATTTGTCCTAGTGTCCTGTCTGTCCATTTTTTTAATTACTTTTTAATTTTTAATAATTATGTTTTACTTTTTATTTTAATAACTTTATTTTATTGTCTTTATTTTTTTCTCCCTTTTCTGCTGAACCATGTGGCTGACAGGGTCTTGGTGCTACACCAAGGTGTCGGGCCTGTGCCTCTGAGGTGGGAGAGCCGAGTTCAGGACATTGGTCCACCAGAGACCTCCTGGCTACATGTACTATCAAATGGCAAAAGCCCTCCCAGAGATCTCCATCTCAACGCTAAGACGCAGCTCCACTCAATGATCAGCAAGCTACAGTGCTGGACAACCTATGCCAAACAAGTAGTAAGACAGGAACACAACCCCACCCACTAGCAGAGAGGCTGTCTAAAATCATGAAAAGGTCACAGACACCCCAAAACAAACCACCGGAAGCGGTCCTGCCCACCAGAAAGACAAGATAAAGCCTCATCCACCAGAACACAGGCACCAGTCCCCTCCACCAGGAAGCCTACACAACCTACTAAACCAACCTTAGCCACTGGGGGCAGACACCAAAACCAAAAGGAACTATGAACCTGCAGCCTGTGGGAAGGAGACCCTAAACACAGTAAGTGAAGCAAAATGCAACGACAAAGAAACACACAGCAGAAGAAAGAGCAAGGTAAAAACCCACTAGACCAAACAAATAGGCAGTCTACCTGAAAAAAAATTCAGAGTAATGATAGTAAAGATGATCCAAGCTCTTGGAAATAGAATGGAGAAAATATACGAAAGGTTTAACAAAGACCTGGAAGAACTAAAGAGCAAACAAACAATGATGAACAACACAACTAATGAAATTAAAAATTTTCCAGAAGGAATCAATAGCAGAATAACTGAGGAAGAAAAACTGAAAAGTGACCTGGAAGATAAAATACTGGAAGTAACTACTGCAGAGCAAAAAAAAGAAAAAAGAATGAAAAGTATTGAGGACAGTCTTAGAGACATCTGGGACAACAATAAAGACACCAACATTTGAATTATAGGGGTCCCAGAAGAAGAAGAGAAAAAGAAAGGGACTGAGAAAATATTTGAAGAGATTATGGTTGAAAACTTCCTTAATATGGTAAAGGAAATAGTTAATCAAGTACAAGAAGCACAGAGAGTCCCATACAGGATAAATCCAAGGGGAAAAACACCAAGACACATATTAATCAAACTATCAAAAATTAAATACAAAGAAAAAGTATTAAAAGCAGCAAGGGAAAAAAAACCAAATAACATACAAGGGAATGCCCATAAGGTTAACAGCTGATCTTTCAGCAGAAACTCTGCAAGCCAGAAGGGAGTGGCAAGACATATTGAAAGTGATGAAAGGCAAAAACGTACAACCAAGATTACTCTATGCAGCAAGGATCTCATTCACATTCGACGGAGAAATTAAAATATTTACAGACAAGCAAAATCTAAGAGAATTCAGCACCACCAAACCAGCTTTACAACAAATGCTAAAGGAACTTCTCTAGGCAGGAAACACAAGAAAAGGAAACGACCTACAATAACAAACCCAAAACAATTAAGAAAATGGTAATAGGACCATACATATTGGTAACTACTTTAAGTGTAAATGGATTAAGTGCTCCCACCAAAAGACATAGACTGGCTGAATGGATACAAAAACAAGACCTGTATATATGCTGCCTACAAGAGACCCACTTCACACCTAGGGACACATACATTCTGAAAGTGAGGGGATGGAAAAAGATATTCCATGCAAATGGAAATCAAAAGAAAACAGGAGTAGCAATTCTCATATCAGACAAAATACATTTTACAATAAAGACTATTACAAGAGACAAAGAAGGACACTACATAATGATCAAGGGATCAATCCAAGAAGAAGATATAACAATTGTAAATATTTATGTCCCCAACATAGGAGCCCTCAATACATAAGGCAAATACTAACAGCCATGAAAGGGGAAATCGACAGTAACACAATCATACTAGGGGTATTTGACACCCCACTTTCACCAATGGACAGATCATCCAAAATGAAAATAAATAAGGAAACACAAGCTTTAAATGATACATTAAACAAGATGGACTTAATTGATATTTATAGGACATTCCATCCAAAAACAACAGAATACACTTTCTTCACAAGTACTCATGAAATATTCTCCAGGATACATCATATCTTAGGTCACAAATCAAGCTGTGGTAACTTTAAGAAAATTGAAATTGTATCACGTATGTTTTCCGACCACAATGCTATGAGACTAGATATCAATTACAGGAAAAAATCTGTAAATATTACAAATACGTGGAGGTTAAACAATACACTATATAATAACCAAGAGATCACTGAAGAAATCAAAGAGGAAATCAAAAGAAACCTAGAAACAAATGAAAATGAAAACACACAAACCTAAAACCGATGGGATGCAGCAAAAGCAGTTCTAAGAGTGAAGTTTACAGCAATACAATCCTACCTCAAGAAACAAGAAACATCTCAAATAAAAAACCTAAACTTACACCTAAAGCAATTAGAGAAAGAAGAACAAAAAATTCCAAAGTTAGCAGAGGGAAAGAAATCATAAAGATCAGATCAGAAATAATTGAAAAAGAAATGAAAGAAATCATAGCAAAGATCAATAAAACTAAAAGCTGGTTCTTTGGGAAGATAAATATAATTGATAAACCATTAGCCAGAATCATCAAGAAAAAAAGGGAGGAGGAGGAGCTTCAAGATGGCGGAAGAGTAAGATGTGGAGATCACCTTCCTCTGCACAAATACATCAGAAATACATCTACATGTGGAACAACTCCTACAGAACACCTACTGAACACTGGCAGAAGACCTCAGACATCCCAAAAAGCAAGAAACTCCCCTCGTACCTTTGTAGGGCAAAAGAAAAAAGAAAAAACAGAGACAAAAGAATAGGGATGGGACCTGCACCAGGGGGAGGGAGCTGTGAAGGAGGAAAGGTTTCCACACACTAGGAAGCCTCTTCGTGGGCAGAGACTGCAGGTGCAAGAGGGGGGAAGCTTTGGAGCCACGGAGCAGAGTGCAGCAACAGGGGTGCAGAGGGCAAAGCAGAGAGATTCCCGCACAGAGGATCAGTGCTGACCAGCACTCACTAGCCCGAGAGGTTTGACTGCTCACACGCCGGAATGGGTCGGGGCTGGGACCTGAGGCTCGGGCTTCAGAGGTCAGATCCCAGGGAGAGGACTGGGGTTGGCTGCGTGAACACAGCCTGAAGGGGGCTAGTGCACCATGGCTAGCCAGGAGGGAGTCTGGGAAAAGGTCTGGAACTGCCAAAGAGGCAAGAGACTTTTTCTTGCCTCTTTGTTTCCTGGTGCACAAGGAGAAGGGGTTAAGAGCGCTACTTAAAGGAGCTCCAGAGTCGGGCACGAGTCACGGCTATCAGTGCGGACCCCAGAGACGGGCATGAGATGCTAAGACTGCTGCTGCAGCCACCAAGAAGCCTGTGTGCAAGCACAGGTCATTATCCATACCTCCCCTCCCGGGAGCATGTGCAGCCCAGCACTGCCAGGGTCCCGTGATCCAGGGACAACTTCCTCAGGAGAACACATGGCGTGCCTCAGGCTATTGCAATGTCATGCTGACCTCTGCTGCCGCAGGCTTGCCCCGCACTCCATACCACTCCCTGCCCCCGGCCTGAATGAAGCAGAGTCCCCTAATCAGCTGCTCCTTTAACCCCATCCGGTCTGAGCAAAGAACAGAAGCCCTCAGGTGACCTACATGAAGAGGCAGGGCCAAATCCAAAGCTGAATACCAGGAGCTGTGCGAACAAAGAAGAGAAAGGGAAAATCTCTCCCAGGAGCCTCAGGAGCAATGGATTAAATCTCCACAGTCAACTTGATGTACCCTGCAGCTGTGGAATACCTGAATAGACAACGAATCATCCCAAATTGAGGAGATGGACTTTGGAAGCAAGGTTATATATATATTTTTTCCCTTTTTCTCTTTTTCTGAGTGAATATGCGTATGCTTCTGTGTGTGATTTTGTCTGTATAGCTTTGCTTTTACCATTTGACCTAGGGTTCCATCTGTCCGTTTCTTTTTTTTTTTTTTTTTTTTAGTATAGTTTTCACCACTTGTTATCATTGGTGGATTTGTTTTCTAATTTGGCTGTTCTCTTCTTTCTTTCTTTCTTTTTTTTAATTAATTAAAACAACTTTTAAATAATTATTTTTGTTTTTTTTATTTTAATAACTTTTTAATTTAATTTAGTTTAATTTGATCTTTTTCTTTCTTTCTTTCTTTCTTTCTCCCTTTTATTTTGAGCTGTGTGGATGACAGGCTCTTGGTGCTCCAGCCAGGCATCAGGGATGTGCCTCTGAGGTAGGAGAGCCAAGTTCAGCACATTAGTCCACCAGAGATCTCCCAGCTCCACGTAATATGAAATGGCAAAAATCTCCCAGAGATCTCCATCTCAATGCCAAGACCCAGCTCCACTCAACGACCAGCTAGCTACAGTGCTGGACACCCTATGCCAAACAAATAGCAAGACAGGAACACAACCCCACCCATTAGCAGAGAGGCTGCCTAAAACCATAATAAGGTCATAGACACCCCAGATACACACCACCAGACGTGGACCTGCCCACCAGAAAGACAAGAGCCAGCCTCATCTACCAGAACACAGGCAACAGTCCCCTCCACCAGGAAGCCTACACAACCCCTGAACCAAACTTAGCCACCGGTGGCAGACACCAAAAACAATGGGAATTGTGAACCTTCAGGCTGTGAAAAGGAGACCCCAAACACAGTAAGATAAGCAAAATGAGAAGACAAAGGAACACACAGCAATTGAAGGAGCAAGGTAAAAAACCATCAGATCTAAAAAATGAAGAGGAAATAGGCAGTCTACCTGAAAAAGAACTCAGAATAATGATAGTAAAGGTGATCCATAATATTGGAAATAGAATGGAGAAAATGCAAGAAATGTTTAACAAGGACCTAGAAGAACTAAAGAGCAAACAAACATCATGAACAACACAATAAATGAAATTAAAAATTCTCTAGAAGGGATCAATAACAGGGTAACTGAAGGAGAAAAACAGATAAGTGACCTGGAAGATAAATAGTGGAAAAAACTACTGCAGAGCAGAATAAAGAGAAAAGAATGAAGACAATTGAGGACAGTCTCAGAGAATTCTGGGACAATATTAAACACACCAACATTCGAATTCTAGGGGTCCCAGAAGAAGAAGAGAAAAAGAAAGGGACTGAGAAAATATTTGAAGAGATTATGGTTGAAAACTTCCCTAATATGGTAAAGGAAAGAGTTAATCAAGTCCAGGAAACACAGAGAGTCCCATACACGATAAATCCAAGGAGAAATGCACCAAGACACATATTAATCAAACTATCAAAAATTAAATACAAAGAAAAAATATTAAAAGCAACAAGGGAAAAACAACAAATAACACACAAGGGAATCCCCATAAGGTTAACAGCTGATCTTTCAGCAGACAATCTGCAAGCCAGAAGGTAGTGGCAGGATATATTTAAAGTGATGAAAGGGAAAAACCTACAACCAAGATTACTCTACAAAGCAAGGATCTCATTCACATTCATTGGAGAAATTAAAACCTTTAAAGAAAAACAAAAGCAAAGAGAATTCAGCACCACCAAACCAGCTTTACAACAAATGCTAAAGGAACTTCTCTAGGCAGGAGACATAACAGAAGGAAAAGACCTACAATAACAACCCCCCAAAATTAAGAAAATGGTAATAGGAACATACATACCGGTAACTACTTTAAGTGTAAATGGATTAAATGCTCCAACCGAAAGACATAGACTTGCTGAATGGATACAAAAAAAAGACCCGTATATATGCTGTCTACAAGAGACCCACTTCAGACCTAGGGACACATGCATACTGAAAGTGAGGGGATGGAAAAAGATATTCCATGCAAATGGAAATCAAAGGATATTTGGGGGGCTTCCCTGGTGGCGCAGTGGTTGAGAATCTGCCTGCCAATGCACGGGACACGGGTTTGAGCCCTGGCCTGGGAAGATCCTACATGCCGCAGAGCAACTAGGCCCATGAGCCACAATTACTGAGCCTGCGTGTCTGGAGCCTCTGCTCCGCAACAAGAGAGGCCACGATAGTGAGAGGCCCGTGCACCACGATGAAGAGTAGGCCTCACTTGCTGCAATTAGAGAAAGCCCTCGCACAGAAACGAAGACTCAACACAGCCATAAATAAATAAATAAATAAATAAATAAATAAATAAATAAATAAATAAATAAGTAAATAAAATTAAAAAAAAAATAGAAATCTGGAGCAGCTATTCTCATATCAGACAAAATTGACTTTAAAACAAAGACTATTATAAGAGAAAAGAAGGACACTACATAATGATCAAGGGATCAATCCAAGAAGAAGATATAATAATTGTCAATATTTATGAACCCAACGTAGGAGCACCTCAATACATAAGGCAAATACTAACAGCCATAAAAGGGTAAATTGACAGTAACACACTCATACTAGGGGAATGTAACACCACAATTTCACCAATGGACAGATCATCCAAAATGCAAATACATAAGGAAACACAAGCTTTAAATGATACATTAAACAAGATGAACCTAATTGATATTTATAGGACATTCCATCCAAAAACAAGAGAATACACTTTCCTCTCAAGTGTTCATGAAACATTCTCCAGGATACATCATATCTTGGGTCAGAAATCAAGCCTTGGTAAGTTTAAGAAAATTGAAATCATATCAAGTAGCTTTTCTGACCACAATGCTATGAGACTAGATATCAATTACAGGAAAAAATCTGCAAAAAATACAAACACATGGAGGATAAACAATACACTACTGAATAACCAAGAGATCACTGAAGAAATCAAAGAGGAAATCAAAAAATATCTAAAAACAAAGCACAATGAAAACACAATGACCCAAAACTTAAGGGATGCAGCAAAAGCAGTTTTAAGAGGGAAGAGTATAGCAATACAATCCTACCTTAAGAAACAAGAAACATCTCAAATAAACCACCTAACCATACACCTAAAGGAATTAGAGAAAGAAGAACAAAAAAACCCCAAAGTTACCAGAAGGAAAGAAACCATAAAGATAAGACCAGAAATAAATAAAAAAGAAATGAAGGAACAATAGCAAAGATCAATAAAACTAAAAGCTGTTTCTTTGAGAAGATAAACAAAATTGATAAACCATTAGCCAGACTCATCAAGAAAAAATGGGAGAAGACTCAAATCAATAGAATTAGAAATGAAAAAGAAGTAAAAACTGACACTACAGAAATACCAAGGATCATGACAGATTACTACAAGCAACTATATGCCAATAAAATGGACAACCTTGAAGAAATGTACAAATTCTTAGAAATGCAAAACCTTCCTAGACTGAACCAGGAAGAAATAGAAAATATGAACAGACCAATCACAAGCACTGAAATTGAAACTGTTATTAAAAATCTTCCAACAAACAAAGGCCCAGGACCAAATGGCTTCACAGGCGAATTCTATCAAATATTTAGAGAAGAGATAACACCTATCCTTCTAAAACTCTTCCAAAATATGGCAGACGGAGGAACACTCCCAAACTCATTCTACAAGGCCACCATCACCCTGATACCAAAAGCAGACAAAGATGTCACAAAAAAAGAAAACTACCAACCAATATCACTGATGAATATATATGCAAAAATCCTCAACAAAATACTAGCAAACAGAATCCAACAGGACATTAAAAAGATCATACACCATGATCAAGTGGGGTTTATCCCAGGAATGCAAGGATTCTACAGTATATGCAAATCAATCAATGTGATACACCATATTAACAAATTGAAGGAGAAAAACCATATGATTATCTCAATAGATGCAGAGAAAGCATTCGACAAAATTCAACACCCATTTATAATAAAAATCATTCAGAAACTAGGCATAGCAGGAGCTTACCTCAACATAATAAAGGCCATATATGACAAACCTACAGCCAACATCATCCTCAATGGTGAAAAATTGAAACCATTTCCACTAAGATCAGGAACAAGATAAGGTTGCCCACTCTCACCACTATTGTTCAACATAGTTTTGGAGGTTTTAGCCACAGCAATTACAGAAGAAAAAGAAATAAAAAGAATCCAAATTGGAAAAGAAGAAGGAAAGCTGTCACTGTTTGTAGATGACATGATACTATGCATAGAGAATCCTAAAGATGTTACCAGAAAACTACTAGAGCTAATCAATGAATTTGGTAAAGTAGCAGGATACAAAATTAATGCACAGAAATCTCTTTCATTCCTACACACTAATGATGAAAAATCTGAAACTGAAATTAAGAATACACTCCCATTTACCATTGCAACAAAAAAAATAAAATACCTAGGAATAAACCTACCTAAGTAGACAAAGGACCTATATGCAGAAAATTATAAGACACTGAAGAAAGAAATTAAAGGTGATACAAATAGATGGAGAAATATACCATGTTCTTGGATTGGAAGCATCAACATTTTGAAAGTGACTATACTACCCAAAGCAAGCAACAGATTCAACGCAATCCCCATCAAACTACCACTAGCAATTTTTACACAACTGGAATAAAAAATTTCACAATTTGTATGGAAACAGAAAAGACCCTGAAGAGCCAAAGCAATCTTGAGAAAGAAAAATGGAGCTGGAGGAATCAGGTGCCCTGACTTTAGACTATACTACAAAGCTACAGTAATCAAGACAGTATGGTTTGGGCACAAAAACAGAAATATAAATCAATGGAACAGGATAGAAAGCCCAGAGATAAACCCACACACATATGGTCACCTTATCTGTGATAAAGGAGGTAAGAATATCCAATGGGGAAAAGACAGCCTCTTCAATAAGTGGTGCTGGGAACACTGGACAGCTACATGTAAAAGAAAGAAATTAGAACACTCCCTAAAACCATACACAAAAATAAACTCAAAATGCATTAAAGACCTAACTGTAAGGCCAGACTCTATCAAACTCTTAGAGGAAAACATAGGCAGAACACTCTATGACATAAATGACAGCAAGATCCCTTTTGACCCACCTCCTAGAGGAATGGAAATAAAAACAAAAATAAACAAATGGGATCTAATGAAACTTAAAAGCTTTTGCACAGCAATGGAAAACATGAACAAGATGAGAATACAACCCTCAGAATGGGAGAAAATATTTGCAAATGAAGCAACTGACAAAGGATTAATCTCCAAAATTTACAAGCAGCTCATGTAGCTCAATATCAAAAAAACAAACAACCCAATCCAAAAATGGGCAGAAGACCTAAATAGACATTTCTCCAAAGAAGATATACAGATTGCCAACAAACACATGAAAGAATGCTCAACATCATTAATCATTAGAGAAATGCAAATCAAAACTACAATGCGATATCTTCTCTCACTGGTTAGAATGGCCATCATCAATAAATGCTGGAGAGGGTGTGGAGAAAAGGGAACCCTCATACACTATTGGTGGGAATGTACGTAGATAGAGCCACTATGGAGAACAGTATGGAGGTTCCTTAAAAAACTAAAAATAGAACTCCCATACGACCCAGCAATTCCACTACTGGGCATATACCTGAGAAAACCATAATTCAAAAAGTCATGTACCAAAATGTTCATTGCAGCTCTATTTACAATAGCTAGGACATGGAAGCAACCTAAGTGTCCATCGACAGATAAATGGATAAAGAAGATGTGGCACATATATACAATAGAATATTACTCAGCCATAAAAAGAAACGAAATTGAGTTATTTGTAGTAAGGTGGATGGACCTAGAGTCTGTCATACAGAGTTAAGTAAGTCAGAAAGAGAAAAACAAACACCGTATGCTAACACATATATATGGAATCTAGAAAAAAGAAAAAATGGTCTTGAAGAACCTAGGGACCAGAAGGTAATAAAGATGCAGACCTACTAGAGAATGGACTTGAGGACATGGGGAGTGGGAAGGGTAAGCTGGGACAAACTGAGAGAGTGGTAGTGTATATATATGGACATATATACAGTACCAAATGTAAAATAGATAGCTAGTGGGAAGCAGTCACATAGCACAGGGAGATCTGCTCAGTGCTTTGTGACCAGCTAGAAGGGTGGGATAGGGAAGGTGAGAGGGAGGGAGACGAAAGAGGAAAGAGATATGGGGATATAAGTATATGCATAGCTGATTCACTTTGTTATAAAGCAGAAACTAACACACTATTATAAACCAATTATACTCCAATAAATACGTTTTAAAAAGAAAATGAAAAAAAGGGAGAAGACTCAAAACAATAGAATTAGAAATGAAAAAGAAGTAACAACTGACACTTCAGAAATACAAAACATCATGAGAGATTACTACAAGCAACTCTATGCCAATAAAATGGACAACCTGGAAGAAATGGACAAATTCTTAGAAAAGCACAACTTTCAGAGGCTTAACCAGGAAAAATAAAAAATATAAACAGATGAAACACAAGCACTGAAATTGGGACTGTGATTTAAAATTTTCCAACAAACAAAAGCCAAGGACCAGATGGCTTCACAGGTGAATTCTATCAAACATTTAGGGAAGAGCTATCACCTGTCCTTCTCAAACTCTTCCAAAGTATAGCAGAGGGAGGAACACTCCCAAACTAATTCTATGAGGCCACCATCACCCTGTTACTAAAATCAGAAAAAGATGTCACAAAAAAAGAATACTACAGGCCAATATCAGTGGTGAACATAGAGGCAAAAATCCTCAACAAAATAGTAGCAAACAAAATCCAGCAGCTCATTAATAGGATCATACACCATGATCATGTGGGGTTTATCCCAGGAATGCAAGGATTCTTCAATAAATGCAAATCAATCAATGTGATACACCATATTAACAAACTGAAGGAGAACAACCATATGATCATCTCAATAGATGCAGAAAAAGCTTTGGACAAAATTCAACACCCATTTATGATAAAAAAAAACCCTCCAGAATGTAGGTATAGAGGGAACTTACCTCAACATAATAAAGGCCATATATGACAAACCCACACCCAACATGGTTCTTAATGGTGAAAAGCTAAAACCATTTCCACTAAGATCAGGAACAAAACAAGGTTGCCCACTCTTACCAGTGTTATTCAACATAGTTTTGGAAGTTTTAGCCAGAGCAATCAGAGAAGTAAAAGAAATAAAAAGAATCCAAATCGGAAAAGAAGAAATAAAGGTCACTGTTTGCAGATGACATGATACTACACATAGAGAATCCTAAAGATGCTACCAGAAAAATACTAGAGCTAATCAATGAATTTGGTAAAGTAGCAGGATACAAAATTAATGTACAGAAATCTCTTGCATTCCTATACACTAACAATGAAAGGTCAGAAAAGGAGATTAAGGAAACACTTCCATTTACCATTGCAAGAAAAATAGTAAAACACCTAGGAATAAACCTACTTAAGGAGACAAAAGACATGTATGCAAAAAACTATAAGAAACTGATGAAAAAATTAAAGATGATACAAACAGATGGAAAGATATACCATGTTTTTGGGTTGGAAGAATCAACATTGTGAAAATGACTCTACTACCCAAAGCAATCTACAGGTTCAATTCCATCCCTATCAAACTACCAATGGCATTTTTCACAGAACTAGAATAAAAAATTTCACAATTTGTATGGAAACAGAAAAGACCCCAAATAGCCAAAGCAATCTTGAGAAAGAAAAACAGAGCTGGAGGAATCAGGCTCACAGACTGCAGACAATACTGCAAAGCTACAGTAATCAAGACAGTATGTTACTGGCCCAAAAACAGAACTATAGATCAATGGAACAGGATAGAAAGCCTAGAGATGAACTCACGCACATATGGTCCCCTTATCTTTGATAAATTAGGGAAGAATATCCAATGGAGAAAAGACAGCCTCTTCAATAAGTGGTGCTGGGAAAACTGGACAGCTATATATAAAAGAATGATATTAGAAGACTCCTTAACACCATATACAAAAATAAACTCAAAATGTATTAAAGACTTAAATGTAAGGCCAGACACCATCAAACTCTTAGAGGAAAACATAGGCAGAACACTCTATGACATAAATCACAGCAAGATCCTTTTTGACCCACCGCCTAGAGAAATGGAAATAAGAACAAAAATAAACACATGGGGCCTAATGAAACTTAAATTCTTTTGCACAACAAAGGAAACCATAAACAAGATGAAAAGAAAACCCTCAGAATGGGAGAAAATATCTGCAAATGAAGCAACAGACAAAGGATTAATCTCCAAAATTTACAAGCATCTGATGCAGCTCAATATTAAAAAAACAAACATCCCAATCCAAAATTGGGCAGAAGACCTAAACAGACATTTCTCCAAAGAAGATATACAGATTGCCAACAAACACATCAAAGGATGCTCAACATCACTAATCATTAGAGATATGCAAGTCAAAACTACAATGAGGTATCACCTCACACCAGTCAGAATGGCCATCAACAAAAAATCTACAAACAATAAATGCTGGAGAGGGTGTGGGGAAAAGGGAACCCTTTGCACTGTTGGTGGGCATGTAAATTGATACAGCTACTATGGAAAACAGTATGGAGTTTCCTTAAAAAACTAAAAATAGAACTACCATGCGACCCAGCATTCCCAGTACTGTGCATATACCCTGAGAAAACCGTAATTCAAAAAGAGTCATATACCACAGTGTTCATTGCAGCACTATGTACAATAGCCAGGACATGGAAGCAACCTAAGAGTCCATCGACTGATGAATGGATAAAGATGTGGCACATATATACAATGGAATATTACCCAGCCATAAAAAGAAACTAAATTGACTTATTTGTAGTGAGGTGGATGGACATAGACACTGTCATACAGAGTGAAGTAAGTCAGAAAGAGAAAAATAAATATGGCGTGCTAACACATATTTATGTAATCTAAAAAAATAAAACAAAAAATGTTCTGATGAACCTAGGGGCAGGACAGGAATAAAGACGCAGACATAGAGAATGGACTTGAGGACAGGGGGAGGGGGAGAGGTAAGTTGGGATAAAGTGAGAGAGTGGCATGGACTTATATATACTACCAAATATAAAATAGATAGCTAGTGGCAAGCAGCCGCATAGCACAGGTAGATCAGCTGGGTGCTTTGTGACCACCTAGAGGGGTGGGATATGCAAGGTCGGAGGTAGACGCAAGAGGGACTACATATGGGGATATATGTATATGTATAGGTGATCCAATTTGTTGTAAAGCAGAAACTAACACACCATTGTAAAGCAGTTATACACCAATAAAGATGTTAAAAAAAAAAAAAAGAAGGTGGTGGAAATGAACCTGAAAAATCACAATGCTAAGAGAGACGTTGACAGAGTGCCTCTTGGTAATGGCACAATGTGACTAAAGTGTTTTGGAACACAACATACTAAACATGTTAATGGAAGATTTGTTCACATTTGTGCAATGTTTTTTCCATTCAGAGCAATATGATGACTTCCATGTTATTATTTATGTAGTTTATATGTATTTACATATTTTGATTATTCAATCCAATCTTCCTCTTCTGTAAAGATTGTTGGGAGGGGGTATTTTTTATTATCTTTCCTCTTTCCTACTCCCTTTCCCAGCTAATATCTCCTTTTGCTTTAGTTACTTCCAGATCTCTTCAGTGGTCCCCAAAACTCATGGATGTCTCCTGCTGGTCTCACAGTATCTTAAATTCACTATCTTCTAAAATAAACTTCCCTTTCCTTTTAGCTACCCTCCTGGATTTCCTGTTATTTATCCCAGTTTGAGCGTTTCAAAGCTTCAAATCATCATTTGCATTGCCCTCTCTCTTCCCCCAACACCCAAATAGTGCTGGTTATGTTAATTACATACTGAAATCTCTTTTAAGTCCATCCTCTATCTCCATTTTCACAAGCTTTCAACCAAAGCAGAGGAAGATGGCACTCTCTGTTACCTCCTTTTCCCTGTATTAGCACCAACCCACCCTTCTTGGTTGTGTTCCTGCAGACTGCATCTGGCTCAGAACTCTCAAATCCCAACTTTAAGCAACCTTTCCTGTACACACATCTGTCTTCGATAGGGACTTGAGTTCCTCCTCTGTCCCTAACCAACTGCACAATCCTGAGAAAGTTACTTATCTATGTCCTCAACATTTTCATCAGTAAAATGAAGAGTATCCTATTACCTATTTGAAAATGGAAGTATAGTTACCAATTATCTATTTCAGTTATTCAGAAGAATGTCCTTTGAAAACTTGGAAGTGCTATACAAATATTAGCATTGTAATTTTCCTTTACTGACCTAGTGTTCATTGGACAATGAAGGATAATGCAATGGAAATTTAAAATACATTTCTTCCCTTAGAAATCTAGTTAGGAGGAAAATATGCATGAATGAAACACTTTATAACCATGTAAGGTGATATGTGACTGAGTGAGGCATGTGGTAGTCTCTCCATGTTACTATGATTTCCATCTTATAGCTGAAGACACTGAATTCCAGGCTGCACTTGTCTGTATATTCCCCTCTATGGATCTGGCTGACTTCTTTGTCTACCTGAGATTGCCAAAGAGTGTGTCCCTTCAATTTACTTTACTTCTTTATTAAACCTTGAAGAAAGTATAGTATTTGGATTGGCAAAAAAGTAGATTGTTTTAGAAGGGAGAATATAAATAAAGGATCAGATCCAGGGACGATAAAATTAGATGTAGGGGCCATGAACTGATTCATCTGATTGGGAAAGAGAACTTGTGTAATGTGTAGTAAAAGGGAAATCAGTTTGAGAAAATAAGGAAAGGTTTTAGGTGTCAAGATGAGTAGTGGGCACTTGATCCTCAGAAGGGAACCTTTATAATCTCTAATGCCTAAGAAGGCTTTTTAAAAAAAGGTGATTTAAGATTAATGTGTCATTACATCACAGAATAGAATAAAGCTGGGATGGCAACTACATCTCAGCTTCTGTGTCAACACCAACCATTTGTAGCAGCTTCTTGCAACTGCCTGTTTAGAAGATTCTCAAGTTACTTTGGCTCATAGGAGGAAGTGCCTTGATTAATTAATTCTGTCTGATGTAAGCATGGGAAACTGGGTATTTTCTATCCGTGGAGTAAGACCAAGACTGTCTCATAGCAGAAAAAATAAAAAATATGAAAGTCATACTAATTCATTTTGAATACGGTTAAGGACAGAATTAGAGTCACAGAAGTGAAAATGTAAAGGCAATAAAACCAAGAGTTATAGGTTTTACTAGTTAAATTGAGAGAGGAAATCAAGAACATGAGCAGTAAATGAAATCTGAGGATTTAAAGCTCAGGGAAGTGAGAACAGGAGGTTTCCCCTGAACAAGAGTGAGAGATGGGAGAACCTAGGATACTTTGGAGTGTCAGAAGAGGGGAGAGAAGGAAAATACTAGAAAAATATTCTGGTCAACTAGTCCTGGCTACTATAAAAGGGCCACTGGGTGCCAAAATTTCACAAGGACACAGCAAAGGTGACCATGCCCATCAGCTACTGTTCTGTGCAAAGTGAGCCTGATTTAGTGATGCAGAGGTGAGACTGCCCTTAAAAAGTTTCCAGATTAGCAGAAAAGTGAGACCCTTAAGAAATGATCATCAAATAAGTACAATAACAGTATTATACAAGCGTCCTTTGAAAGCACAATGTAGGAGAAAGTAAATTTGCTACAAGAAGTCAGAAGAGACCAGAGAAGCTAACATCTGAGCTGCATCCATGTTGATGTGGGTCATGCAATTAATTCATATATTTATATGATACTTATTTTATTCTATTCTATATGTTATACATTTATTTAGAATACTTTACATAAATTAATATAATAGATATTATAATATGTATTTATTATAATAAGTATTTATATAAACATTCCATATGTTCTTTATCCACTGTACTGTTAATAAATATTTTAGTTGTTTCTACATTTGGGAGAATTATAAACAAAGCTACTATGAACAATCTTGTATATGTTTCCAGGTACAAATATTAAGAGATTCCTTTTTTATTGTCTTTAGAAAAACAAAAATCAATATGTCAGCTTTTCCTGTTTTTTTTTTTTAAGTTTATATAATGGAATTTGAATTTAATATTTTCTTTCATCTTTTTATTTTTGCCCAATTATGTTTATAAGACTCATCTAGTTTTCATTATTATATATGTATATAGTATAATAAATATATCAAATAAAAATTCAAATGTACAAATATTCCATAGTTATATATACCTGATAATTTTTTTTTGAAATATGAGCTGTTTCCAGATTTGTGTAGTTACAAACAATACTGTGTGAATGTTCTTGTTTATGTAACTTGCTAGAATGTATAACTGGAAGTGGAATTGCTGGTCATAAGGTATGGTATCTTCAACTTTATATGATATTGCCAAACTGTTTTCCAAGATGGTTGTAACAGTTTACACTCCCACTAGCACTGCAAGAAACTTTTTGTTGCTGTACATCCTCACCAATACTTGGTATTGTCAGACTTTTAAAAATATCAATTATATATATATATATATATATATATATAAATATATATAGTGTTTTATTATGAATTTAATATACATTTCCTCAATAATTATTATAAATAACAATAGTGAATTTAAGCATATTCTCATATGTTTATTGGTATATTTGAAAATGTCTCATTTTGTGAAATGCCTGTTCATGTCTCTTGCCCATTTTCCTAACAGGCCATCTGCCATTTTTACTCCTTGATATGCTGGGGAGTGCAATACTTTCTCCATTTTATTTGTTGCACCTATCTCCCTTTACTCTGGCTTATCTTTTTATGCTTTATATGGTGCCTTTTGGTAAACAAAAGCTCTTGATAATAATCTAGTGAATTTTAATGATAATGTTTAACATTTCTTATATATATTCTCCTATATTCTCTTCTAAATTTATAATTTGTCTACCACTCCTAGGACTTTGATCCAGCTGGTACTGCTTTGGGGTATGGTATGAGATAAAGGTCTAATTTCATTCATTATGGATACATGATTGTCTCATCATTGTATATTAACAAGACTGTCTTTTACTCACTGCTCTTCAGTGCCACTTCTGTCACAAATAAAACACCAATACATGTGAGATTTTTTTCCTCACTTCTGTGCTCTCTACTCTGTCCTATTGATCTGTTCACTTATCTCTGAACCAGTACCACACTGCACTGATTATTAGGGCTTTATAATACCTCTATACATACATAAGAAAACATGCTCTCCCACTTGTTCATATATTTCAGCAGTTGTGCCTATTCTTGGCCATTTGAGTTTTTGTACAAAATTTAGAATGAGCTTGTCAATTGCCATTAAAATGTCCTATTGGAATTTTAATTGTGATTCAATTTATATCTATAAATAAATTCGAGGACTGACATCCTTTCAATATTGTACATTCTGATCAGTGGACATTGTATTTCCTTCCATTTTTACAAAAAAATACCATTAATTTGTGTTTCAGGTATTCTTAATGCCTCATAATAAAGTTGTACACCTTCATCCTTTGTAGGTTTCTACATCTTAAATTCACTTCTAAAAGATTAGGAGGATGAGAGGGAAGAAGAAGAAAAGAAGGAGGAAGGGGGAGGACAGAATAGGAGTGAGAAAAGAGAAAGAAGGAGGAAGAGAGAAAAAGAGAGGAGGTTGGAGAAGGCAAGGAGGAGGGAGATGGAGGAGGAGAGAATGGGAGGAGGGAGGAAGAGAAGGTGGAGAGGAGAGGGAGGATGCAGATCAGGAGGAGAGAGGGAGGACAGAAGTAGGAGGCAGAGAGGGAGAAGAAGGGGAAGAAGATTTCATTCTCTGGCCTATATTCAAGTCAGAACACTTAGTTTTTTTTAAGCTAACTCACCATTGCAAATGCCATTGGATAGAGAATTGAGCAACGTGTTTTGTTCACACTGAAATGAAAACAAATATAAAGAAGAATAACATAAAAATTCATTTCTGTCCCTGAAAAAGAACATCATTCTTTTCTCCATAAATAACAAAGAAAACTAGTCTCCAATGATTATTTTTCCTAGCTTTTTTTTCCAGAATGATAAATACAACAAACTAAAATAATAAAATAATTAGTTCTAAGTTTATGTTAGCTCAGTAGATAATTTAAATTATCAAGTCAGACTATCTTCTTTAGAACATTTTCTGCAAGATTAAGTTTGTTTTGATATTTGATCAGGAATTGAACATTTGTACATGTTTTTCATTGTAGCCTATCTAATCAGAAATTAACTTCATTAACACAGCACCCTCAAAGAGAGACCGCCAACCATATATTTCATATTATACAAAATTTAGTTGTTCACTTAATATGATAAACTCTAGGTTCATCCATGTTGCTGCAAATGGCATTACTTTTTTATGGCTGAGTAATGTGAAGTAAGCCAGACAGAGATAAATATCATATGATATCGCTTATATGTGGACTCTAAAAAATAATGATACAAATGAACTTATTTACAAAACAGAAACAGACTCATAGACATAGAAAACAAGTGTATGGTTACCAATGGGGAAAGAGTGGAGGAAGAATAAATTAGGATTTGGGGATTAACATATACACACTACTATATATGAAGTATATAACCAACAAGGACCTACTGTGTAGCACAGGGAATTGTACTTAATATTTTTTAATAACCTGTAAGTGAAAAGAATATGAAAAAAAAGATACATATATTTGTATAACTGAATCACTTTGTTGTAACCTGAAACTAACACAATATTGTAAATCAACCATACTCCAAAAAAAATAAAAAATTTTAAAGTTAGCTGTTCATCTGAAGCTCCATGAAAATGTCCAAGAAAAAACATTCCTGATTTATGGAAATGCTGGAGAATGAAAACGACTCTATATCCTACAATTAAACTTCTTTGAAATTAAAAATAATTGATGCCTCTAAAATTATAACATGCTATGTACTTCTCAAAAATGTGTTATTGTTATTACTGTTAATGATGATAGCAATTGTTATTTCTTGAGTACTTACTATATACCAAGAACTTTACATTAATCATTTAATCCTCAGAATAATCCTATGAAGTTACTGAACTCATTTTTCATCTGAAAGTTGGAAAATTTCTGAATTTGGAAGACTTCTAAAGATTGAAATTGTTAAATAATTTGACCAAAGTCACAAAGCTAGTAAGAACTGAGTTAAAACCTGAGCTCATATCTTTCCACTCTGCACCTCATGCTTCAAACTTCTACATTATACTGTTTTTCCCATGAAATCAGATTTCATCTTAGAGGGTGACCACAAAACATCTATTTTCCCTTCTTAATCCCAGTGGTTCAACTTATATATTTTAAGTCTGATTCTGACAGTTATCAAATAATTTTCACCAGGTTATTTTACATTTCTAAGTCTCAACCTTCCTTTTTTGTAACATTCAGGTAAAGTCAGTTACATCATGGGGCTGATGACAATTAAGTTAGATAGCCCATTTAAAGGGACTTGCCCTTGAGAGACAGTCAACAAATGTGCTTCCTTTCCCTCCTCTTAAAATATCTTGTCTGAAATCTCTCCTGCAGAAGAATTTTAAATCAGATACTCCACCCTCGAGAAGGTGGAGAATGACTCCACACTCCTTAATACAGGCTGCACATAGTGACTTGCTTTCAAGGACTACAGCATGGAAAGGGGAAAAAAGAGTAACTTTACAGTGAAGAAACCTGACAAATACTATCTCATCCAGGTGATCAAGGTCAACATCAACAGTGATAAATCATGTTTATATTATGTACCCTTGAAACAATGTGATGAAAATGGCACTTCACCTCTATAGTTTTCCTCCGAAAACCCATATCTCCAGTCCTACCATGAGAAAACTAAGAGATAATTCCACCAGAGGGGCATTCTACAAAATACCTGACCAGTACTACTAAAAACTGTCAAGGCCATCAAAAAAGGGAAAGTCTAAGAAACTATCACAGCGAAGAGAACCTAAGGAGACAGGACAACTAAATGTAATGTAATATCCTGGTTGGAATTCTGGAGCAGTAAAAGGACATTAAGTAAAACTAAGTAAATCTGAATAAAGCATGGACTTTAATTAATGATAATGTACCCATATTGGTTGATCGATTATAATAAATATGTCACACTAATACAAGAAGTTAATAATAGAGGAAACTGTGTGTGGTGTGGGGAATATAGGAACTCTCTATACTAACTTCTCAATTTTCCTCTGTAAATCTAAAACTGTTCCAAAAAATAAAGTCTGTTTTAAAAAAAATACCTTGTCTGAGCAAAAGAAAATTTTAGGTAAACAGCAGATTGAAACTTCTCTTGCAAAGTGAGACCACAAAATGGTGATAATATTATAGTGAATATCTGTAGCCTATATAATAATGAGCATGAATCCATCAAACACTAGCAGCCTGAGATCCTTCTAAGCTTCTCCATTCAGGGAGATATTTAATAGTGATATACAGGAAGTATAGCAGTATAATGATATAGAAGTATATAGTTACATAACCTAACAGGGGATCCTTTTTCAGTCTATATTTTGAATAGGATGTAAATCTTCCTGCTCTGGAATGTTTTAAATGCCCTTCCATCACTAATATCTGTTGAAAATGCAGCTGTCAGAGAAGAGAAGATCAAGTCCCTGGCAGAGCACTCCAGTTCAAGGCACAACTATAGACTGCTATGTTCAGCCTGATAAAGGGAGGCAAAGCTGCAGCAGAGATTAATTGATGCAGACTTGTTACTCCAAAACTGAACTTACAATAAGTGCATAGTCCTTAAAATAAGTAGATATCCTAGGCAGACAGTGTGTGACAAGGACAATATGAGATGCCAAAAGAGCATCCATGCTCAAGACTATCCTTTTAAGCATTCTGAATGAAGGTTTACCCCAGGTTCCTCTGAGAGGAGGAATTCCAGAGTGCCATCTGAATCCTTGGTGTGTCCTTTAAAATTCATAATATACAAATATACATACAATATTTGCTTTATTATCATTAGAGTAGAACTCAGTTTCAACAAATTCTTTCTCACCATCATAAAGTTCTGAGTTAAAGAATCTTTTTGGGTGCCATTATGTACCAATAACCTAGATTCAATAAACTCTATTTGATTTTTAGACTCAATTTTCTGAAGTCCCAAGTAGGTAAAATCATATATGTAGAACCTTCTCACAGAAGACTGTGTTAATGAGATTTGTTTCTAAGGTATACTACAAGGTAAACACATGCTAATTTGCAATTTCTGAAAACAAGTTGGAGCAACCTTAATCTTGCAGGAAAATATTCTAAGGAAAACACTATCAACTATCGATAAATAATTTGTTATAAGAATCCTCATGTCAGGTACTCTACTAGAAATGATAAAGCCCACAAACTAGTATATTATTTCAATAAGTAAATTTAAATTTTGGTAAAATAAGACCACAACTTCTTGTGGGTTAATTAGGTTATTTGACACTCTAGACAGATTTTCCCACAATACTGTTACGCATGGTGGTTATGAGCTTCACGTCAGCCACAAGAACCTACCTCTCTCATAATACAGTTTAACACTCTGTAAGGTATAGAATGGCTTTGTGATTAAAAATAGACCTAATATACAACTTGAACAATTAGGAATATATCTCCCCCTTTGGCGTAAGAGCAAGTTCTTCTCACCCCAAAATCACAGGTGGTAGTTCCTAATATTCCAATGAAAGTGACATCCTAAAGATCAGGTGAGGGGTAAAGAAGGTCTGGAGATATATAGACAGTGCCAGCTTCATGGGCTTGAGCCCTGTGCAGTCACACAGGACCCCATGCTTAGAAGGGTCTCTCATTTGGCTTAATGCTCTGTTGTCACCATTTTGAAATTCCTAACGATTCTGAACGAGGAACTTCACATTTTCATTTTGAACAGTGCCCAGCAAATTTCATATCTGATCTTGTATTTAGGACCTCTGTTGTGTGGATCACTATGAGGCCCAGAGGCAGACGCATGAAGCTGCAGAGACAGGAATGTGGAATTAGCTCCTGAGACACCAGAAGTGGAAGGGCCAAGGTCTCCTATGCATCTGACTGACTTGGAGATAGTATATTCTCAAGGATACAAGAGAAAAAAGAGATCTTTGTTATCTAAAATAGTCAAGAAATGCTTCATTGAGAGGGCATTATTTGCACTCAATCAAACTAATAATACTAGCTAAAATTTTATAGTATTGAGTAAGCCAGGTGTTATTCTAATTTCTTTGTGCATATTAACTCATTTAATCATCTCTAGTACTGATTAGGAAACTGAAACAGAAAAGATTAAATAACTTGGTTAGGGTCCCACCGTTCCTATGTGGCTCACCCAGGCAGCTTAGCTCCAAAGTCCATGCTCTTAACATTGCAGAGAGCATAAGGATTCAAATGATTACAGATAGCTCATTCACATGAACTCATCCTGATGCACATTTGATTTGCTATCTGTGTTAATTGAGATAATTTATGGAGATAAAGAATGATGGCATTTAAAAATAACGTTATAATGATGGCAACAGTTTATACTTCTCTGAGTCATTTACCATATTCTCTTTTAGAGGTAGAGCTAACTCTTCTTTCTCTTGGTAAAAAGATCCTTTGATTTAAGTGATTTGTCTTATTTATTCTTCTCAGGGTTATAGCACTTAGTACACATGTCCATTAGATATATGCTGAATTAATGAGTAAGTGAACAACTGAACAAATGAATGAACAAAAGCAATTACCTAAAAGCTAACTACAAGGGCCAAATAAAAAGTATAATACAGGGTGCTTCCCTGGTGGCGAAGTGGTTGAGAATATGCCTGCCAATGCAGGGAACATGGGTTCGAGCCCTGGTCTGGGAAGATCCCACATGCCGCGGAGCAACTAGGCCCGTGAGCCACAATTACTGAGCCTGTGCGTCTGGAGCCTGTGCTCCACAACAAGAGAGGCCGCGATAACGAGAGGCCCGCGCACCACGATGAAGAGTGGCCCCCACTTGCCACAACTAGAGAAAGCCCTCGCACAGAAACGAAGACCCAACACAGCCATAAATAAATAAATATATTAATTAATTAATTAAACTTAAAAAAATGTATAATACAATATAAGGTTTTGTGAGGGAAGAGGTGTCTAAACACTTTTATAACATATTATATTTACATGATAACGTTTTTGGGGCATCATGATATAAGGTTATCTGTAGCATGATATTGTAATCATGAAAGAGTTGACCCTACCTTGCTGATTTCATCAAGTGGCTGGTTGCTGGTATTTTCTTTTTGGATTATGTTCATTAGATCAGCATGAAACTTCTTTACATTCAGAAAAACAAGTGGGTTGTTTATTGAGATAATTTTCACCTGCTGCAGGGTTTCCTTTTACAAGAAAAAAAAAAGGAATAGATTCAGAGCTCTGAATGAAATAAATCCTACAATGAATCGAAATCCTACAAGTCCAAATGCCACTCATTTATGGAAGCAATCTCCTGGCTGATGTTTTCTTTAAAATTTCTTTGGAGAATTTAATATGCTATCATACTTCTCAAGGAAAATATGTACTTCCTCTTTATTAAGAAACATTAGTAACCATGAGATAAGTCTGCGGCTTTTCAGAAAAATGGCCCTTATCCCTACTAATTGGGTTTTGGGGAGGCAACAGCCTAGACTATCCAAAGAGTATCATGAAGACTTATCCTCCTAAAAGTACCTTTCCCACTCAGTCTAGAAATTTAAACTTCCTTTACCTAGCCATCAGTATTTTAAAAAATGAAAATATGTCCTAAAGGGTCACTATCAGTCATTTAACTCATAATGACATAGTCTTCCTTAGGCTGGAGTATAACCTTACAAGTGACTGATAGTTCTAATTGAGAGAAAGAAACCAAGAGGTATTATCAGGAAGGTAATTTCACTTTGGACAGGCCTAGATTACATTGGATTTAGGATGTAGGCAAGACATGAGGAAATGGGGAAGGAAAAATTTCAATACAAATGGTGTCTGCTTTGGCCATTTGCCCAGGTCTTCCTGGCAATACCATCTTCTCCATGACCTTTAGGGCTGGGGTCTGTCTTAGAAACTGAGAGGACTGTAAGTTCTATGAAATGATAACTCCTTACCAACTAAATAAAGCAATATTCCTTCAGACTTTAGTACTCACATAGAGGAGGAGACACATACAGGCAGAGATAGAAAGGTAAAAGAAAATATCAGATATGTGAATTTGGACAATTAGTTTAACCTCTCTTAGCCTCCTTGTTTTTTAAAGTAGGTAATTTTTTTAAACAAGTTCATCATTTAATAAGTCTGAATTCATTTTTACCACATGGTATTGTACATGGTCAGCTGTTGAAACAGATTTCTTTTAAACAGATCTTAGTTTTAAAAAAGTCATAGATACTGTGAGTTCTGTATAAACTGGTGGATAGTAAGTTAGTTCCTTTGTTTTGACTTATAAGCCGCAATTTCACTGCAGAATAAAGAATGTAGGCCAAAGAAAGCATAATCGATCACTCATATAGAACAGTATTATTTCTATAATTTGAAGCTTTCTGAATGGACAGGTTCAAGCCTGATATAACTGTAAAAAGATTATTTAATGAAAAGACTATATGGAAATCATACAAAATGTTATTAACTTTAATCAATAGCTTAAACAGCACTATGTTACTAATTGTTATTCAAACTCAAAAACCTGTTTTTGAATCCCCATGAAGGCGGCAGGGGTACACAACTATGCCACCTTGCACTTAGGGGAGTGTCAATATATATTTCAACAGAAACTTTGGCTTTAGGAAAGAGTCAAACTTTAAAATAATGGCTTTAATTGTCATTTTAAGTATACCACAGGGGAAAGTGTGCTTTAATTAAATATATATACCAGTGATGCTGGTAAGGTTGAAAGTTACTCCTAACTTTGATAGCTATAAAAACTAGTTTGTACATGACAAGACAATGAGAGAAAAAAAAGAAATTCCTTTGAAACAAACAAACAAATAAAAAGTTCACAGTTTTTTGTATCCAACAGTGTGCATTTTATGACAATAATGTACAGATTGAGCACACTAGGTCTCTATATCCTAAAGAAAATGAGCATTTACATTATTCATGGGCTGTACTGAATTTTTAAAAAAGATCAACTATACACTCACCCCTTACACAGAATAAACTGTCCTGGGCTGTATAGCTTTAGCATCACCACTAAAGTTGTTGGCAAAAGGAACAGAGAACAAAACAAAACAAAACATTTTTTCCTTGGGAGTGGAGAATCTTTCATTTGCTGTTATAACCAGAAAATACCATTCATTAAGTCAAAAATGGAAGGGGGGAGGCCCATAAACACTATTTGAGCAAGCCGACCAATATACATTACAGTTTTAAAAATGAAGGATATATAGTATATGTTACAAGTCTCAAGTAGGCAGTGTCAAAATGACATCTATTTCTTTGCTTGCTTTGTGATCATACCCCTCGGAGGTGTTATGGGTATCATGGTATTTGGTTTCTTTTTCTCTGCAGGCTTTAAAATCTGAAAAGAACACATTAGTGTTTCATCCACACTCATCATGGCACCTGCATTGTCAAACCCTCCACAACAATTGGATGCAGAAAACAGAGTGACCAATTGTCTCTTTGCAAAAAATTTATATCCGTCTTCAACCACCTGATAGGCTCTACATATAAGATCCAAATCATACTTATGGAGAAATTTTGCAACCACTTCACCAAATGTGAAGGACACGCCTCTGTCATTTTCAACCCAGCCTAAGACATCTTTATCAGGGTCAGACCACAAAAGATCACAAAGAAGACCTTGATCTGGTACATCAATTGGTCGAATAATTCACTGAATCTGCTCCGTAGACTGAAGATCCTGGTGATAAACCTCCATGACAGCAGAATATTTTCTCATCCATGATGGCTGCTATCGGTAAACAGTTAAAGCAGTCTGTGAAAGTTTTCCATAGTTTAATGTTGTATCTTCTTTTACATTCATCATAAAATCCATAAATTCTATTGATGCTGGCACATTCGTGATTTCCTCTGAGAAGAAAAACATTCTCGGAATATTTGGTTTTGTAAGGCAATAAGAGGCATATAGTCTCCAACGACTGCTATCCCCTGTCCACATAGTCCCCAAGAAACAGGTAATTGCTTTCTGGCAGGAAAACACCGTACTCAAAAAGTCGAAGCAAATCATAGTATTGCCCATGGATATCACCACATATTTTGAGTGGTGCTTCAAGTTTTAGTAGGATAGGCTGACAGTGGAAGATCTCTCCGAACTTTAAGCAAAGTCCTCTGATTTCGTTCTCCTGTAGCTGTACAATCTTACCAGGCTTGGACTCTCTCACTTCCAGCAGCCATTGGATGATGCTGTTGATGTTCAGTTTATGTCTTCCATTACGTTCCCACCGCCTACCCTCCCGCAGCGGCAACAACTACGGCTCGCGCCTTGGGATTCACGCCTCCTTTCCCACACCACCAGCACAGACATGGTGGTGGCTGCGGTGGCAGGGGCTCCCTGTTTCCTCCTTCTCTCCCCACTGGAACCACGAGAGCTAAAGTAGGCAAAATTTTAAGCTAGATAATGTCAAAAAGTTTCTATAGCTACACAACTGTTTAAACTCTAGAAAGTGAGAAGATTTGCTGCAAATAAACAATTCAAGAAAACAAAAACGCTTAAGTTACCAAATTAACTTTTAATCAAGAGGAAATCTCTTATAAGCCAAAAATAAAACAATTATTTGGCCTGTCATGTTTAGTTATGACAAAGACCCACATCTTAAATTGACTCACTAATCACAGCACATGTTTGTGCCAATATGCTTTAAGATAATATACTTTTTAAAGATAGGTATTTATTAAGGAACAGAAACTCAAATGGGGCAAAAAAAGAAATTCTCAATAGAGTTGAATTCACTGAGTGGGGAGGGGTCTTCCAAATTGAGAATGAGTGTTTCATGTGAAGAAGGGGTGGGAGCGTGCATAAACAGAAGGGAGGAGTGACAGATCACCACTACTCTTGAAGTTAGCTAAAAATTCCCCCTAAGAGTTCATATTCAAATCTTTATCTTAGTGTTTTCCCTCTTAGTTTTGATACAAAACATTAAATAACTAGTGAGGTGTAATCTAATAAAATTAAGATTTCCATGTGACACTGTTATTATTCAGGTAGGTGGCTAGACTGGAACAAATCAAGTTTTAAAGACATGGAGAAATTTTAGCACTTTCATCTTCCTACAAATACCCTCATTCACTTCCTCACATATTTAGCTTGAGAAGAAGGTATGACTTAGGTAGAATTTATTAACCAGTGTTCTTTAAACTGAAAAATACCAAACTTGAATTCTGTTTCAAAGCTAAGAATGTCAAGGCTATGGTCCATGGCTCTACGTGTCGGGTGGATACACTGAGGACTTTAGAGGCCTGAGTCAGTCTGGGACTTTGCATGAGCATTAAATTCCCATGGAAAATTTAAAGGAAGAAAAGAAAGGGATAGGAAAGAAAGGTAGCATTGGTGGAAAACTTGAGCCTGGGACACCTTCAAAGAAGTCTTTGAACTCCAATAGCTTTCTATGAATCAAATCTTTCCATACTTGTTAAAAAGCACAAGCCATTTCCCTAGGTGTCACAGAAGGACTCCTGCTGCTACTTTCTACTTCCAGTCTACTCAGAAATACCCTGACACTGATCCTTCTTATAGGAGGCCAGTTGTCTCTGTTCTGAGGGCAATCATGAGGTACTAAAACAAGTAAAAATGAAAAATAAAGAAAAAAAAAGGTTAGTGAAACATTACAAAGCAGGTTCAAAGTGAGGCCATTTTTTTTAATTGACAAAAATTCAAGTTGACATTTTCTTTCTTCACTTTAAACTTGTTTGGGTCATCCTTCAGAACAAGAAGCTAGAACTCAAACATAATTGGCCTGCCTAAACATGGATTGAGTGAGACAATTTATATGTTGTTTCCTTAAAAAGGTGTCCACTGTGCAAGAAACAAATCCTAGTGGCATCAATTACCCTCTGCTAATAAAACAGAGGGTCACTGATTGTGTTAACAAATACCATGACCCCACTTTGCTTTATTCCCTTCCCTATTCCTTATCTTCCTCCATCATTTTATTTGGAATAGACTATTAATTTAGTTTGACTGTTTTATGTCAACTTAATAATGGAAAAGAGGTTTCCAAATACCTGAACTAGTCTGGACCATGATTATTCTGTGAACTGTACATCTATGAACCATGCTATCCTCTTATCTGCATGCTGATACAAGATTTCTGTTGTTGTTCTATTGATTTGTTGCATGTTGATTGCTATATTTATGGTGGTTACACATGCCACTGAAAGTTCAAACTAATCAAAAATAGAATTATCATTTTTAAAGTAGTAATTTATCTGCTTCTTATGATACCTTGAAACTATCTGACTTTTACAAAAATTACTAATTGTACGAAGGAAAAGGAAACTAAACTTACATCATCCATTTCTGTCTTCACTTTAAATTCCATTTCTTTCATATTTTTTATACTCAGAGTCTTTGCTCTAGAATTAAGGCAGATATAAAATACAATGTCATTTCCAAATTACTACATTAACCATGAAGAAATCAAAAGGATAAGCCATTTTGTTTTAACAATTAGAACGTATCTAGAATGGTTTAGATGCTATATCCCATTTGTTCATAAGACACTGGTAAATGTGTATCTTTCTGGGATCCTCAGAAACAGAGACATCTAAATAGAGATTTTAAAATGTAATTTATCTCATCTGGGCTCCCAGTTACCATATCTTCAAGCTAAAGAGGTGGATTGATAAAGAAGAGCAATAAGGGAGAAGGCTAGAAAGTATACGGTATTTAAGAAAATCTTGTTTCAAGGTAAAGGAAATAAAGAGGGAATCAATGGCAAGATTGGACCACATAACAATGAATCTATATATAGAGACTTCATAAAGATAGAATCTATAGAGGTAAAACTTAAATTTTTAAGAATATATTATTTCACAAAGAATTTCAAGGGAAGGATGAGAAGTGAGTAGAAGCATTATCGGATGATGAACATTGGGAAACAGAAAAAGAATTGATCAAAATATGGAATGGTTTACAGATGTGCAGTAGAAAACAAAAAGAATGTGTACTTTAATAAATTATCTAGACAAAAGTAGCTAGATTAATAAAGCTTCTGAAAAATTAAATTTGTTGAGGTTATTTAACTTTTCAAATGATTACATTGTTATATGGTTTGTGTCTCATTAGATATTATATCCATTCACTTAAAAAAATAGCTCTGTGGTGCACTGTAGAGCTGTGGGGTTAATTTAGTTACTTTAATAGATTTTATATATTCTATTTTATAGTTCTGACAAAATATTTCTCCTCATTAAGACCAGTGTTGTTTTATATCACATGTAGATAAAAACTTCTCTTTTTGTCTCTAAATATAAATAAAACATGAGAGTGTAATACTGTCTATTCCACAGAAATAAAAGTAACTGGCAACAGTATATTTGCTGCTGTGTCAGAATAAACAACATTTAAATAAGATCTTACCTTGGGAAACGACCAATCACAATAGCTATGGTACACACAACACCAAACAGCAGCCCCACATTGGCAGCAAAGCATATTGTAAATATATATGTACTGACCCATATGCCCTGAAAGAGAAACAGGAAAAAAGATATGGGTCCTTTGTATTCTCATCTTTCTCGTGATTGCTAAATTCCTCACAATCTTCTTCTCTACCATTCCTGTGATGAAATCTCTCATCAAAGAGATTCATTACTCAAGGAGTGGGAAACAGAAGCGCAGGAACACAGAAACAAATCCAGGCCCCAGCGGACTCCCAGTGACAGAGGTTAAGGGAAAGGCAAAGGGAAAGGGTGCATTCTTTTTATATAGATGCTGCCAATCCTTAGTTCAATCCCCAACAAACTTTCTATTTAAGATCTGTAAATAGTTGGCTGATGTTCTTGGTTCAAAAGCATTCCATAATTTCCTACTGTTTTCTCATTTGGTGTAATAATATTACAAACAAGTGTTTGTAGATTTTTGGTCATTCTCAGCAATATTCTGTTTTCTGGGATTGCTATAAAAAGAAATTATACTTATTATTCTTATAATAAGGTAGCTTATTACTATTGATACATAGGACTCTCAAAGCCTATTTTTAAAAATGACTGACTCTAACAGCACGACCAAAGCCACTTTTAGACCAACCACTATAAAAAATAGTTATACTTTTATTTGCAAGGGTTCACTTGTGAAATTGTGAAAGCTAAAAACTCAAGGCCACCTTAGTTCTTGGGAATATTTCAAAAGATTGCAAGAAAATTCTATTTCTCCTTTAATTGGGATTCCAACAATATTGCAGTTTTGTCTACCACCTGAAATTACAATTTGAAACAGGATACTGTATTATATTGGCAATTCTAAGTTTATTTCTGGCAAAAATAACTTTAAAAGGAAAATAATTTGTGAAATCCAGAAAGCTATATTTTCTAAACACAAAATTCTGCATTTAGCAAATAGTAGACCAACAAAAATTTCAAACTCTCTCTTTTCTCCCAAATTATCTGCATTACTTTATGCAAGTAATTCTAAGTTGATTTCTTTCTGTCCCAATAGCTGTATTACCATTGTAAAACATTTTTAACAACATAATTCAATTCCATATGCTAATGAAAAATAAATTTCTCTATAATCTGAAAACAGCACAGATTCTTGGAGGGGTGTAGTTTTTTTTTTTATCCAGACAAGTTCGAAACAAATGTTTCTAAAAGGTATTTTTTAACTTGAAATTTTTTACTTCTCCTTTGTCTGTATTATTTATCTACACTGAGCTTGAGTGGTTCTTAATGTTGAGCTATTTTCAAAAGCTAAGCCCTTGGAAGCAAATGGACAGATTTTTATCTGTAAAATTCCTTTTTGCTATAGAAGAAACAAACATTTGGGAATAAATGAGAAACTATATTTTAAGTGTTCTCATGTTAAGATCCATCACCTACAAATGTAATGCTGTTAGTACTTATTATTACACCATCCTGTCATCTAATAGGTTAGACACTGAGATGTTTTTCCTCTATTCAGGTGAATGGAGAGTCATTTGAATCTTCTATTTGTACACAGTGTGTTTTTTCCTTCCCAACTTATTACACCAGACTTGATTGTGTACAAAATAAGGCTGCAAATTTTTTTTTTTTTAAATTATTAGCACCTTTAATTATTATTTATTTATTTATGTATTTATTTTTGGCTGTGTTGGGTCTTCGTTTCTGTGCGAGGGCTTCCTCTAGTTGCGGCAAGTGGGGGCCACTCTTCATCGCGGTGCGCGGGTCTCTCACTGTCGTGGCCTCTCTTGTTGCGGAGCACAGGCTCCAGAAGCGCAGGCTCAGTAGTTGTGGCTCACGGGCCTAGTTGCTCCTCGGCATGTGGGATCTTCCCAGACCAGGGCTCGAACCCGTGTCCCCTGCATTAGCAAGCAGATTCTCAACCACTGCGCCACCAGGGAAGCCCAGGCTGCAAATTTTTGATCGTTACTTCAACTTGCCATGATTGCTCTGTTTCTCACTCTTCCCCTAATGTTTACTGAACCTGCCTGGGTGTGGCAGAATAAGACTTCACCAAAAGCTTTATAAGTCCTGTTCCTCCTGGCCAACCTCCATGATTCAATATAGCATGGGGAACTGAGGATCCTGGTCCCTGCCATTTAAAAAAACACAGAGCCTGGAGGCCATGATCCATCAGAGGGACCAAAAATGTTGGTACCATCTGGTTCTATTTTTAAAGTGAATTTACTCTCCCACAATATCATCTATTGTAAGCTGGGCTTATAATGCTTAGTTATTTTCCAGGCCTACATTTATAACTTTGAAAAAAATATCAAATAGAAATTAGTAACATAGACAAGTAAATAGTCCCACTGGTTAGAATAAGGCCCAACACTATTCTGTAACAATTCCTATTAAAGATCCAAATCCTAGATGTCATAGCTACAAGGAATTGGGTTCTTGAAACACTTTTTTTTTTTTTTTTGAAACCCTATTTTTTTGCATTATGCATTCTTACTTGATCTCCTCCCTATTTGGCACTCACAGCCCCTAAACATAATATAACTCCAAAGTTGGCCTCAAGTAGGGAACACATAAACTCTTCCTTTTATAGAAAATGTATCAGTGTAAAACACAGTTCAGCAGCTACTCAATCACTTCACCTCTCTGCTCCATCTGTTATGCTGTTTTGGTGATTGATCCATATTATTAAATTTCTGTAGGTTTTAATTCTATCTCTACTGTTCAGTTACTCAAACTCTGTTCTAAGTCCATCAGTAAGGCTTCCATTTTGGATCCTTATTTCCTCATTATCTCAAAGAGGGTTTTGATCTACAACTCAAAGTAGAATTATTATTAAACTGTAAAAAATTTAAAGAAATAAAAATTTCTAATTTTTCTTTATTTTTTTAACATCTTTATTGGAGTATAATTGCTTTACAATGGTGTGTTAGTTTCTGCTTTATAACAAAGTGAATCAGCTATACATATACATATATCCCCATATCTCCTCCCTCTTGCCTCTCCCTCCCACACTCCCTATCCCACCCCTCTAGGTGGTCACAAAGCACCGAGCTGATCTCCCTGTGCTATGCAGCTGCTTCCCACTAGCTACCTGTTTTACATTTGATAGTGTATATATGTCCATGGCACTCTCTCACTTCGTCCCAGCTTACCCTTCCCCCTCCCCGTGTCCTAAAGCCCATTCTCTACATCTGTGTCTTTATTCCTATCCTGCCCCTAGGTTCTTCAGAACCTTTTTATTTGTTTTTAGATTCCATATATATGTGTTAGCATACGGTATTTGTTTTTCTCTTTCTGACTTACTTCACTCTGTATGACAAACTCTAGGTCCATCCACCTCACTACAAAAAACTCAATTTCATTTCTTTTTATGGCTGAGTAATATTCCATTGTACATATGTGCCACATTTTCTTTCTCCTTTCATCTGTGATGACTACTTATATGTTTTCTTAAACTTTCAACTTTCAAATTACTTTACACATACATACATCTTTGGTAACTTTTCTTCGTGATATTTAGGTATATTCTAACTATTGAGTTATCTGGACATATTCTGTCTACTGGGTGATCTAGCATATATCCACAAAAGTCTGTGCAATGTTATCACTACAAATGCTTTGCCCAGATCATATTCCAATAACCCATGGCCTCTCACTGTTCAATTCCTTAACAACTAGAGATACCTGTCCACTTCAACAACAGGAGGCCATTGTCAAGCTAAACACAACATCGCATTTAATTATCATGTACCTGCTATATCCATGTCACCTTTCTCAACATTATTTTCTTCACAAACCATACTCCCTACTTACTCCAGGTTTTCAACTATTACCTCTATGTAGGAGATTACAAATTATGAACCATTAAAGCAGTTTCAAACAGTCTACCAAATATCTTCAAACTCAATGTGTCCAAATGCAAACTCATTAACTTCACCCCCCAAGTCTTCTTCTACTGTTCTCTTTCAGTTATAACACTAGTATTCTTCAAGACACTACAATCAGAAACCTTGGAATAATATTTTACTATTTCTCCTTTTTCATCTACTTGTCCAATCATTTCCAAGTCCTATCAATTATTAATAAAAAATACCTCAAATTATACCCTCTTCTCAATTCACTGATAATGTCCTAGTTCATACTTTGTTATTGTTCCCTTAAACTGTTCTAACAGCCTCCTACTTAACTATCTATCTGCTTTTGTTATCAACATTGTAAACCATTTGCCATACTGCTGCCAGAATAACCTTTCTAAGTAGATTTAGATAGTGTATTAAAATCATTTTTACTTTACTCCCCTCTATTAAACTCCACACAAAGCAGTATAAAAATGAATATATATGGAGGAAAATCCAACTTTGATGAAACAAGAACATGGTCACAACTCCTAACTATAAAATACAATGTAGACTTGCAAAATTTGTAAGATATCAAGGACACTGGAAGCCAACAATTTTATCCTCAAAGTTTAATCAATTATAGATTTCTCCATGAATGTCACAATTTAAAAAATTCTATACAATAATCTTCTGATAAGAGCTTTAAGTTCTAGGGGCAATAGTGGACCACCAGAGAAGAAGGAAAGGTACCCGTATGGTATCTATTTGATACTATATAAAGAAGAGCAGTAAGATAAAATGCCATTTGTATCACTTACAACTTAGCTTCCTAACCAAAGGAGACTGACAGAGATGAAACAAGGTGAAGAAGGTAGAGGAGACAACTAGTATCAGATCATCAGAGAGCCTGTGATTTGTGAGGCTTTATTTCAACTAGGGACAAATCTTCAGATGACATAGTTAAATCAGAGTCATGGGATGCTCCACCTCACTTCCTACCTCCTGCCCTCCCCACATTATTTTTCAGCAAATAGCTAAGTCCACTAAAGATGCATCATAATCATAAAGGAATAATCAAGGAACCTATTTATAAAAATTGGAAAAAGAAATAAAGTAACAAAATAGAGACAGAGGATAGGTTTAGGCAATAAAATCTCAGGAAAAAACCCTCAAAAATAGATATGAAGAGTCAAAGAAGAAAAACTGGGAAAGAAATTGGATGGAAACAAAAATATTACAGAGATAAAAGCCATATTTAAAATTTACTAAATAGGATAATCACAACAGGAAATACATAATCAAAGATACAGTGAATAGTCCAGAGAAGCCATACACACACAAACACAAACACACACACACACACATGCACACCCCAAAATAATCACGGGAAAATGTACAGATTTTAAGAAACAAATTAAATTAAAAATACATAATTCATTAAGAGAACAGAACATATATATTTGAAAAAAATATTCGAAGACATATTAGAAGAAAAATTTTGTATGTAATTCTTGATTCCGAGATCACAAGGATATGTCACTCTCTTAGAAATTTGATACTAACTGTTCAACCACAAGAAATATTCTGACAACATTACCAAACTTTATGAGCAAGAAAGAAACTCACTGAGCATCCATTTAGAAAAATAAGCTCACATTAAATAATAAAAAATTATGTTGACCTGTGATTTCTCTGCCTTATCCCTCAATGTCTGAAGATAATTCAAGCTTAAAAAGCCTGGGGGAAAGCATTTTAGACTCAGCCAAAAACTTCCTTCTAGTATAAAAAGAAAACATGTTTTCACCATGAAGTAGCTCTGGGAATATAAAACACATGAGCCCTTCTTGGAAAACTGCTTTGTGATAACATACGAAATACAACTAGAGGAACTGAAATAAATAACTCAGGAATGTGAAACTGTATTTTTTTAAAGACTAAAGGTAACCACCAAATGCATTTAAGCTTCCATATTCTATAATTCAATGAATGACATCATTTTCCTCCAGTGATGTTCCTAACTGAAAACTTAGGAGCCACTCCAGACTGATGCACTTCATGTCATGAATTGGTGATGAGGGATAACTAATGAAACCTCTTTAGTATTTTTCAACTCTATTCCTTCCTCTTTAATCTCAAGTGTTAGTTGTGGTCCAGGCCTTCCTCATTTATTTGCCTGAATTATTAAAGGAGTGCTTCCAATTGTTGCATACTTCATCAGTTCGATCCATCTTCCTCAAATTACTCACATGACCTTTCTTATACATAAATCTTATTCCTATTTCTCCTTTCAGTGATGCCTCACTGCCTTCATGATGAAGTCTAATCTTTGCAGGACATAAGCAGGCTCTCTCAGTCCAACCCTTTCTTAACTTTTCTAACCCCATCTGTTACTACTCTCAACTTCATGCTATATGTTCTATCCATCATTTCCTGGAAAAAGCCTTCCCTGACACCTCTCCCCTTCCATTATGGTAATGTGCTCCCCCTTACGTGATTAATGAGTCCCTTAGAGATACCTTTATCATGGGGTTATAAATAGCTTGTTAAATAAGTTTACATCTCATTTTTCTGTTTCCATGTGCCACCTCACATATATCACCTTAAAAAAGTCATTATCCTCCATTAGCCTAGTTAATTTTGGTCTCTTGGACTGCCTACAAAATACTGTTCCTTCAAGTCTCAGTTCATATTTCAGCTCTGCGGTAAGTCTTCTGTATTAACCCAGTCCAAATTAAATGTTCCAGCCTCTATTTTTCTCCAGTACTAAGTTTTTTCTTTTGCTTCCAGGTTATGTTGTATCTAGCTTCATATAATAGTTACTGTTTCTGTGCCTGCATCCTGCACAAATATTAGTGTCTAAAGAGTACTTCTTTATTCATCTCTGAATTCCACATGGCAGCCACTATTGTACCTTGGTAGAAGCTCAGTAATATTGAGACTTAAGAGGAATATTATCTTTTTTTTAACATCTTTATTGGAGTATAATTGCTTTACAATGTTGTGTTAGTTTCTGCTGTATAACAAAGTGAATCAGCTATATGTATACATCTATCTCCCCGTATCCCCTCCCTTTTGTGTCTCCCTCCCACCCTCCCTATCCCACCACTCTAGGTGGTCACAAAACACCGAGCTGATCTCCTTGTCTTATGCAGCTGCTTCCCACTAACTATCTATTTTACATTTGGTAGTGTATATATGTCCATGGCACTCTCTCACTTCGTTCCAGCTTACCCTTCCCCCTCCCCGTGTCCTCAAGTCCATTCTCTATGTCTGCGTCTTTATTCCTGTCCTGCCCCTAGGTTCATCAAAACCTTTTTTTCTTTCTTTCTTTTTTTTAGATTCCATATATATGTGTTATCATATGGTATTTGTTTTTCTCTTTCTGACTTACTTCACTCTGTATGACAGACTCTAGGTCCATCCACCTCACTACAAAAAACTCAATTTCATTTCTTTTAATGGCTGAGTAATATTCCATTGTATATATATGCCACATCTTCTTTATCCATTCATCTGTCGATGGACATATAGGTTGCTTCCATGTCCTGGCTATTGTAAATAGTGTTGCAATGAACATTGTGGTACATGACTCTTTTTAAGAGGAGTATTATTAAAGTACATGCCAGCATAAGTAATCCCCCAAAGTCTCTCAGAGCAAAGGCTCTGAAGGAGGGAGAATACATAAATAATTGCATTTCAATATGGTGAATTCCATAATAGAGCTAAACAGAGGCTACTCATGAAATAATTCACCCATATAGGAGAGAGAGAGAATTTTGGATGTTCTTGCATAGATACATTTCTCTAGAACAAGTATATTAAATATTTATGTTAGTAAAATTCATATTTTATCATTGTTCAATATAATTTAATCTGTTCCTAGCAATATCCTATTAACATAATGCTCCTCTCAATGTAACCCATTTAAAAAAACAATTCATGAGACTCTTTGTATTTAGAATGAATATGGTCACTATTAATATGTTTACCCTATATTAATGTAGCATACATTTCTTAGCAATTAATGCTGGCTTTTCATATATGTTATAAATAGTCATATTTCTACTAGCTATTCTTTGATGAACTTCACTTCCAGAATCAATTCATAATGGAAACTGGGAATCCCCAAACCAACCAAGTTAGCTAGCATTTCTTTAAAAGTTCTTAGACACATCAATCAAAATTTGACAGAATTCCATTTCTGTTTCTTATAAAGACATTTTACATTTTAATATTTTTACTGAGTTTGAAAAAAGATAGCTTGTAAAATGTAAGTTTCAAATGGCTAAAACTATTTTTTGCAAATGGAACTATTAAAGCTTATTTTGTAACATGTGTTTAAGCCAAAGATAGTAATTTTAGATCAAATTTCTACTTACCCAATCAAGTTTATCCACATTCCAATATTTTTTTAAATCTCGAAACTGTATTAGCATTCCCTTCAGTCCCACAACAATAATACTTGCAAGAACACACTACAAATAAGAAATAAGTTGATGAAGATGCAAGATAAAGATTTTAATCTAAATTTTAAAGAATCATGGTGTTTTTATGTCTTTGTCTTTGAAATACTAAAGAAAAGCAATAACCATTTAGAAGACTGAAATAATATTCATTTTGTTTCGAACTAACCTATTATTGTACTTTAGGAATATAATCGCAATTCTAGAAAATCACAGGGTACATGTTATGGCATTCTAAAAAAAAGGAAGAAAGAAAAAGAAGAGTAATGGATTATAAGGGTGAATGTTATAAGGCTGAATGTCCTCTTAACTTTATAATAATTATTCACTGCCATTTGTTTGAAATCTGTTTGTTGCAAAAATTAAATATTTATATCATGTATTTCTTCATAATTGTCTTGAGTATCAATTTTCTGGTTTCACCTGAATATATTTATAACTCTCTTGAAAAGTGAACTTGGTTATTGGGAGATCCTCTCATGAAAGTGATTTATTCTTATTACATGAATGAAGAATTAGAACAAGAAAGGACTGACACTGTCTCTGGATCTCTGAAGACCAGGGTCTTACTCACATCATTTTAGTGCCCCAGGCTTCCGAAAAGCAAGGTAAACAAGTGTACTAATATTCTGAGTCACTTTGTATAACCATGCATCAAGGGTGGCAAGATGAATTTTGTTGCCTACTCTCTTGCCCAGCATGCATTTTCTAAGAGTACAAATTTTATAAAATTCTTCCAAAGTCTACTTCTTATAACAGACTTCCCTGGTTGTCCAGTGGTTAAGACTCTGTGCTTCCACTGCAGGGGGTGCGGGTTCAATCCCTGGTCAGTAAACTAAGGTCCAGCATTCCACATGGCACAGCCAAAAAAAAAGAAAAAAAGAGTGGCATGTCCTTCTTATAACAGAGATTGCCTAGTTCCATCTTCCAAATGAATACAGAATAAATCTAATTCCATGATGTAATTTTTATACAAAAGCCTAAGAATTAGAAAACAGCCATGGTACCCTCCCATACCTTCCCCATCAAATGTGGGCTTTTTCTACCTTTCCTCCATTCAACCATTACTTATGTCACATAAGGTTTCAGATTTAGGATCACTGAGGTTGTTCTTCAAAGAAAATTTTAAAATATAATGATTCTCATTAAAAATAAAGTTAAAAAGTAAATAATAAAAAGCACTACTTACCATGGGCAGCCAGTAAAGCAAGGGTCCTATTGCATAGATGACTATCAGGATGAAAATGCAAGATATTAGACAAGCCACCTGTAAAATAAAAGACAGTCAAAAAAGAAAGCTTGAACTTCCTTATTATTCCAAAGTTATAGGGGGAAAAAGATAATTCTTTGTTCTTCTTGATAAGAAGAAACAAAATGTTGGCACATGATTGTTAAATTAAATAGACTGTCATCTATATTTTGTAGCTGAAGGAACCCAAATGTGACAGCTGACAAACTGGTGCAATCAAATTAAGTCAGCAATGACAAAAAAGCAATTCTAAACAAAGAAATAGGACACCATCAACTTTTATCACACATCACAGCATGGCTTTTTTGTTTGTTTGTTTAATAGTGAAAATGACATTTCAGCTAAAAGTCCTTTAGCCTATAGTTGTTCAGCCTGGCCCCCCTTCTCATTTCCTAGTTGTTTGGGTAATAACTGAATATGCAGCTTAGGGTTTTTCTGTGCTGATGACAAATTTCCACAGAAGCCTTTACTCTCTTCGTTGGAGTCCTTTGTTAATATGAAACAGTTATATGGGATTAAGGGAGCAGTCTCTGAAGTGAAACAGACTTAATTTTATTAATCCTGAAAAGTCATTAGTATTGTGTTCTAACCAACTCAACTTGCTGACAAAAGGTAATTCAAAACACTCACTCCTAGCTATGCTCCACTTAATGGAGAACAAATTTCACATAAGCAAATGCTCATGTCTTAATAGAAACATTTAGCCAAACTGTCAGCCTTACAAGAGAAGAGAGGGCTTTCACAGGACCAGAAAGATACCTAAAATATCTTTATGGAGAAATCAAAGGAAATAAAGCCTATTAGAGTGGCTAAAAATAAATATATAAACAAATAATCAATAGCAAGGGCTGGCAAAGACTCAGAGCAACTAGAGTTCTCAGACACTACTAGTGGTAATTCAATATGGTACAGCCACTTCAAAAACAGTTTGGCAGCTTCTTATGGAGTTATGTATGACCCAGAACTACCTAAGAGAAATGAAAACATACACCTATGAAAATACTTACATGTAAATATTTATAGCAGTTTTATTCATAAATACCAAAAACTGTAAATAACTGAATTGTCCACCAGTTGGCAAATAGATAAATTTTGGGACATCCATACAATAGAATACTACTCAACAATAAAAAAGAACAGACTATTGATACATGCAACAGCATGGATGAAATTCAAAACCATTAAACTAAATGAAAGAAGCTTGATACAAGTTCCTTCCGTATTTAGTGGAGCTCATCTACAGCACTCCCCAGCATATAAAGGGGGAAAAGTCCTTCTGTGGGAAATAAGTCATTAGAGAACTAAGAATTGTCCATAAAAGAAGTTATAGTACACAAAACTGTCACTAAACTGATTATTTAGGAGTAACTGGTGATTTTACATGGTAATAATTTTTAAATAACAAAATATTATGCCTGTAACTCCACTAGACTGGAGAGAGCTAGTTGTCAGAAGGCAGATTACAGGATTCATTCAGATACCCGTGTGATTGAGTATATCCATGTTTATGTGGAAGGAAAAAGACACCAACCACTAAGGTGCACTTCATATCAAAAGACAATGGCATGAGGAGGACTTTCAAAGATGGTGGAGGATTAAGATGTGGAGATCACCTTCCTCCCCACAAATACATCAAAAATACATCTACATGTGGAACAACTCCTATAGAACACCTACTGAACGCTGGCAGAAGACCTCAAACTTCCAAAAAGGCAAGAATATCCCCACTTACCTGGGTAGGGCAAAAGAAAAAAGAAAAAAAAAAAAAAGAGAGAGACAAAGGACTCAGGATGGGACCTGCACCTTTGGGAGGAAGCTGTGAAGCAGGAAAAGTTTCCACACACTAGGAAGCCTATTCACTGGCGGGGGAGGGGGAGCTTCAAAGTGTCAGAGGAGAGCGCAACAGGGTGTGGAGGGCAAAGTGGAGAGATTTCCACACAGAGGATCGGTGCCAACCAGTAGGTGGGGGCTGGGGCTGAGGCTTGGGCTTTGCAGGTCAGACCCCAGGGAGAGGACTGGTGTTGACTGCGTGAAGACAGCCTGAAAGGGGCTAGTACACCACAGCTAACCACGAGCGAGACTGGGAAAAAGTCTGGACCTGCTGGAGAGGCAAGAGACCATTGTTTTGGGGTTCTCAAGGAGAGGGGCTTCCTGCTCTGTGTGCCCACAGACGTCAGAGCACCGCCTAAGTGAGCTCAAGAGATGGGTGCCAAGCCACGGATATCATCTCGGACCCAAAGGCAGGCACGGACTGCTACTGCTGCTGCTGCTGCCACCAAGAGGCCTGTGTGCAAGTGCAGGTCACTACCCACACCTTCCTGGGACCCTGTCAGCACACTACTGCCAGGGTCCCATGATCCAGGGCCAACTTCCCTGGGAGAACACACAGCACACCTCAGGCTGTTGCAACTTTACACCGGCCTCTGCCACCGCAGGCATTCCCCACATCACAATTGTGACTAGCGTACCCCTCCCTCTCCTCGGCCTGAGTGAGCAAGAGAGCCCTAATTAGCCGCTGCTTTAACCTTGTCTTGTCTGGGTGGGGAAGAGACACCTGAGGGTAGCCTACATGCAGAGGCAGGGCCAAAACCAAAGCTGAACTGCAGGAGCTGTGCGACAAAAGAAGAGAAAGGGAAATCTCTCTGTGCAGCCTCAGGAGAAGCAGATTACATCCCCACAATTGGCTTGGTAAACCCTGCATCTGTGGAATTCCTGAATAGACAACAAGTGTTCCCAAAATTGAGACTGTGGACTTTGGGGGCAACTGTGGACTTGGGGTTTAATTTCTGTGTTTGACTTATTTTTGATTTTATGTTTATCTTAATTTAGTTTTTAGTGTTTCTTTTCATTTGTGGGTTTGTTTATTGGTTTGGTTGCTCTCTTCCTTTTTTGTTTTTTTCACTTTTGTGAGCGTGTGTGTGTGTGTGTATGTTTCTTTGTGTGATTTGTCTGTTTAGTTTTGCCCTTTAAAAAAAATCAAGCATCTATATAAATACTCAGGAATATAAAACTGGTCAGAAGGAATTTTGGGTTCATGTGATCTAGAAAATATTCAACATTAAACTGATATCTGGTATTGAAGGTGGCTTAAGCTTGTTGATCTAATTAATATAGACATGTCTTTAGAGTCATTAATATTTAGCATAATACTTTATTGTACCTAGGAATCAAATAAGACCTTATTACATCTGTTGCAAGGAAAATAACTTGATAGGATGAAACTTTAAATGTAAATGAGATAAGAGCTTTCAGGTAAATGCTATAGGAATAATTATGTTCTGAAAATTATCTAAAATAGTGTCTCCAGATTTTGGTAACTATTACTTGACACTTGGTTTTCACTAAAAATTAAGGTTTTTAAGAGTTGGGGACTCTAATTTAAATATGTAATTAAAACTACTAAAAATAATAAAATATTTCGCTATATAATAGGAAAGTGGGACATATGTTTTGAGTAAAAAGGAGTTTTATGCATGGTCAGACTGAGATTATATTAAACTTAATTGGGTAAATGGATTTTGTTATTAAAAGTAGACTGGTGCAGGACCAGACTTGGCTCCTCTCTGCTAAGAGAACAAGTTTACTTAGAATGCTGCTTTTGATAACATATTGTGTGTACCATCTTGCCGTTAACTGAGCTGTATTTGTTCTTAAATATTCTATCTGACCAAATGCTTTTTAAGAAAAAACGTTTTGATATTTTGGATGAATTTCCTATCAAATTCTAATTAAAGTTCTTTTGACTTCAGCTAGCTTTGCGATGCTTCAGAGGGCCCCAGAGAGCCTTCCTTATTGCATAGGTTTCACCTGTGGTGGAGCATTGGTTGGGATTTTCCCTTTTGAACTAGCCTTGGTCATTCATTCAGCTTTATCTCCGATGGGGCATTGGTTGGGGTTCTTCCCTTTTGGACTGATGAGGTATTGGTTCGGAATCTTCCATTTTTGTGGCTGAGGAACTGTGACCCCGAGAGACTGATTTCATAACAGGACTCGTGTGTCACAACAGCAGGGTATCCTTCCCTACTGCATTGGTTTTGCCTGCGGCGAAGCGTTGGTTGGGATTTTCTTCCTTTTTGGGGGGCTAGGGAACTGTGACCCTAAGGCACCTCAGAGGGGGGGGAAAAAAAAAAAAAAAATATATATATATATATATATATATATATATAAAACTGACTAGAATTGGTTGGTATGCTAAATTACATGGAAAGCATTGTCAAATGAGCAATAAGCCTCCTCAGATTATATGGTATGAATAAATGTTATTAAAATAGATTTTCTAAAAATTATACAAAGTTTCTGAAATTTGCATATGTCCTGGTATAATGCTATAGTTTTAGTTGTTATCTTAAAATGCTGTATGTCATAACAACTTGGATAAGTTTCTTTGCCAAGAATTCTAATCAGATCTTCAACCTTGCCTTTTTAAGACTTTTGTCATTCATAGGCAGCTTAGGTGATGATTTGCAAAACTGCCACATCTTCAAGAAGGCTCATAAAAAGGAACATTTTTTAACAAATATGTTTCTGATAGCCTTTAGATAATACCACTAGACTGGGTAACAAATGACAAATCTGGATGAACTGATTACTTCATCCAGATCAACAGGAATTAATTACATGGGACTGAATGAACTGATGAATATGATTTATAACTATATGACTTTGGGAAATATGCTAGCCTTAACCTTTGTTTTCCTTTTCTCTTTTGTTTCCTTTTCTTTTATGTTATGACCTACAACAAGTTGATAAAGTATACCCTTGTAAACAAAGATGAAACATTTATCTTTTTCTCTCTACCTGATCCTGCCTGAATTTGGCTTCTCCAACTGGCTCTCCTGTGGACTTGATGGTTTATTGTAACTGGATTACAACCAGTTATACTAAGCATTGTTTTTGTTTATTCTTTGTTTCCAAATTGTTTATGCTTTGTGTCTTCCTGCTGCACTATGACTTTGTCAATGTTACTACCTACATTACTTATATCCTGTCTATTTTATAAGATTGTTGTCTCTTACAGTGTGCAATCAGGCTCCAACAAAATTGATGATGGCTAAACATCCTGAGGAAATAGATCACATTTATGACTCTTATAGAATAACTGTAATAGTATGATTCTAAGTATGGGAAGAAGCAATAAGGGAAAACATTTCTTGGATCATAATAGATTAGAAAGACAGAAGATTCAGAGAATCTTTAATTATCAACAGGTCCTAATCCAGAAATTAGCACCTGGAGTGGCATATCAACAAGAATTTTTGCCTGATCTGGGATGAGCCTCCCAGTGCTGTGGGACAAAATTTGGTCATGAAATGTCTCCCAAATACTGGTCAAATTCCAGACCAAGAGGAGGATCTGAGAAATTGAATATTTCCATTAGTCTGCCATCTTCTCAGACACCCATCTTTCTGAATAAAGTCGCTATTCCTTGCCTCAACACCTCGTCTCCCAATTTATTGGCCTCTCATGCGGTGAGCAGAGCAATCTTGGACTTGGTAAAAATATCAGCAAAATTGACTAGTTTTATAATTATCAGATACTTTCATTTTTCATTAATTCTTTCCACACATAGTTATTGAACACCTACTATGTGCTAAGTCTTGGGCTGGACACTGAGGATATGGTGAACCAAAGCAGACATGGGCTGTCTAGGAGCTGAAGTCAAGAGAAGAAGGCAGACATCAATCATATAATCACACTGATGAACACTTAAAGTCCAACAGAGCTAAGGTCTCTGAAGAAAAGAACACAGTTGACCCAAAAGTGTCAGTGAGATCTGAAGAATGGGAGGAGTTAACTTAGAGGAGGCAGACACAGAGAGAAAAGGAACAGACACTGGAGCCCACGAGGAAGGAGGAGCTGTGACTGGTGAGCTGAGATTGAGGTGGAGAAGAGTCCAAGATGAGGCTGTAGGGGGAAGCACTCAGTTTTGGTAACATAAAGGTCTGAATTCTGAGACCTATGCAAAACCTTTTATGGGCTCTAGGAGGAAGTAACAAGATCACATTTGTATTTTAAAAGATATCTTTCTACAGAAATACTAATAGTGTTTCTGAACAAGAAAGAGTCAGTTGGTGAAATAATTGACAAATGCAAGGTGGTTCCCACTGCTACTTTGATTAGCTATTATTAGCCTAAAAGTTGAAGGGTTTAAATTCTTCTAGATTAATTTACTGGGTATAAGTCTAGTACCTATGAGAGACAGAGCTATTTAAGGGATTTCTTTGTGAAGTCTTGTCACATAGAAAACTGGTTTCACAGCCTATTTAGAACAAAACTTTTAAGACTTGGCTTGCCCAGTGCCTTCTTCAAATCATGTCAGTTATCTCCACGTAAACTTAATAGTTGTAATGCCAAAATGACTACCATGGGAAAGCATCCTCGATTTGGGTATGCACATTAAATCAGATTCCTTCTCTGTACAATTTAATGGGAATTGTTGAGCAGATTAGCGACAATCTCAACAAGCAGAACAGCATGAAAATACTGTGCTGCCAAACTTTGTTTCCCTGAGCTAGTGTTTTGTTAGGTACCTTTTGTTTCTTCTGAAGTCTGATGAATAGAATACCATGCAGAAATGATGAGAGGAAATCTAACACACTCATCCTTGTAAGAAACTAGGTGGAAACCACTATAGAATCTAGAATTTTATAGATAGAAGAGTCTCCAGAGTAAGGAATGATACTTGAGTACACTATGTATTAAACATTCAAATTTAGGTTACAAGTATCTGAGAGTTTGCAAAAATGTTTATGCCAATACACATGATGAACTTATGCTTTAAATCACGAACTGTGTAAAAATCAATCAAATTGTCATGTAAAACAATGTTGAATGAGAATTACACATCTTTGATGATGAGTTGTGGCAATAATATGTCAAATTATTATAGATTCAGAATTTGTTGCTGCTTCCCCTCTGCTCCATGGTACATTCATCAAATTTTATTGGTTAATTTTATGCAATATTTTAATGTTCATTAACCCATCTTTCTCTGGCCACTTGCCCCCAACGTCAAGAACCATATCCTTTTCAAATTTACTCTTCTACAACCCCCAAAAAGGACTTAGTATAAGTTAAACTCCTAATAAATGTTTAAATTATCACGTAAAATGCTCTATAAATTCTCATTCAACTCCAATTTAAAATAAATGTGAATTGTTTTATAATGGTTAGCTGTTAATATTAATTTATTAAATTAAAATATACATGAATTTTCTTGTATAGAACAGTAGTTAAGAATGCAAGATTTGGAGTAGATCTATCTGGGTTCAAATCCCAGCTCTGCCACTTACAAGCTCTGTGACTTGGATAAGTCAGTTTAACCCTCTTTTCCTCAACTTTCTCATGTGGAAACCTAGCATAATAATTACACCTCCTTCATAGAGGTACCTAAAAGATTAAATGAGTTCATTTATATAAAATGTATGACATGCATATAACTCGATATATGCTTCCACCAACACCACCACCATCATCATCATCACAGAAACATCTTTATTACTACCATCGACATCTTATCAGTACCAAGCATAATAACTAGTATATAGCAGGTTCTCAAATGTCAAATTGATTTGAGTTCCTAAAAATACATAATTGTTTCTTAAAATCAAAATGTGCACAGACATCGTATTATTCATTTACATACATGTACATCTCTATAGACAGGAATGTCATTGTCAAGGACTGATTTTTCATACAGTTGTTTTCATTTTATTTAAAGGAAGTGAACAAAAATTTTAAAATTTCAAATTGACTGGTTAGATTAGCAAAACGTACAATCAGAGACACCGCTAGAGGGAGCATTTGTTCAAAGATTGACAACAATAAAGCTGCCATTAATACAGGATTTTTTTGTCTGCTCATTGAATCATTCAGCTCCTCAAGGATCTTTCCTAAGAAAGAGAAGAGATAGAATTCCTTGATACTAGTTTTAAGAAATTGAAGAAGTAAAAATATTCTCAGGACTTTAGAGAGAAGCTCATTCTTCCCACTCTCCAAGGAGAGTAAAGACCCATCAGTTCTTTTGTCCCTGCTGAAAATAAAGTTACCTGTGTCTTTGCTCCTGTGCTATATAGGACAGCGGTCCTTCCCATGGCAGCAGCACTTGGTATGCAGAAGAAAAATGAAGGAATCACATTGCTGAGGCCATGGGCCAAAAATTCCTACAGGAATGATAATAGGAGGATATATCATTTCCTAATCACAATCAACTTTTACAGACCACCGGTAAAACTTGTCATGGAATGAGACTTATGCTGTATTCTATTTCTGTTCTCTCCACTGGTCGTAATTTAACCATTATTTTAAGAATAGCTAACATTTATTGAGTGCTTACAATGAGCCAGAAACTGTTCTAAGCACTTCATTGTTTAATCCTTATAACAATAACAACCTTATAGGGAAGTACAAGGCATTTATTGTATCTGTTGTCAATTTTTCCTCTTTCAGGTCATTAGAATCAAGGTTTTGTTCCCGCCACTCCACCAGTGACCTCCACAGTGCTAAATCCAATGGTTAATTTCTACCCTACCTGGCCTAAGATTAGCATTTGACACAGTCGCTCACTTCCTCCTCCTTAAAGGCTCCTTCTAGGACCTCTCACCCTCCTGGTTTTCTCCTACCTCCCTGGCCACCACTTCTCAGTCTCCTTTGTGGTTTCTTCTCATCTAACCAATCACAAATATTGGACCACTTCCCTCTCTAATCTTAGCTACCCAAATACACATTGACAGCTCCCAAATTTATATCTCCAGCCTAGACCACTCTTCTGAACTTCAGACTGACATAGCCAACCTGCCACTCAGCGTTTTCATTTGGATGGTTAACAGGTATCTCAAACTTACCTAATCAGGCTATGCTCTATATATTCCCACCCTGGTTCTCCCACATCCTTCCCTGTCTCAAGCTCCAGTTGCTTGAGCCAAAAGCTTTAGAGATAGTCTTGACTACCCCTTTTCCCAGATGGTGTCCACATCCAATGCAGAATTTGTCCCTTTCTCATCTCCTTCACTGCTACATCCTGGTCCAAGTCATCAAGTGTCATTTAGATTATTGCAAAAGCCTCCTAATGTTTTTCTGCTTCTGCTATTGCCAGTAAATAATACAGACAAAAATCCCTGGCCTCACAGACTGGAGTTCTAGTGAGGGAATGTTGACAATAAACAAGATGAGTATGGAAAGTAAAGCAGAGAAAGGAGTGGAAAATTTTGGAATTTAGGATTTTAGCTTACCAAGGAAGGGCTCCCTGAGAAGGGAACATTTGAATAAAGGAGGCATGTAGCTACCTGAGGGTACAAAATTCCTGGAAACGGGGACAGCAAGTACAAATGTCCTGAGCTAGAAACATGACTAGTGAACTCAAGGAAAAACAAGGCAGTAAGTGTGGCTAGAACTATGAAAGAAATATGAGATCATAGAGGAAAAGGGATGGTGACAAGGTCAGGTATGGCCTTGTAAGCCTCGGTAATAGCCTTTTAATCTGAGTACTATGGGAAACCACTGGGAGGTTTTGAGATGAGGAAAGACATGGTCTGCATTATGTACCATTGTATCCCTTGTTCCTAGACCAGTACCTGGTAAATAGTAGGGTTCAATACACATCTGTTGAATGAATAAATCTTCTTTTTTACAGATGACAAAACTGGGACACAGAAACAATTTCAGAGTGAGATTTAGATATAGGTACTTTGGCATTCTAACCACTATTCCATAGGTATCTCTGCAGACCTGTGCAGAAATGTAGGGCCACAGGGCTTGAGACAAGACACTAGCAGAGGTAGATTCAGAAACATGCTCAGTAAATTCTTCATCCTTTGGTATTCTAAGAATAGACCCTTGTAACCTTTAGTTTTTTACTAAGAAGAGTAATATTAGTGTTTTTTGTATTTTGAAAGTCAGCATGCAATGATAAATATATTTAGATTCTCTCCTAAAACCAAATCATCAAGATGTCCCTCTCTAAAACACAGAGTGTACTATAACCAATCCAAGAAAGTCAGATTTTCACCTTTCAATGAATGACTTAGATATTTTCTTTTGTTTTCTTCTACCCATTTGTGTTATACACATAGAAAAGTTGTATTTTTCATAAGTTCAACATTTTCTGGATCTGGGAATACACCGTACAGTGATACAATAGCTATGGAGAGGTGTGGAGAGGGGTTGGGGCATACTCCACCTGGTTGTCATCAACTGAATATTTGAATTTTTTGGCAGATCCTTGAGCAAGAGCCAGTGAGGCCACATAGCCTACAAGTGCCACTCCAAAAGCTTCAGTGATTACTGCAGAGAGGATGTTCATTGGGGGAGCTCTAGGTGGAGGAATGCTGTTGAAAGAAAGACCATATTGAGCTCATCATCTTTCATGTTATTTCTGTAACAACTTGCAGTGAATTCAGCTATGGCAATGACTCTGAAGTTTACATAGAATACATGAAATATCCCTGAGAAAACCAAGCAACCTTGCCCTTAGAAGCCTTTTGTTTTCAACATTATTTAGCAGAAAAGCAAAATCACAAAGAACACCACAAGGACAGCTCCGTGTATCTAACTGGCATTCACTCACAGAGAATTCAGGTTATAGCACAGAAAATTTGACTAAACAAAAATTTCCTGTATCAGAACAAAAGCAAATATGGAGCATTCTTTCATTGAATCTTCCTAAACTTTTATTTGGCTGGCATTAGAAACTGTATTTCCTGCCTTGAATACTACAGTGCTGTATGCAAACACTAGTTTACTGTGAGCTACGATTCCTGAGCTAATCCTTAAATTTTCCGTTGAGTTTATAATCTTAATTATGTTTTTTAACATGATTCTTTCACAGTACACTTAACTATTGTTAAAAAAGAGACAACAGGCCCACAATGGAGTCACTTGTGCTAAGCCCCATGTAAGCAAACCAAGAATTAATACCTAATTTAACTGCAGTTTCAGCCTCTCCCAGGAATGTAACCTTAGCCAGTCAATCTAGAATTACCTGGTCAGCATTAGCAAGGTAATTTGCCCTTCTGTCCCACATAGGAAAGTGACCTTGCCTGAAACAATCCACTCTGCTAGAAACATCCTGTTCCTGCCCTTCCCCTTCTGACTATAAAAGCCTTTCATTTTGTACAGCTCTTCAGTGTTCCTTTTGATTTGCTAGATGGGTTGCTGTTCAATTAAGAAATTGTTGAACAAAGGCAATAAGACCTCTAAATGTACTCAGCTGAATTTTGTTTTTTGACTCTATGTATCCCATGTTAAGAAAAATATCTATAAAGTATCCAGCTACACTCTGTTGCAAAATACAGGACCACAGTTAGCTGTTTCTCAGTTGTAAATAACTGTTTAAATATTTCTTCCAACTAATACACAGTCATTGTCTTATTGTCTTTTTGAAAACCACTTGAGCCCAGTGTCATTGTTTATTTATCCCTGATGGTGCTTTGTGACACTTACTTCCCCTCTTTAAAAAAAAACCCTCTGGGGCAAAAGTAGAAGAAAAAGGGAAAATAATTCATGCTGATTTAATACTGAGCATGTAAATTGAATGCTCAGCACTTTCATATTAGCAGTTTTATTTAATTCTCCCCACAATCTCCAGACCAAGTACCAGTAATGCAATGTATAGAGGAGAAAACATTTTGAGAAATGTATCTAAATTACAAAATGAATTCAACCTCAGCTCCATTTCTTATCAATGCCATGTTTTTTCTATGATTCTTTAAGAAGATGGGTCTGGAAAGGTTACTCAAAATAAAGAAGAATTAGACTGGATGGAGGAGAGGCATGATTTTTTTTTAACCACTCCTTCAAGTTTATCCCCAAGTCAAATTGATTTGTACCATTACAAGCCCTAAGATATATGATACATAAAAGTGCTACCATTTCAAACTATAAGAAGTTTTGTTTCATAAAAAATTGAGCTTGCCTAATTATTAATAATGATAAACTAACCTAGAGAAAAAAACAATAAACTAAATTTGAAGGTGAAAAGTAGAGAACCCTTTAGAAAACACAAGTTGATTCCAATAATCACTATTAGCCTATATCTTTAGCATAAAGGCTAAAGACAGGATTTTTTAAATTATCTTTTTAATCTCCGAGAATTTTTCTACTGTCCTTCCATTTTAATGTAGTTAGAAGCCAAACTTTGGGACTGGAAAATAAAAATATAGAGGACTCAGCAACTCTAACTTCATCCCAAATTTATAAATATTGGTGTATAGTACAGCCCATTAAAAGAGACATCCCCTTTCTCCCCTAAGATAACTTTATTGTCTTTCAGGCTATATTTGGAACAAAATTTTGTCTTTTTAGGGTGAACACCTCTTCTTCTTGTTAATCTTCCTCTTAGTGTCCTGAGGAAGGCTTTAAGACAGGTGGGAAACATGCCCTCATCTCCACTTCCACCCTCTCTTTCAAAATTGTACACCACTCATATCTATAGGTTTGCTATTTCAGATGATGTTTGTGTATTTTTACTATGTTTTAAGTGAAATAAAAATAGTCATAGGAATATGTGAGTGGATTAGGGAAGATTATATCCTACAGCATGACTCTAATTTGGAAATTCAATGCCTTGCTTTCTTTTTCAAATAATATTCATGTAATTTCCAAATCTTTTACCTGAAGCAATGCTGTATAAAATAGTTATCAACTTCCCAAGTAAGAGATAAGCAGTCTAAGAAGTTATTGTTTTCTTTATTGTGAACTGTTTGTTTCTATCATTGTAAAATAGAAATTAATTGGAATTTTGTCCCATAGAGAGCCTTTGAAAGAAATGAAATTCATACCCACCTACCCCCAGTTGCTTCCTCCATCAAAAAACAAATGAAAGAAAGAAAGAAAAGAAAGAAAGAAAGAAAGAAAGAGAGAGAGAAAGAAAGAAAAAAAAAAAGATTACATTACCCTTTTGGAATATGACCAACTACTTCTAATCCATATGTGTTTTCCATATTGGTACAATAACAAGTAAATGATGCAGCAATAATCTGTGTGGTTCCATTTGAAAAAAGAAAAAGAAAATTATTCCTGACTTCTCAAACATCTTAAAACTATTTTTAAAAGTAAACACTGTTCATGTGCCCCATGATTTTCTCGAGTAATATAGCAGTTGCACAGATTTTTAAAGACTAAGAAGAATTTTAAAAATCAAAAAATCCCTCTGGGATTTGACAGCACTTAATTTGCAGTCTCAAAAATTTAATGGTATTACAATAATACAACTTTTCTTATATCCTTCCCAATTGTGTCTGATTCTGAAGGGGAGCAGAACACAGACTATAGGAGCGTGTGTGTGCATGTGTGCATGCTTGTGTATGTACAGATACCACAATCCAACCTAAATACTTGTCTCTTGTAATATGAAGGGATGCTTTATAACACAGAACGTTTTCCCTCCATTGCAGCAACCACCTAAGAGTTTAAGATGTTGCATCAATATTCCTAATGTAAGTTAGTAATCAATGATGATTTACAGTCTCCTTGAATAATTTTGAATTTTGAGTTTTGCTATTTCTTGAAGTAAAATATCCTAGTTAATAATGTGTCGAACTTGATACTTTTGAAATTACCTCCCTGGAGTCTCAGGTACATGACTCTCTGTTATATGATATAATGATATATAATAAGTGAAACCAAGTGTTCTCTGAAAGTATCCATGATCACCTTTAAAATGTATGTTCAGAATTCTGTTCAGCATTTGTTTTTACCAGCCATGCCACCTTAATGTTTTCCATCCATTTTCACATTCTTTTTTCATTCTTCTGATAATTTAATAGGTGCTGTAAATTTCACATGGTTATCATATCAGTTTGGTATAACTATTTATATACTACACTTTTTTGTTTAAAAAAGACACATTAATTACCTATTTAAAGTACAAATTTACCATATACATGGTCAGAAAAAAGATATAACAAAATCACACTAGCAAAATAAGGAATATCTAACAATGCCGATAATATTATTTTGTAGGGATTTTTCCTGTGTATTTCTGTTCTCTGTGATGATATTTAACTGAATTTATAGAAGTTTTTAAAACATTGAATAGACTTAAAAAGCAAAAGAGTCTTGAGGATATTTTTTAAAGGCAGCAAAACTCTACAGGTTATACTTTAAACTTTATAGATATTGTGCTATAATTGTATTTTCTACAGAATATAGTAGTAGTTAAAAGTTCAGGCTATTAGGTTGGAATCAGAAGTATTAATGTATTCAAAAATTCCTAAGCCAATAATAAACTTTAATTGCTAACAATTTTCGTGAAATATTTATATCAAGTCAGAAAATACTGTGAGCTGTAAAAGAAAATACACCATAGGCACAAGATGCTGGATCCTTATTGAAAATGGAAGAATACATGGTGTTTAATACACATAGCCAATATTAAAATTAAGTAATCTAAGTCACTAACTTGGTCTTTCAGACAGTGCTTTAGAGGGTTCTAATCTGGTCATCCTCCAACTGTAGCTCTCCCCATAAAATGGGAGTTTTGTGGGGGCAAAGGGAGGTACCCAACTCAAACCTGGACTCCTCTTTCTGGACCACACCCTGAATCATCAGGAATCTATAATTTCCTGCCTAAATGGCTCCAAGTCTACTTCCAGAATACCTTCACCAGGTCTATCCTTCCAGTGTAGCCCAAGGAAAGGCCAAGGGACAGTTGTGGGGCAAGGGTATCCACATTTATACTTATGAATCCCACTGTAGATGAGATACAGCTGAAGTAGGAAGAGAAGAGGCAGGCCAAGGGACTGGCTTTCTCCTTGCTGCCACATTCTGGCAGAACCCAAAGGATTAGGAGAATTCTCTATTTTAACCTGACTTTCAAGGTAATCACTAAGGTATTTTAGTCAAGATAGGAAAATAGAACCTATTTTATTTAACATTTTGATCTATAACTCTTAAGTATTTGGGCCTGCATTATTATTTTTGCCTTAGGTCTTACACATATTAGGGGCAACACTGTATAAGGAGTACCTTTTATTTTTTGTAAGGATAATTCTTACAATTTTTGTATTGAATGAACAACTGTCTTATTCAGTGTTTTATTCAGTATTGAATAAAAAGAGTTCAAGAGTCTTCTTCCCCAAGGTTATTTTCAATTTCTGGTTTCATGAAACATATAATCAAGCTTTTTTTTTTTTTTTTTTTTTACAAGGTGGGGCATATATTATAAAATATTATAGGAATTCAAAAGAGGCATACGCTACATCCAAACAATCAGAAGAGGCTGCTTACCTATCCTCAATTGTTATTACAGAGAGTTGCTTACTTAACATTTACATACTTAACACTTAAACTATATTCACTGCTTGACTTTTTCTCTTAACAAATCTGATGAATTATTAATAAAGTCCCATTTATTCCAAAATCCAAGGAAACTTCAAACTCATTCATGAGATATTTATTAAAATAACACATTTAGGAAAAAAATCAATACAATTGTATACATCATTACTGAAAACTGTATACCATCATACAAAAAAGGATTTTATTTTGGGAAATCAATTCCTAATTTATGGCAAGTTTTACTTTACTTTCAGAAATAAAACCACAAAACAACACAGGATATAATAAGCATTCCTTAATACCTATAGGACTTTGGAATAAAATATGTTTCACAGTTGTTTCCATGAAAACTACTAATAATCATAGTACCCTCCACTTGTATGGCTTATTTGAAATACACACACATATACAAGCACACACACATTATATAGATTATATATATGTATCTCTACAAATTATACAAGGCCTAATTATGGAGAGGAGCCATCCATCTTAGTTATGCAGAAAAAAAGTCATATCCCTCAGAGACAGTTGCCAATGTGCTAGCCTTATACATTTACATAAACCTATACCATTTCAACAGTATGAAGGGATATTTCAATAGGTGAAATTATTTAGACACCACTTGTCATATACATGTATATAACCCAAAGACCATTAAAAAACTAAAGCCAATTAATAATAAGTAAGTTAGTAGACTGTGGTTGGTTTAACATTTCATTTTCAATGTAATGCTTTGTTTAGTTAAGAGTTTCCATTAGAGGCACTTAAAATTTCAAAATGTATTTTTTAATGCCATAAGCCTTAGGAGCAAAGTATGATTTGCTGCTTTGACAAGTACAACAACAACAAAAAAATCTTAGAGAATCAGCCCTGGCTAGTGAAAATCATGAGTATCCTTTAATAAAGCAAAATTGGGTCAATAAAAACAGTGTCAATAAATTTATCAATCATTAATGGACATTTGTCAATTGATAATAATTCTGTGCATCATACCATACATATAACATATCAACAGGATGTGGTATCACTTTTTGTTGCTTTAGGAGAATCATGCCAGAAATCTTTTAGGTCTCATCCTTAGAAATGTCTCCTTATTTAAAATCTTAAGCTACATATTCTCTTATTTACCTAAAAAAATACAAGCATCTGTGAAAATTGAAAACATGTGTGCCTCCTTTTTAAAATTATTGACTCAAAATATTTCCTGTCTTTACATTAATGTATACCCATGCAAATTAGCCCTGCTTTAATGAGAGACAGGATTAGCTGTGGCTTACTTTAGACAATAATGTGAGCCTCTGCAGGTTACCCACAGCAACTGCAAGCATTGCAGGGCAGAATGCTAAATGTTGATTCATACTTACCAAGACTAAGTCAACAGGAAGAACAATTTTAATTTTCCTTTTAAACTGTTCATTCAGCTCTTTAACTAGAACAAGCACCACGATGCTCAGCAAGGATAAGAGCAGTGCTTCCAGTCGCACAGACTTGATGTTTTCGAAGACATATGCATAGATCTACAGTAATGAGGAAAAATACAAACAAAATTCAGGATCACCCACAATATATCAAAACTAAAATCTGGCCCCCAAATGAACTCAGTGATGTTTTGTAAAAAATAGGTGAAGGAGTGGGAAGTGGAAAGGTGGGACATAGAAGGGTAGTTAGTGCTGATATAGAGCAAGCTATAATTCATTTGCATGTACAAAATTGCTTTGCCCTTGATTCTTCCACCAAACACAGTGTTTGTTCCTTCCTACATAAGGACACTACTACACTTCCAGCTCCTCCCCAGATACTTATGGGCAGAGATGCTAAAACTCATTAACTACATGCAGATTCATCATTAAGAGCAAGTGAGGGGACTATAGGCTCCCTTGAACCCCACCACTCTTCTTCAAACCCCAGAATCAAAATACACACATACTTTAAATATCAATGGATATATCTGGAAGTTAATAGCTCTGTGTAAGGAGATATTTGTGATAATCTGTATCTTCCAAATTTTCTCTTACAAAGATGTATGACTTGTATAATTTTAAAGGTTTCACATAGGCCTTAAATACTTATCTTCAAAATGTCTCAACTCCTCCTTTTCTTCGAATATGTTAAATCTGATTTTTATAAACTCATTTCTATTCATCCACAGCTGATTTATTAAGTGTAGTTTCAAGTGATAAAAATTAGTTTTTACTTTAGCATAGAGACAATTCTTATAGTAGCCCAATTTGTTGGTGTTCTTTGCCCTCTCTTTTTAGTATCTCAAAGATAATTTGACCACAACTAAAAATATTGGATTAAAATACTATATAGACAACAGATCAAAAGAATTTATATAGACTATGTTCCTCAGCATCTCCTAAAATTCTGCTCAGTAGGTTTCCTAATTGAACCCATCTGATCCAGGGATCAGGAACATACCTGGTGTAAATGAGGTACATCAGGCTATCTGAATATGGATTCTATATATTGAATACTATCATTAACACTGTAACTCTTTCAAACAAAGAAAATATACTCAGTTAACATGGAGCCTTGTTGGGTGAAAGGGATCGGGGTAATGTAGAATCCAGAATCTCCTTTGTCCACACAGTTAGAAAAAATTGGTTGTGTAATCAAATACATTAAGGAATAATTAAGATAGTTTTAATTGTTACCTTTTTCACAGCATTCTAGTATTCCACACTCCTTGGAAAGAAAATCAGGTACTACAATATCATGGTTATCTGAGATGCAGACAATATTTTTCCTCTCTGCCTAAGCTGTGGATAATAACTGTTCACAGAACTCCTACAGCAAGTGAAGAAGCAGGTTCCATTTCTCATGGTTACCCCTTACTCAAAGCCCAGGACAAAAATCCAAAATGCTACTCAAAGAAATATATTCTATAGCAGATGGAGTCAGAGGGATGTCAAGAAAATTCGGTCCAAATACACAGCTTTCTGATGATTTATTATGATCCTAAGATAAAATTGAGACTATCATTCAGATGATTTGCCAAGAATAAAACAAGCATCCAAACGTTTTAAAGCATTTAGAGGCTTATTCCTTCTGTTTTATCCATGGTATTAAAAGTATGCCATGACAGTGCTTGTATAAGAAATCAGAGAAATGTGAAAAACTCTCAAGCCATACCAAATTTGCTGTAATGTGCATTTCGAGAACATGTCTTTGCAGTAATAAAAATGGCCACCCCAGAATGAAAGGAATGAGAAACTCTCTCCAGGGTTTTTATTGTCTGTCTGAATTAAACTACAATTTGTAGAGCAAATTACATCTCACAAGATGCTCCAGAAGAACATGGAGGTGGGCAGAGGCTTGTTACAACCAGCACGAAGAACACAATAGAAAAATAAGCTGATGAGGAGTTATACTAATGACTATCATGTGGACCCACATGGAGAAATCACAGCTAAAGATGGCTTGTAGGAGATGGATGACATTTGGAGATAGAAATAGGGACAGGGACAGGCGTGTGCAAACACACACACATGCACACGTTTACACATGCTCATTTAATATAGGTCTAGGCCTCCTAAACACACATTGACATTTCTCATTTCTAGTATAAATCGAGTCATTTGGGTATGCTATCACACACTACACTTCAGTAGATAAAAATTCCTATTGAAGATCATCATTCATTTCCCAGACCTCAGAGAAGCAATGATAGTTTATATGTGTATAGATAAATAAGTAAACTATTTCATCAGAACTGACCAATCTGTTTTATAAAATAGGAGTTTAGCTCATTTTGAGACTATAATATTAGTAATTCTTTAAACTGGCCATTTAATATAACTTGACATAAAATGAAAAATATCAATATATATAAACAAATGCATTTTGAGATATTTCAAAGAATGAAAATTGCCTATCCAACATATACATATATTATTTTTTATAATTTTCTTTAGAGAGGAGACTTTTCTGAAGCACTTAATGTACCTTTACACAAACACATTCATACACACCACTACTTATATAATGTGTTTTTATCTGATTTGGACATTCTTAATACATTTTTTTTTTCCACTGATGGATTCTCAACTCCTAGAATAGTGTCTGGCAGATAGCAGGCACTCAATAAATACTGTTGAATGAATAAAAGATTTGGTCTAACATAGTAATAGTAACAATAAATCTGTAAATAGGAGTAGATGTTACCCTGAATAAGCAAAATGACAGAAGAACCCACACTCCTCTTTTCTCACTATCAATACTTAGCTATATCATATTAAGGGGATTTGTAGTTATCATTTATTCATTCACTCAACATATTTTTTCATGTTCATTCTGTTTATATTTTTTAAATTTTTATTTTATATTATAGTTGATTAACAATGTTGTTAGTTTCAGATGTAAAGCAAACTGATTCAGTTATACATATGCATGTATCTATTCTTTTTCAAATTAATTTCCCATTTAGGTTATTACAGAATATTAAGCAGCATTCCCTATGTTATACAGTAGGTCCCTGTTGGTTATCAATTTTAAATATAGCAGTGTGTATAAGTCAATCCCAAACTCCCAATCTATGCCTCCCCCTCTATCTTCCCCACTGGTAACCATAAGTTCATTCTCTAATCTGTATGTTTCTGTTTTGTAAATAAGTCCATTTGTATCATTTTTTTAAGATTCCACATATAAGTGGTATCATATGATACTTGTCTTTCTCTGTGAGACTTACTTCACTTAATATGATAATCTCCAGGTACATCCATGTTGAGGCAAATGACAATATTTCATTCTTTTTAATGGCTGAGTGATACTCCATTGTATATGTGTACCACATCTTCTTTATCTTTTCATCTATATATGGACATTTAGGTGGCTTGCATGTCTTGGCTATTGTACACAACGCTGCAATGAATATTGGGGCGCATGTATCTTTTCGAACTATGGTTTTCTCTGGATATATGCCCAGGAGTGGGATTGCTGGCTCATATGGTAACTCTATTTTTAGTTTTTTAAGGAACCTCCATACTGTTCTGCATAATGGCTGTACCAGTTTACATTCCCACCAACAGTGTAGGAGGGTACTCTTTTTCCCACACCCTCTCCAGAATTTTTTGTTTGTAGATTTTTTGATGGTGACCATTCTGACTGGTGAGAGGTGATACCACATTGTAGTTTTTATTTTCATTTCTCTAATAATTAGTGATGTTGAGCAACTTTTCATGTGCTATTTAGCCAAATGTATATGTTCTTTGGAGAAACGTCTGTTTAGATCTGCCCATTTTTTGATTGGGCTCTTTGTTTTTTTGATATTGAGCTGCATGCACTCTTTGTATATTTTGGAGATTAATCCCTTGTTGGTCTCATTGTTTGCAAATATTTTCTCCCATTCTGGAGGTTGTCTGTTCATTTTTTTTATGGTTTCCTTTCTGTGCAAAAGTTTTTGAGTTTAATTAGATCCCATATATTTATTTTTGTTTTTATTTCCATTACTCTAGGAGACGGATCTAAAAAGATATTGCAGCGATTTATCTCAAAGAGTGTTCTGCTTATGGTTTCCTCTAAGAGTTTTATAATATACGGTCTTACATTTAGGCCTTTAATCCATTTTGGATATTTTTATGTATGCTGTTAAAGAATATTCTAATTGCATTTTTTTACATGCAGCTGTCCAGTTTTCCAAACACCACTTATTGAAGAGACTGTCTTTCCTCCATTGTAGGGTCTTGCCTCATTTGTTGTAGATTAATTGACCATAGGTGCATGGGTATATCTCTGGGCTTTCTATCCTGTTCCATTGATCTATATTTCTGGTTTTTGTGCCACTACCATACTATTTGGATGATGTAGCTTTGTAGTAGAGTCTGAAGTCAGGGAGCCTGACTCCAACAGCTCCAGTTTTCTTTCTCAAGATTGCTTTGGCTATTCATGGTCTTTATGTTTCCGTACAAATTGTAAAGTTTTTGTTCTAGTACTGTGAAAAATGCCATTGGTAATTTTATAGGAATTGCATTGAATCTGTAGATAGTCTTGAGTAGTATAGTCATTTTGACAATATTGATTCTTCCAATCAAAGAACATGGTATATCTCTCCATCTGTTTGTGTCATCTTCAATTTCTTCATCAGCGTCTTAAAGTTTTGGAGTACAGGTCTTTTGCCTCCTTAGGTAGGTTTATTTCTAGGTATCCTATTCTTTTTGATATGATGGTAAATCGGATCATTTCTTTAATTTCTCTTTCTGATCTTTCATTGCCAGTGTATAGAAATGCAACAAATTTATGTGTATTAATTTTGTATCCTGCAAATTTACTTTACTCATTGATGTAGGAGATTTCTGGTAGCATTTTTAGGATTTTCTATGTATAGTATCCTGTCATCTGCAAACAGTGACAGTTTTACTTCTTCTTTTCCAAATTGGATTCCTTTTATTTCTTTTTCTTTGCTGATTGCCATGGCTAGGACTTCCAAAACTATGTTGAATAAAAGTGGCAAGAGTGAACATCCTTGTATTGTTCCTGATCTTGGAGGAAATGCTTTTAGCTTTTCACCATTGAATATGATGTTAGCTGTGGGTTGGTCATATACAGCCTTTATTATTTTGAGGTATGTTTCCTCTATGCCCACTTTCTGGAGAGCTTTTATCATAAATGGCTGTTGAATTTTGTCAAAAGCTTTTTCTGCATCTACTGAGATGATCATATAGTTTTTATTCTTCAGTGTGTTGATGTGGTGTATCACATTGATTGATTTGTGTGTACTGAAGAATCCTTGCATACCTGGGATAAATCACACGATCTTGGTGTATGATCCTTTTAATGTATTGTTGGATTCAGATTGCTATTATTTTGTTGAGGATTTTTCTGTCTATGTTCATCAGTGCTATTGACGTGTAATTTTCTTTTCTTGTGGTATCTTTGCCTGGTTTTGGTGTCAGGGTTATGTTGGTATCATAGAATGAGTTTGGAAGTGTTCCAAACACTGCAATTTTTTGGAATAGTTTCAGAATGATAGGTATTAACTCTTCTCTAAATGTTTGATAGAATTTTCCTGTGAAGCCATCTGGTCCTGGACTTTTGTTTTTTTGGAGTTTATTAATCACAGTTTCAATATTAGTACTTGTGATTGGTCTGTTCATATTTTTTATTTCTTCCTGGTTCAGTCTTGGAAGGTTGTATCTTTCTAAGAATTTGTCCATTTCTTCTAAGTTGTCCACTTTATTGGCATATAGTGGCTTGTAGTAGTCTGTAATGATCCTTTGTATTTCTGTGGTGTCCATTACAACTTCTTTTTCATTTATAATTTTATTGATTTGAGCCCTCTCCCCTTTTACTTGATGAGTGTGGTTAAGGTTTATCATTTTTGTTTATCTTTTCAAATAACCTGCTTATAGTTTCATTGATCTTTTCTATTATTTTGTTCATCTCTTTTCATTAATTTCTGCTCTGATCTTTATGATTTCTTCCCTTCTACTAACTCTGGGTTTTGTTTGTTCTTCTTTCTCTAGTTGCTTTAGGTGTAAGGTTAGGTTGTTTATTTCAGATTTTTCTTGTTTCCTGAGGTAAGATTGTATTGCTGTAAACTTCCCTCTTAGAACTGCTTTTGTGAAGATGGTAGTGGGGCAGGACACAGAGTTCATGTCTCCCCACAACTAGGGCACCTGCCAGACACTGTTGGGGGACCTCGATGCCCAAAGAAATGGGAGGAACCCCCAAGTGACCAAGTAGGACGTGGTGGGAGTGAGGGGGGAGGAGAAGTGGAGGCTGGACAGGACTGGTGCCCCTGAGGGGTGGCTGGGAGGGGAGGGGTTCCCACGCCTGGAGGGACCCTCAAGGGTCTCGGAGGATCACAGGGGAGCATGCCTAGCATTTCGCCTGCCCAATTGGACCCCAGGAAGCCTGCAGGGCTCCAGGCCGGGTCTTCCATTCTCTGGGGCCCCCTCTGGACTCGTGGGTCCTAGGGGCGTTGGAAGGAGGGAGAAGGGGGAATAGCAGGAGAAGCAAACATGGAGGGGCCCTCTGGGATTGGAGGATCAGGGGAGGTGTGGGGGACATTTCCCCCACCCTCTTGAGCCCCAGGAATGCTGCTGGGCTCCTGGGTCTGGTCTTGCGTCCTCTGGGGCCCTCTCCAGACTCGTGGGTCCTAAGAGCCTGTGAGGGTGGGAAGTGGGAGAAAGAGTAGAAGAGGTGGATGGTGGGTGGGTGACCTTCTACAACAGGAGGATCAGGGGAGGTGCAGCGGGCCTTTCACCTGCCCACTCAGCCCTGAGAAGCCTGCCAGGCTCCCAGGCCGGGTCACCTGCCCTCCGAGGCCCCCTCCAGGCCACGTTGGTCCTAGGGGAGTAGGAAGGAGGTGGGGGAGAAGAGGAGAGGCAGACGGGGAGGGGCTGTCTGGGATCTGAGGATCAAGGAAGACATGCAGGGCACTTCCCACACTCACTTGGGCCCTGGAAAGCCTGCTGGGTTCCCAGGCCTGGTACTCTGCCCTTTGAGGCCACCTCCAGCTGTAGGGGTCCTAGGGATGTAGGAGGGAAGGAGGAGGGGGGAAAAGGAGGAGAGGTGGTTGGGGGGACCCCCCAGGGCCAGGGAATCAGGGGAAGCACCGCAGGCATTTCCCCCACCCACTCAGGCCCAGTGAGCCTGCTGGGGTCCTGGACCTGGTCCTCCACCCTCCAAGGCCAGAAGCACTGATGGGCGCCTTGTGCTACACTGAGCCAAAGCCCAACCCCCTAGCCCCCTTAGCCGTGTGCATCCTAAGCATAGGCTCCACCCACCACCTAAACCCCGCCCCTTCCTAAACCCCGGCCCCACACAGCGAAAGCCTTTTCTGGCTTTTTTTTCCTCCTCTTTTTCACTATTGCGGTTCTGTTTTACCTTCAGTTGTTGTTTCATCTGTATTTTTATTTTTTATCTTTCTAACATATCTTTTATTTTTCTAATCTTATTTTATTTTTACTCTTTGCTATTTACTGCTCCTTTTTTTCGTTTTTTCTTTTTCTCACTCTGCATGGCTTGAGGGATCTTGGGACGTGAGCTGGGGGTTGGGCCACAGCTCCTGCAGTGAGACCTCTGAGTCTGAACCATTGGACCCTCAGAGAACCTCAGGCCACAGGGAATATTCATCAGAGTGAGGTCTCCTGGAGGTCCTCATCTTGGCACTGAGACCCAGCTCTACCCAACAGTCTACCAACTCCAGTGCTGGATGGCTCAGGCCAAACAACCAGTAAGACAGGAACACAATCCAATCAATCAATAAAAACATGAGATGACAAAAAAATATGTCACAGATGAAGGAGCAAGGTAAAAACCTACAAGACCAAATAAATGAAGAGGAAATGGGCAACCTACCTGAAAAAGAATTCAGAGTAATGATAGTAAACATGATCCAGAATCTCAGAAAGAGAATGGAGGTATGGATTAAGAAAATAAAAGAAATGTTTAACAAAGATTTAGAAGAACTAAAGAACAAACAGAGGCAAACAACACAATAAATGAAATGAAAACTACACTAGAAGGAATCAATAACAGAATAACTGAGGGAGAAGAACAAATAAGTGAGCTGGAAGACAGAATGGTAGAAATAAGTGCCGAGGAGCAGAATAAAGAAAAAAGAATAAAAAGAATTGAAGACAATCTCAGAGACTTCTGGGACAACACTAAACTAACCAATATTCGAATTATAGGGGTCCCAGAAGAAGAAGAGAAAAGAGAAAGCGTATGAGAAAATTTTTGAAGGGATTATATTGGAAAACTTCCCTAACATGGGAAAGGAAATAATCAAGGCCAGGAAGTGCAGTGAGTCCCATACAGGAAAAACCCTAGGAGAAACACACCAAAACACATATTAATCAAACTAACAAAAATTAAATTCAAAGAAAAATATTGAAAGCAGCAAGGGAAAAGCAAAAAATAACATACAAAGGAATCCCAACAAGGTTATCGGCTGATTTTTCAGCAGAAACGCTGCAGGCCAGAAGGGAGTGGCAGGATATACTTAAAGTGATGAAAGAGAAAAAACTACAGCCAAGATTACTCTGTCAAGCAAGGATCTCATTGTGATTTGATGGAGAAATCAAAAGCTTTACAGACAAGCAAAAGCTAAGAGAATTCAGCACCACCAAACCAGCTTTATAACAAATGCTAAAGGAACTTCTCTAGGCGGGAAACACTAGAGAAGAAAAAAACACCAAAAAACAAACCCAAAACAATTAAGAAAATGGTAATAGGAACATACATATTGATAATAACCTTGAATGTAAATGTATTAAATGCTGCAACAAAAAGACACAGACTGGCTGAATGGATACCAAAACAAGATCCATATTTATGCTGCTTACAAGAGACCCATTTCAGACCTAGGGACACATACAGACTGAAAGTGAGGGGATGGAAAAAGATATTCCATGAGAATGGAAATCAAAAGAAAGCTGGAGTAGCAATATTCATATCAGACAAACTAGACACTAAAATAGTGTTACAAGAGACAAGGAAGGACACTACATAATGATCAAGGGGTCAATCCAAGAAGAAGTTATAACAAATATAAATATTTATGCACCCAACATAGGAGCACCTCAGTACATAAGGCAGATTCTGACAACCATAAAAAGGGAAATTGACAGTAACACAATAATAGTAGGGGACTTTAACACCCCACTTACACCAATGGACAGATCATCCACACAGAAATAAATGAGGAAACACAAGCTTTAAATGACACAATAGAACAGACAGATTTAATTGATATTTATAGGACATTCCACCCAAAGGTGGCAGAATACACTTTCTTCTCAAGAGCACATTGAACATTCTCCAGGATAGATCACATCTTGGGTCACAAATCAAGCCTCAGAAAATTTAAGAAAATTGAAATTGTATCAAGCATCTTTTCTGACCACATGCTGTGAGACTGGCAATCAATTACCATAAAAAAAAAACTGTAAAATACACAAATACATGGAGGCTGAAGAGTGCACTACTAAATAACCAAGAGATCATTGAAGAAATCGAAGAAGAATTTAAAAAAATACATGGAAACAAATGACAACAAAAACAAGACAACCCAAAACCTATGCAATGCAACAAAAGCAGTTCTAAGAGGGAAGTTTATATCAATTCAATCTCACCTCAAGAAACAAGAAAAATCTCAAATAAACAGTCTAACCTTACACCTAAAGCAACTAGAGAAAGAAGAAGAAAGAAAATCCAAAGTCAGTAGAAGGAAAGAAATCATAAAGATCAGAACAGAAATAAATGAAATAGAAAAGAAGAAAACAATAGCACAGATAAATAAAATTAAAAGCGGGTTTTTTGAGAAGATAAACAAAATTGATAAACCTTTAGCCACATTCATCAAGAAAAAAAAAACAGACAGGACTCAAATCAATAAAATTAGAAATGGAAAAGGAGAAATTACAACAGACACCACAGAAATAGAAAGGATCATAAGAAACTACTACAAACAACTATATGTGAATAAAATGGACAACTTGGAAGAAATGGACAAACTCTTGGAAAGGTACAATTTTCCAAGACTGAAACAGGAAGAATTAGAAAATATAAACAGATCTATCACAAGTATTGAAATTGAAACTGTGATTAAAAATCTTCCAAAAAGCAAAAGTCCAGGACCACATGGCTTCACAGCTGAATTCTATCAAACATTTAGAGAAGAGCTAACACCTATCCTCCTCAAACTCTTCCAAAAAATTGCAGAGGGAGGAACACTTCAAAGTTCTTTCTACGAAGCTACCATCATACTGATACCAAAACCAGACAAAGATATCACAAAAAAAGTAAATTAGAGACTAGTAACACTGATGTACATAGATGCAAAAATTCTGAACAAAATATGAGCAAACAGAATCCAACAACACAGTAAAAGGATCATAGACCATGATGGAGTGGGGTTTATCCCAGGAATGCAAGGATTCTTCAATATACACAAATCAATCAATGTGATACATCATACTAGCAAAATGAAGAATAAAAAATATATGATCATCTCAATAGATGCAGAAAAAGCTTTCAACAAAATTCAACACCCATTTATGATGAAAACTCTCCAGAAAATGGACATAGAGGGAACCTACCTCAACATAATAAAGGCCATATATGACAAACCCACAGCAAATATCATTCTCAATGGTGAAAAACTGAAAGTATTTCCTCTACGATCAGGAACAAGTCAAGGGTGTCCACTCTTGCCACTATTATTCGACATAGTTTTGGAAGTCTTAGCCATGGCAATCAGAGAAGAAAAAGAAATAAAGGAATACAATTTGGAAAAGATGTAAAACTGTCACTGTTTGCAGATGACAGGATACTATACATAGATAATCCTAAAGATGCCACCAGAAAACTACTAGAGCTAATCAACGAATTTGGTAAGGTTGCAGGATACAAAATTAATGCACAGAAATCTCTCACATTCTTATACACTAATAATGAAAAATCAGAAAGATAAATTAAGGAACAATCATATTTACCATCACAACAAAAAGAATAAAATACCTAGGAATAAACCTACATAAGGAGGCAAAAGACCTGTATGCAGCAAACTATAAAACACTGATGAAAGAAATCAAAATGACACAAACAGGTGGAGAAATATACCATGTTCTTGGTTTGGAAGAATCAGTATTGTGAAAACGACTATACTACCCAAAGCAATCTACAGATTCAATGCAATCCCTATCAAACTACCAATGGCATTCTTCACAGAATTAGAGCAAAAAATTTCACAATTTGTATGGAAACACAAAAGACCCCAAATAGCCAAAGCAATCTTGAGGAAAAAAAAAAAAAACAGAGCTGGAGGAATCAGGCTCCCCAACTTCAAACTATACTACAAAGCTATAGTAATCAAGACAGTATAGTACTGGCACAAAAACAGAAATATAGATCAATGGAACAGGATAGAAAGCCCAGAGATAAACCCACACACTAATGGTCACCTAATTTATGACAAAGGAGGCAAGAACATACAATGGAGAAAAGACAGCCTCTTCAATAAGTGGTCCTGGGAAAACTGGACAGCTACATGTAAAAGAATGATATTAGAACACTACTTAACACCATACACAAAAATAAACTCCAAATGGATTAAAGACCTAAATGTAAGACTGGATACTTAAAACTCTTAGAGGAAAACATAGGAAAAGCACTCTGACATAAACCACAGCAAGATCTTTTTTGACCCACTTCCTAGAGTAATGAAAATTAAAACAAAAATAAACAATTGGGACCTAATGAACCTCAAAAGCTTTTGCACAGCAAAGGAAACCATAAACAAGCTGAAAAGACAACCTTCATAATGGGAGAAAATATTTGCAAATGAAGCAATAGACAAAGGATTAATCTCAAAAATATAGAAACAGCTCATGGAGCTCAGTACCAAAAAAACAAACAACTCAACCAAAAAATGAGCAGAAGACCTAAATAGACATTTCACCAAAGAAGACATACATATGGCCAAGAGGCAAATGAAAAGATGCTCAACATCACTAATTATCAGAGACATGCAAGTCAAAACTACAATGAAGTATCACCTAACACTGCTCAGAACGTCCATCATCAAAAAATCTACAAACAATAAAAACTGGAGAGGGTATGGAGAAAAGGGAACCCTTTTGCACTGTTGGTGGGAATGTAAATTGATACAGCCACTATGAAGAACATTGTGGAGGTTCCTTAAAAAACTAAAAATAGAACTACCATATGACACAGCAATCCCACTACTGGGCATATACCCTTAGAAAACCATAATCCAAAAAGATACATGTACCACAATGTTCATTGCAGCACTATTTACAATAGCCAGGACATGGAAACAACCTAAATGTCCAACAATAGATGAATGGATAAAGACGATGTGGTACATACATACAACGGAATATTACTCAGCCATAAAAAGGAATGAAATTGGATCATTTGTAGAGATATGGATGGACCTAGAGTCTGTCACACAGAGTGAAGTAAGCCAGAAAGAGAAAAACAAATATTGTATATTAATGCATATATGTGGAATCTAGAAAAATGGTACAGATGAACTTATTTGTAGGGCAGGAATAGAGATGTAGACATAGAGAACAGACATGTGGACATGGGGGGTAGGGGGAGGGTGGGATGAACTGGGATATTAAGTTTGACATAAATACACTACCGTGTGTAAAATAGATAGCTAGTGGGAACCTGCTGTATAGCACAGAGAGCTCAGTTCGGTGCTCTGTGATGACCTAGGTGGGTGGGATGGGGAGGTGGGAGGGAAGTCCAAGAGAGAGTGGATATAGGTATAGCTGTTTCACTTCATTGTACAGCAGAAACCAACACAGCATTGTTAAGCAATTTTACTCCAATAAAAAATTAAAATTAAAATTAATAAATTAATTAATTTTAAAAAGAATTGCTTTTGCTGCATCCCTTAGGTTTGGGATCATTGTGTTTTCATTGTTATTTGTCTCTAGGTATTTTTTTATTTCTTCTTTGATTTCTTCAGTGATCCATTGGTTGTTCAGTAGAATATTGTTTATCCTCCACATGTTTGTGTTTTTTTACAGTTGTTTCCTTGTGGTTGGTTTCTAACTCATAGCATTGTGGTTAGAAAAGATGCTTGATATGATTTTAATTTTCTTAAATTTACCATGGTGTGCTTTCTGGCCCAGCATGTGATCAATCCTGGAGAATGTTCCATGTGCACTTGAGAAGAATGTGTATTCTGGTGCTTTTGGGTGGAATGTTCTATAAATATCAATAAAGTCCATCTGGTCTAATGTGTCATTTAAGGCCAGTGTTTCCTTATTGATTTTCTGTCTGGATGATCTGTCCATTGATGAGAGTGGTGTTAAAGTCCCCCACTATTGTGTTTCTGTTGATTTCTCCTTTTATGGCTGTTTTATTTGCCTTATATATTGAGGTTCTCCTATGTTGGGTGCACATATATTTACAATTGTTATATCTTCTTCTTGGATTGATCCCTTGATCACTATGTAGTGCCCTTCTTTGTCTCTTGTAACAGTCTTTATTTTAAAGTTGATTTTGTCTGATATGAGTATTGCCACTCCAGCTTTCTTTTGATTTCCCTTTTCATGGAATAACTTTTTCCATCCCCTCACTTTCAGTCTCTATGTGTCCCTAGATCTGAAGTGGGTCTCTTGTAGACAGCATATATATGGGTCTTGTTTTTGTATCCATTCAGCCAGTCTATGTCTTGGTTGGAGCATTTAATCCATTTACATTTAAGGGAATTACTGATTTTGTATATTCTTACTGCCATTTTCTTAATCGTTTTGGATTTGCTCTTCTAGGTCTTTTTCTTCCCTTCCTCTTTTGTTCTCTTGTGATTTGATAATAATTTTAGTGCTGTGTTTGGATTCCTTTTTCTTTTTTGTGTGTTTATCTCTTGTAGATTTTTGGTTCGCAGTTATCATGAGGTTTTGATACAGTAGTCTATAAATAAACAAGATTGTTTTAAGTTGCTTGTCTTTTATTTTCAAATGCACTTCCAATATCCTGCATTTGTGCTCTCCTCGTCTCACGATTGCTGGTTTTGATATATTTGTGTGTGGATGATTTCCTACCTTTCCTGTATGTTTGCCTTTACTGGTGTGCTTTTCCATTCATATTTTTCTTTTTACTAGTTGTGGCCTTTTCTTTTCCACCTAGAGAAGTTCCTTTAGCATTTGTTGCAAAGCTGGTCTGGTGGTGATGAATTCTCTTAGCTTTTTCTTTTCTGTGATACTTTTGATTCTCCATCGAATCTGAATGAGGGCCTTGCTGGGTAAAGTATTCTTGGTTGTAGGTTCATCCCTTTCATCATTTTAAATATATCATGCCACTCCCTTCTGGACTGCAGAGTTTCTGCTGAGAAATCAGCTGATGACCTTATGGGAATTCCCTTGTTTGTTATGTTGCTTTTCCCTTTGATGCTTCTAACATTTTTTCTTTGTTTCTAAGTTTTGTCAGTTTGATTACTCTGTGTCTTGACATGTTCCTCCATGGATTTTTCCTGCCTGGGACTTTCTGTGCTTCTTGGACTTGGGTGACTGTTTCCTTTCCCGTGTTTGGGAAGTTTTCATCTATTATCTCTTCAATTATTTTCTCAGGTCTTTCCTCTCTCTTTTCTCCTTCTGGGACCCCTGCCATGGAAATGTCAGTGACTTTAATGTTTACCCAGAGGTCTCTTAGACTGTCCTTATTTCTTTTCATTCTTTTTTCTTTATTCTCTTCCACGACAGTGATTTCCAGCATTCTGTCTTCCAGATCACTTATCCGTTCTTCTGCCTCAGTTATTCTGCTATTGATTCCTTCTAGTGTATTTTTCATTTCAGTTATCATATTGTTCATCTCTGTTTGTTTGTTCTTTATTTCTTCTAGCTCTTTGTTAAACATTTCTTATATCTTCTCGATCTGTGCCTCCATTCTTCATCCAAGATCTTGGATATCTTTACTATCATTACTCTGAATTCTTTTTTGGGTAGATTGCCTATCTCCACTTCACTTAGTTGTTCTGGGGTTTTATCTTGTTCCTTCATCTGGAACATATTCCTCTGCCAGCTTATTTTGTCTAACTTTCTGTGATTGTGGTTTCCATTCCACAGGCTGCAGGACTGTAGTTCTTCTTGCTTCTGCTCTCTGCCCCCTGGTGGGTGAGGCTGTCTAACAGACTTGTGCAGACTTCCTGATGGGAGGGACATGTTTCTGCCCACTGGTTTGTGGAACTGGGTCTTGTCCCTCTGGTGAGCAGGGCTGTGTCAAAGGATGTGTTTAGCAGGAAGCTGTGTGCTCAGGAAGACTTTAAGCACCCTGTCTGCTGATGAGTGGGGCTGTGTTGCTGCCCTGTTGGTTGTTTGGCCTGAGGTGTCCCAGCACTGGAGCCTACAGGCTGTTGTGTGGGGCCCCCTCTTGGTGGAAAAATGGCAGCCTCCAGGAGTGCTCATGCCAGTGAGTACTCCCCAGAACTACCACTGCCAATGTATTTGTCCCTTCAGTGAGTCACAACCACCCCCTGCCTCCACAGGAGACCCTCCAATTCTACCAGCTAGGTCTGAACCCAGCTCTTATGAGGTCACTGCTTTTTTCACCATGTCCTGGTGCACATGAGACCTTGTGTGTGCCTTCCAAGAGTGGAGTTTCTGCTTACCCCAGTCTTGTGGAATTCCTCCAATCAAACACCACTGGCCTTCAAAGCGATTCTCTGGAGGCTCCTCCTCCCATTGCTAGACCCCCAGGCTGGGGAGCCTGATGTGGGGCTCAGAACTTTCACTCCTGTGGGAGAATTTTTGTGGTATAATTATTTTCCAGTTTGTGGGTCACCCACCCAATGGGTATGGAATTTTATTTTATCATAATTATGCCGCTCCAACTGTTTCATTGTGGTTTCTCCTTTTTCTTTGGATGTAGGATATTCTTTGTGTTAGTTTCCAGCATTTTTTTTTGTTGATGGTTATTCAGCAGTTAGTTAGTTGTGATTTTGATGTTTCTGTAAGGAGAGGTGAGTTCACATCCTAATACTGCACCATCTTTCTGAGGTAGCCCCTGGAAACCTGGAGATCCCATCATGACATGGCTACTGCTATTATTTGGAGAAGCAATCTTACTCAACATGTTTATTAAGGTTCTACTTGTGCAAGACATTGATCTAAATTTTAAACCTATTATTACAGTAAATCTCAAGTAATCCATCTTTGATATATGTTATCTGATCTAAATAATCAGGTGTTTAATCACTCTGTTTTTATAAGAATGAAGCAAAATCCAAAGCTAAGAAAACCTCATATTCAGGATTTAATTAAGAAAAAAAGGAGGTCATACCCTTTAAATAGTTTCCGCGGTCATACCCATTCAATAGTTTCTCCTTGTACAACTGTTACTGAAGTTCTAAAGAAGGCCCTGCATAGAAACACCTGTGCCCAGAGAAAAATAGGTTTGTGTTTCACTAGAGAAACAACAAAGTGATAGTATAACCAGCAACATTTAATAAATCTGACAGTACACTACTTTGTAGTAGGTATTAAGTACTGATCTGAAATCTATGAATCTTAATTCCCAATATATGACTTTGAGTCAGTCATCGACCACAAATCCAGGAATATCTCCAGAAAAATGGTAACATTCATACATGCTTGTTACCATGTGTTCAGACTTTGGTCTGAAAACACATTTGGCATAATCTGTGCATAGACATTTGTCTAAAATCCAGTGACCAGTACCCTTATAGGAGACAGAAGAGGAGCAGACACACACACAGAGGGGAAGGCCATGTGGTGACAGAGGCACAGTTTGGTGTGATGCAGCCACAAACCAAGGAATGTCTGGAGCTACCAGAAGCTAGAAGACAAGGAATGATTCTCCCCTAGAACCTCCAGAGCATGTGTGGCCCTGGTGACACCTTGATTTTGGACTTCTTGCCTCTGTAAATGAGAGAATAAATTTTTGTGTGCTGTTACCATGTTTATGGTAATTTATTACAGTAGCCATAGGCTACAAACACAGTTACCAAGTAAAATGCTTCTCACTGTTGAGACAATGCAAAGAGGGTGTTATGGGCTCAATTGTGTTTCCCTAAAATTCATATGTTGAAGTCCAAATCCTCAATACCTCATAATGTGACCCATAATATTTGGAGACAGGGCCTTTAAAGAGGTAATTAAGTTAAAATGATGCTTTTAGGGTGGGCCCTAATCCAATCTGACTGGTGTCTTTATAAAAAGAAGAGCTTAAGACAGATAGAGAGACACCAGGAATGCACATGCACAGAGGTGCTACCATGTGAAGAGGCAGGGAGGGTGGTCATATACAAGCAAAGGAGAGAGGCCTCAGAGCAAACCAGCCATGCTGGCATCTTGATTTTTGATTTCCAGCATTCAAAACTGTGAGAAAATACATTTCTATTTTTTTAAGCCACCCAGTCTGTACAGTTTGTCATGGCAGCCCTAGCAATACAGAGGACAAAGGGACTCACAGCTTTTGCCTTTGGAGTTCCCTATATACCCTAGTAAATTCCTTCCTCTTCAAGTTAACAAAGATAAAAGTAACCAAGATAAAACACAAAATGAAACTAAACAGAAAGCTTTTAGTAACAGTGACTAAACAATTAGTACCATTAAGAGAGACAGCCAACTGATTAAGCACCTGTCACAAATAGGCATGGTGGATAGCTGTGGTAAGGATTTCAACTACAGTGCCTAACAAAGGCAGTATTTAGAAGACACTTGTCAGAGCTAGAAAGACCTTAGAAATCAACCAGTTGAATGTACTCATTCTACAGATGTAGAAACCAAGGCTCCAAAGATTTGTAACTTACCTTATCCTAGGAGACTTGGCTTGTGAGTGACAGAGTCAAGACTGTGACTCAGGTTCTCTGAACCCTAGAGCAACACATTCACCAATGCCTCACACACTATTCTCTTCTTTCAGTCCAGCAAACAATTTTTCCAAACTTCCCTGGTACTTCCTTTTTCCCTTGGGATATATGGAGGGGAGATGCCACCCTTTGAAAGAGAGACTATCATGGAGCATGGAGTCTGATTTTGTTTGTTAGTGGTGGGATTCAATGGCACCTATCTGCTTCTCAGACAAACAAGCTCTACCCACCTGCTGCCTTGTGCCTTTAACACCAGCAGCAGAATCACGTCAATCCAAGGGAAGCAATAATGCCTTCCAATTTTATTCTAAAAACTGTGAGAACAGGAACCATGACTGTTTTTTCTTAACATATACACATTTGGTGAAAGTATACTTGTATCTATACAGTGCATTCACCGTAGTTCCTTCTCTCCACCTCGAATGGAAAGAAATTTTTATATTATCCCTACCACAAACATATGGTGGGAGGGCAGACTGAGATGGAAAGAATAGGAGAGATTGTTTAAAATTCATCACTTTCTAGAAGAGTGGGGGAACTAACATTTCCAGGCACTAGGCTAGCCAATTATATACAGTGACTCATTTAATTACTCAATTAATATAAGGTGAGCATAATCACTTCTTCACTCTATCACATTATCTGCTTCAATTACACTGCCTGGTTTTCTTCTTTAACACTATCTGAGATTATCTTGTTCATCAATTTTTCTCCTCCCTTCCTACTTCACATCGCCCCTACCTCAGCATTTCAATAAAACTCCATGAGAACAGGGATGTTATTTCTCAACTGTATTCTCATCACCTATGAGGTGGTCAATTAACACCTGTTGAGTAAGTCCATTATAGTGGTTCTTAAACTCTTGAATCAAGGATGCACACTAATCTTTTCCCATCGACGTGTAGATTATTCTGTTGAATATTTCTGGTTTTGAAACCTCACATTTAGTCCAACTCTCCCACTTTTCAGATGAGACTGAAGTCTGCTGCGGGCCCCGGCTTTTGTTTTTTAAGGTAGCTTTCACATCCTTGGAGCCTTTAAACATGAACCACAATTGCCCAGGCACACCCTCTCCCTGCCCCAACTTGCTTTCAACTTGATTATATTTGTCATTTTTTTTTTTTTTTATGTTTTTTTTTTGGCCGTGCCATGCGGCATTCGGGATCTTAGTTCCCTGAGCAGGGATCAAACCCATACTCCCTATAGTGGAAGCACGGAGTCTCAACAACTGCCCTGCCAGGAAGTCCCCAACTTGATTATATTTGAATTCTACCTCTAAGCAGATCTAGATTCCTGCTCAGGGACCATTAAAGCCATCTATGATAATTCCAAAATTGATGTTGGCACAAGTTCTCTCTGTTCTTAAGAATTTGATGTTTCCTATAAACTTTGCCTACATATCTTTAAACAATTTAGAATGGTCATTGTTAAGATCAAGCTCCCCTAATCCCTCTACTTCCCAAAGTAGCACACACTAATAGAAAAACAAGACTAATATTAAGTTTAAAGCTCAAACACAGTCTGTGTTTTCATGAACACAAACACAACCCCAAAAGGAAGAAAAAATTACAACATTCTATTATTCTTTACATCATTTTATATGCATATTTCTGATCAATAACTGCTTCTTACACTGGGAATTTATCCCAGTAAACTACGGCTTTAAGGAATACATTAAGTCTCCAACCAAAATGTGATCTAGGGGAAGTATGGTATGTTAAACAGCTAGAGACAGCATGGGTGCACAAAACTCACTTGCACCAAACTCACAATCAAGCATGCCAAGGCCCAAGTGGCATCCAGCCATCCCTTGTTTAGAAAACCAAGTTTAATTTGAATTACTTAAGCAACTGGATTTTGTGCTGATGCATTTTTCAGTGAATTGTGGGGGATGGAAAGCTTAGCCCAAGATAATTGAATTGCTAAAATATTTGCCTTCTGATTTAGAATTTTAAAGTAACTTTTGTTACAAATTCCCATATAATTGTTTCATATCCAAATTAAACCTGCCACATTTTCTCTCCCCTATAACCCTGATTGATTCAAGCTGCAGATTAACATTCCTTTTCTCTCCCCTTCAATTTATTCTGTCCATTTTTCAGGGTGTATTGAACGTCCTCACAATTCACAATAGAAATATCACAATAACTGCAGAGAAAATGTGGGCTGTCATAAACTACCAAAGCATGTTCTTGATTCAGAAATCCCAGAGGGCCTGTGTCTTCAAAGTAGATTTGTTCTCCACATATAAGCTTCATTTGTACATATTTAATTGTGATCTCATTCTCTATGGAAGAAAATGTTTCATTGGCTCTGATTTCCTTCTGATGTTTCTATCCCAGTTTGTTAATATTCTTGGTTCCTGCTTCATAGCCTTCAGAGCTACCCAAACTAGAAAAGTGCTTTGCTTGTACTTCAGGGATGGGAGTGGGAATGAAATTGCTTTCTGGTTCTGAAACTCCTCAATTTTAAAAAAGGAAATAAAAACTTCCCAAAGAGGGTAGGTGAATATATTGCCAAGCTTGCCTTGTGCTCTTGGGTTTAATGTACAGAACTGTACATAATTATTTAGAAGAGTTCTCATATAAAGCCATGCCAGTGAAAATAGCTTTGCCAAATTTATCATAGGCTGCTACAGGCTGAGACACTGGCGCCACCTCAAAGAAATTCACATTTGCTAATATGAACTAGTAATTTTTGTTTTATTGTGCCTTTTGGGGGGAAACATCCTTTCTAATAAAAAGATACATCATCATTTCTCAGTATAAAAAATCAATTTTTGTATTGACAAGAATAATTAATCTTTTCCCTGTTATCTGTGTGGGACCAACTAGCAGTCAAAAAATTTAAATTTGATAAAAATTTTTATTTGGTCTTGACCTGCTATCTTCCTGCTCTCTGATTGCCTTCTCCAGAAGCTTTTAGGCTTCAAAAATTCACATAGTGAGACTTTTTCTCTAGATTTTGGTTTTATCAATTAGAGAATTTGCCTTCTAATGAGTATTAAAATAAACTTCAAAATTATTTTTCTTTTTAAAAATATCTCTCAAAAGGGAGCCCTAGTGCACTGTTAGTGGGAATGTAAATTGGTGCAGCCACTATGGAAAACAGTATGGTGGTTTCTCAAAAGAACTAAAAATAGAACTACCATATGATCCAACAAGTCCACTTCTGGGTATTAATCCCCCAAAATGAAAATGTTAATTCAAAAAGATACATGTACCTCAATGTTCACAGCAATATTGTTTACAGTAGTCAAGATATGGAAGCAACCTAAGTGTTCATCTATAGATGAATGAATAAAGAAGATGTGGTGTGTATATATATACCATATATATACAATGGAATACTACTCAGCCACACACACAAAAAAATGAAATTTTGCCATTTGCAACAACATGGATGGATTTGGAGGGTATTATGCTAAGTGAAATAAGTCAGACAGAGAAAGACAAATACTTTATGATACCACTTATATGCGGGGTCTAAAAAATAAAGCTAAAAAATATAACAAAATAGAAAAAAAAATTTAATTTGAGAACACAGGAATTAAATGATTTAACTGGTGAGCCAGGGTCCAAAGACAAGTGACTCATAATATTATTGCTTCTGCTTGTTTTACAATATATTGCAGAACTGTTTATAATTTATTAAATGGGTTTATAACTGGTTGGGGGGGGGATTGAGCTGAATAGATGGAACTATTTTAAAATAAAAATAAAATTAAAAACATAGCATTTCTTTACTTCTGATGACTAACCCTCATTAATAGCAGCTAGTTTTTACGTTTTATAAATTTTGGAATCATCTTTATTTGTAAGTTGAAAAAATGATATAATTTTGTTTTATTATTTAGATTTGCTTATCTGATAACAGTCCTCTAGAGAGGAAAAGGATTAGTATCTATTACTTATATAGCACTTTTTAAAGTGCACTGACATAGAAAACAAACTTATGGTTTCCAAAGGGGAAAGAGAATGGGGAGGAGGGATAAATTAGGAATCTGGGATTAACAGATAAACACTACTATATATAAAATAGATAAACAACAAGGACCTGACTGTATAACACAGGGAACTATATTCAATACCTTGTAATAACCTTAATGGAAAAGAATCTGAAAAAGAATCACACCTGAAACAATGTAAATCAACTATAAAAGTCAAAAAAAAAGGATCTATTGGAAGTGTGTTCTATAATCTGAGAGGGAAGAACTGAGCATGTAACACTAACCTTATCTGATTCAAATTAATCCTTTAAAATGTTCCATGGAAACAAGAACATCTGCCAGCCCTAAGTAACCAAAGAGATAGAGATTTTAGCTAATCAAACTAGAGAATTAGATTCTCTTAGTAGAACAGAATCAGGCATCCACTAGGAAGAAGACACTGTAGAAACCATTGCAGTGGCAGATGGAAGATACCTCAACATGTAGTGACCTAAGAACAAGATAAAGACAAAAGGCTATGTTTTCTCTCAAAGTTGACCAGAAGCACTGCTATTACTGAAATTAATTAATGCACATTTTGATTGGTCAATTCTGAATTGTTTTAGGAAATTTGAGTGTTCCAGCTGAGACTATTGGGAGTGGTGACTGGCTTATTGTATAAGAGTCTCAAATAGTCTAGATATTAATTTATGTTCCAAGGAATATCAGTAACATATTCTTTATCCTTCATCAGCCTGAGTAGCTTTCATAAAGGATATAACAGTTTTGAGAACTTAGAAGCAGAAAAAATCCAAAAATGTGTTAAATCACTCTCCTCTAGGTTCTTTGACCTGATGATCAAGGCCTCTATTTTGTCCTCTGTTCTATACCTCTGTGCTGAGTTCAGCTCTCCTCTTTCACATCCCACCTAAATGATCCATGGGCAAGTTCAGATTTACATTATTATCATCAGATTCTTTTTTAGCCTAACTACACCAAAGCACACCTTCCAAATGTCCCAGTGTAACCTATGCATGATGCAAAATCTATTTCTTAATCTAATGCTCAGATCACAATTTTTGACATTGCAACATCAGCATTAATTTTGAAACCTTGGCAAGAACCAAAGCATCATTCCTACCTAGGTGCCTAACAGTGCAGGGCTCTGAGACTTTGAAAAGCAAGAGCAACTTTTCTTTGTTTTCCATCTGCACAAAGCATACAAACTTCCACCAACTGAGTAATGCAAATTTAGTCAGCCATCTAATAATATTTCTAAATCTCATTACATTTCAGTATGAGAACTTACAAAAGACCCCCAAAAGTCACATTACAGTGTCTGATCTACAAGGCAAAGAAAAAATAGCTTGCAGTTTACCTTCCAAGGAAACAAAATTTTAAAAAGCATACACAAAACACTTCAATGTAACATTTTATGCACATTGCCACCAGAGGAACGAGCTGAAAGACCAAATGTTCTCATATCCGGCTATCCAGCTTCTTTTAACACAACTAGTGAAAAGAGGAATGATTATTTGTGTAATGTGAATATGACTGAAGTAGCCAACTTGTAACCTGCACGCATTTCTTTACACTGCTCATGCACAGACAAGCATGCTGTTCCCAGCCAGGAGATCAGGACAGAATCTAGTACTGATTTGGTTCTGTTGGTGCACACCTGGCATCACCAAAAGTTTTAACTCAGCCAGTCACCTGATAACTTACAGCTATTTTGGTCTACTTTTGTTTGATCTGGAGCTTGGAATTATATTGTTTCCACTTCCAGTTTTAGTGTTCTTGTTTTAGTTTTAAGCTTTCTTATAATGAATGAATCACTGAGCAAGATATTACCTAAATAACAAAAATTCAGAACAAGCTTCCAGCTTTGTGTTGTCAATTACTATCTATATTAACTACTTTACCAACTAATCAGAGAAACACACAAACAGAAAAGTGATACTATTTTTCACATATCAAAATGGCAAATTTTAAAAATAGTAATAATCAGAGTTGACAATGATGAGAGTAAATATTAATTGGTACAGCTTTTCAGATTGATATTTGGCAAAAATATTTTAATCCAGTGATTCCATAACTAGGAATTGATCTCAATGAAATTATCAGGGATGCAAACTAGAACATAGGAATAAAACAAATCTTCATTGAGCTGTGTATAATGGTGAAATACCAGAAACCACCTCAATAACAGGAATTAGATAATTTATTAAACTTCTATATGTAGAGCTACTATTCAGCCATTCCTTGATTAAGAGCAAGAATTTTATGAATGGGAATACTCTCATTATAAAACATTAATGTAATTCAGTATAGAACATTACATTGTAGTAGACCAGAATATGCCACTCCAAAATATGCCTCTTTGGTATAAGAATTATTTTTAGCTTATTATTTTGAGAAACAGCAGACACAGGGAACCTCTGAGAACAGTATAAGTTACGCTTTCATAGAGAAATTTACATTTATATAGAAAATCTCTGTTTGCAAGGGTGTCTTCCTCTCAGTACCAGGAAGAAAAAGATGACTCTAAATCACAAGAGACTCTTACCAATGGAGAAGGCACCGATTTAAATCTGCATAATAAACCTCACCCATGTTCACTGTATTTTTCATGGTCACCTTCTCATAACTTGCTTCCCCCAACTCTTATTCCTTTGTTTTAATTGAAGATGGTATTTAAACCCAAATCCTAGCCACTTCTTTTGAGTTACTAATCCCAGAGTTTCTCCCATGTGTATATGAAATATACATGCTAATAAACTTGTTTGTTTTTCTCTTGTTAGTCTTTTGTTACAGGAGCTCCAGTTCCTCAAGGATAGAAGGAAAATATACTTTTCCTCCTCTACAATACAAAATTAAATAAAATGAAGTCTGGTTGCTCTCAACTTCATTAACAAGACATTGATTGTCTTATAAAACTCCAATAGGATGTGACTTCCTGAGCAGTCATAGATTTTAGGTCAGCTTCAAAAAGAGACCAAGAAGAATGGGGAATTATTAGGATAATATGTTGAAAGTGGACACATGTTCCTCTCTCAGGTTCAAGTGACTTTTAATAACTGATTGTCTGCTATTGGGACTCCAGACCCCAATTTTGACCAAGCCTCTGATTTGATCTATACCAGGGTTCACAATATGGAAAGAATGTGGTAAGGTGTACTGTTGTTACACTGGGCCACAAGCCTGGTAGATGGCTTCCATTAGAAGTTAGCAACATATCTGGTCACAGAAAAATTCAAGCTATTTTTTTCCAACCATGTTCCCAAATTATACCGTATTTAATTGTTTGTTACAAAGAATTGCTCCCCAAATTAGTAGGTTTTACTAATTAAACTAGTTTCATACCCTTAATCCCATTAAAAATATCCTGAAAGATTTTATTTAAGCCCAAGTTGCTTTAAAATAGAAAAATCTCAGCATTGTAATTAACCAAATTTTACTATGTGAAACACACACACAAAATATATGAACAAAGACATATGGAAAAACTCACATAAAAGAATCCAAGTGGTCCAGATATATATGGCATTTTCATTCCCAAGAGATATTTGACTTGTGAAGTCACGACATGGGTGGCAGCCCCAGTTGTCATCGCACTGATCACAGGCTCTGTAAGCAGGAATGTGGCACTACCCAGTTGTAGCACAAACATGGCCACCTAAGAGGACAAAGGAAGATGAAACTTCCCAAGCTTCCTAGAAGGATTAATATCTGACACATTTTCATTTTCAATACACAGATATAGGGAACTGATGTGAAATGTGTTCCTTAAATTTTATATATTCAATAGCTTGAATTTTCTTGAGAACATTACTAGTTTCCAAGATTTCCCAGACGATTTTGGGTATGATTACAAGTGCTTCAGTTAAAGTTAACACAGTCTTTTTCTGAATATTGACTCATTTTCTCTTTTCCCAATAATATATGTTACAAAAAAGAAAATATGTTCAAATCAGTTAATATATGGGGTTCTGTGGGGAAAAATAAAATTTGCGTTATCATATCTATATTTTTTTAAAAATCCAAAGGACATGATTCACTACTTTATACCCAGTAGGCTTAAAACTTCAAAAGCATTGAGGAGAAAAAGCCATTTCTTGAGTTTCTGCCAGGTTCTGAGAAATGGAAACCTGCTGTTTTGACTAGATACTCCATCAAGTAGCTGTAAAGGGCAAATATTAATAGGAAAACATCAGGACTTATGTGTATATGGAGAAGAGCAAAAGACAGAAATAGGTTAAAGGTATATGTCTTAAGAAACCCAGGAATCAGTAGGAAAGTCATTCTCCTTAAACTTTTCCTTTCTGCTCCTAGCATCATGCTCCATTGCAAAACTATTTCATGGCCAGACAAAATCATCTCATCTGAGTAGAAGCTGTGCATTGAGCTCTGCTGGGCAAAAGATGGCAGCAAAAATCAATTCTCTTTTCTCTACTAACTACTAACATTGCAATGATTAGTTCAGAGAAAGAACTTTTAGGAGATGGCCCACTCTTTGACTGAATGCATCCATGTAAACTCAGTCATAGAGATTTGTTGTTTTGAAAGTAACATTAAATTATATTCATGAGTATCCACACTGGAAAATGAACACAAAGTGGGTCACGCTGATATATCCTCTTAATGTGTTAATTATAATATTTAGGTCAGGTCTTAAAATTCTTGTTGGAAAATAAGATTAACTATTAAAGAAAGCAAAGGAAAGAATAACAATGAGATCTCCTTCTATGAAGAGGTCACAGTGATAAAAATGAGAAGTATAAAGTGCTATCTAAGTACCACCAGAGCATACATTGCAAAATATATCATTTCCATCATATCACAATGCCCCTTGGCCAAAAGCAGTAATACTCTAAACTTGTATTAGGGTGGAGTTTTCTGGGCTCAAATCTGAAAACTTAAGTTCTGATTCTGGCTCTAACACATCCTAGTTTTTGTGACTATAGAAAGTCTGTTAAAAATGTCCAAGCCTCATGATCTATAAATAATTAGAATGATATCTGCCCTATTGATATTGCAGAATTGTTGTAAAATGAATATGAAATAATATATGAAAGAGCTTTGAAACCTGTAAAATGTGCAACATATGCGATGTACCTTGAATGTCATAAGGTGCCATATATATTTACCCAGCATGGAAAACTAGCCATGAGATTTCAAAATGTAGAAAGGGCCACACCATATTTTCCATTTCTGGAGAACATGAACAAATTTATCAGTGCAAAAAGAAATGTATTTGAACTGTTTGCATCTATGTGTCAGTTTGTCAAATAGAAATGTCCCAAGGGAAATACCCAATCAATCAATAGTATAGATACAGTTGGAACACACTGATTCATAGTCTGTTGATCTTCATCCTGAAAACACAATTAGTTAAGAAAAATATTGAACCAATTTTTCCCAAGTTATCTTTTACTAGTTAATTCCAAATTATGACACTAACTCTTAAAGGCCATGAGGATGAAATTAGCATATTATTGGGGTAACATGAACTCCAGAGAGTTGGATTTTCATTTCAGCTAAATGCAGTATACAAGCAATCCAAATCTTTGAAATTGTGAAACCTGTTTGCATATATGGAATTTTATGCATACATGGAATGTTAGAAAGTTCTTATCTGTATGCCAAGAAATCTTATTTTCATTTATTTTGAGAAGCAAACTCCTTTGGGAGGCCTCTTATAGATCATCACCATTTTACTTTCTGGTTTTTATTTGTTTCCTACCCAGCATCTACTTAAAAGGGTTAATGATTTCTCATGCCTGAGAAACAAACATCACCTAACCTGAAGTGAGTGATACACCAACAACTTCCAGCTAACCACCATCTTCTAGTAGCAACTTCTTTGCCATTTCCACAACCTGAAAGCTACAAATGGAAGGGTATGGGAAAAGTTCGAGATATAAAAAGAGTTCAGCCCTTTCAAATGTTCAAAATATATGTACCTACCTTACAATATAAATCAAAAAGGTGAAGTATCCTCCTTTAAAACTTATCCAAATACTCAAAGTATTTTTGTAATATTCTACTCGTACACATTTTTATACTTTAAAAAAAATCTTCCCAGCAACGAATAAATTCCTAAAATGGAGAATTCTTGACTTTGAAAGTTCAACAAGCCCCTTAAGACCTTATTTCTGATACAAAATATTGTGTATGTGAAGGATGATTGCAAACATGTGAGATTTAGCTAAAAAGAAATTACTTTCTTCTGGATGACAACATTCTCCATAACCCAAAACAATGGCAGACATTTTAAGAGGGAAAAAGAGGAAGAGGAGGAGGGGGAGGGATAGGACAAGAAGGAGAAAGAAAAGAAGGAGAAATTTAAGAACTCCCCTTTCCCCAGCACCCAAATTTCAACAGTTTATTCACATCAAAATTAGGGATCTAGCATACAGAGGCTGAGGTACACAGGTTGAAGGCAGCAAGTACCTGTGCAACACAGGCTTTGTAAGAGGTGCCCACAGATGGAACTGTTGTTTCCAAGATTTTTCTGGAATTTAAGTATGTAAAATGAGGATCCTTCTAGAATATTTCGCTTGGAGGCCTAGTGTTTAAATTTTATGCCAATGTTAAACAATTTTTAAGCTAATGACTTAATAAAGAGCTAGATCAACGCCTTTTACTAATAATAAGAATGATGATAATTCTAATCTGGCTAGCCAATTCCCAAAACTTGCCCATGCAACATTTTATGAGAAAATAAATTTCTTACAATATATTTCAGCTGTTTGTAGTAATGTTGATGTTCTGGGCTAATGCTGAAAACCTCTGACACACATTATCAAGGTTCACTAGCATGATACTATTTGGTAATGCTTTTATAAACACCATATGTTCTATATAAATTGAATGTATGTCAGATTTCAGGCCATTTTTTGCAAGTGGCCTTCAAGTAGTGAAAAAAGAAAAGAGTGCATAGCAAACAACTATACTACCCAAGTGGATGGAATATTGCATGCATTTCAGGTTTTGTCAGTTTGTCTGCAGTCTGGCTCTCACATTATAACAAATCACTTATTTGTTTGTTCAGTGAATATTTATTGAATACCTACTAGGGGCAAGGCACAACACTGTTGCAGAATACAGAGATAAAGATATAGTTCACACTTTGTAAGACCTTATAAAGTGAGATGAAATGTTGATGTTGGGAGCAGGGAATGTTAACCAGGAGCATAAAGAACTGTAATGCAGGTGTTAATAGGAAGGTAAGGTCTAAGAAGCTGTTTGAGTGGGAACTAAAACCCTAAAAGCCCTTTGTTCTCTACTGAGTATGGTATGCAGCTTTGAGGGAGAGAGCTAAATTGCTCGTGATAATAGGAGAACAACTGAGTACTGTGTAGGGATATGGCAGAAAAAACCTCTGTGTGACAAGAGAACATGAGAAAAAAATGTCAAATGGATACCTATGAGGTTATGTGCTGTGGAATTCAGAATATAAAGCCGTTCTCCATACTATTCAGTAATAAAAAGGAATGGCCTATCAAGCCATGCAAAGACATGGATGAATCTTAAATGAATATTGTAAGTGAATGAAGACAGTCTGGAAAGGTCACATACTGCATGATTTCATTTATATGACTTTCTATAAAAGGCAAAACTATAGAGACAGTAAGCAGATCCATAGTTGCCAGGGGCTTAGGTGTTGGAAAGTATGTAAAAGGCGAAACATAGGGAAATTTTTATGATGGTGAAACTATTCTGTATGATACTATAATGGTGTATATATGACATTAAGCATTTGTCAAAACCCATGAACCTTAATGTGTGCAAATATTTAGAAAATCATTTGGAGGTCAGGAGACCCCAGGATGGAATGCAGAATGTGACAAAGAATCTAACTGATGACCAATGCTTCATTTATTCTCTATATATGTTTTGCCTTTTCTAGAGTGTCATTTAAATGGACTCATACAATATACCGATTTTTCAGACTTGCTAAATGTATGAACAAACCTCACTGAAAGGAATGCAGAAAATGTGCTCATGTGAATAACTCTGGAAATTGGTAAAGAATGTAAAACCAAAGGCAAAAAAGAAACACTGTACTTGAGTTGATACAGTTATTTCCCATGGGAGTAGAGGTTAACAATTCTGAAACCACTATAAATATACACTGGAATTGAAAAATCAAGTAAATGGATGGTCGACAGTGGGAGCCAGGTTTCTCACTATTGAATAAGTTATAGACAAGCAAGGGGAGAAGGCTAGAATGATCAGTATAGGAGGGATAAGAGTTGCAGACATCAATAGGAAACTATGTTTAGTTTAACACAGATATAGATGGATACATTTAGAAATATATAGGTATGTTTACATACTTTTGTTGATATACACACATATATGTCCTTGCTGTGTCAGCTGAAATGGCTTAGAAGCCAACAACACCCCTGTGGCACACCTCACACCCAGATCTTAATCTCTAATACCATTGTCCAATGAAAGAAACCAGATCTCCTTAGAAAAATGGTTGATTCTAGGACTAGGGTAGGAAATATACACTATGAGCCTGGATCATCTTGTAGTGCCAGAAAGTGAAAAAGAACTCCAAAATTAAATAACAAACAAACAAACAAATAAATAAGTGGGAGTATATTAAGGAGGGACATAGAAGCCAACTGAAAAAAAGCTCCCAATGTTCAAAGCTAGAACAATCTGAAGAACAACATAAAGTAGTATTGAATTATAACCCAAAGGATAAAATAAATATGCTTGAATCCATACTGATATAAATGATTGATTAAATTTTAAAATGGGAGAGCTGGAAAACTACTGTTCAGAAGAATTCCAGTAATTTATGTAGATAATCCCCACTCTTTATCTTAACTCTCCTTTAACATAACTCTCACATGTTAAGAGTGGTCTGGGCATATTGACTTCTTTCCAAAAAATGCAGTATGGAAAAGTGGAAAATAGAGTAACTTAGAGAAACCTAACAAACTAACACTAGTTCAACCAGGTGATCCAGGTTAACATTAAGAGTGATAAGTTATGTTGATAGTCGATACTCTTAATAAGATGTGATGAGAATATCACTCTGTCTCTTTCATTTTCCTCTCCAAAACCCACAACCCCAGTTTAATCATAAGAAAAACATCAGACAAATCCCAATTGAGGGACATTCTAGAGAATACTGACCAGTAGTCCTCACAACTCTCAAGATCATCAAACACAAGAAAAGTCTCAGACATTTTCACAGTTAAGAGGAGCCTACCGGGAGACAAGACAACCAAATGTAATGTGGTATACCAGATGGAATCCTGGAACAAAAAAGAACATTAGGTAAAATTTAAGGAAACCTGATTACCATATATGGACTTTACTTAACAGCCATGTATCAATCTGATTCATTAGTTGTGACTAATACACCATGCTAATGTAGATATTAATAATAGGGGAAACTGTGGGTGGGTGGGGTATGTGGCAACTGTGTGTACTATCCTTGCAACTTTACTGAAAATCAAAAATTAGTCTAAATCAAGGTTTGTTTTTTAAAAAAGGAAAGAAAAGGAAAGAAAACCTCCTCTACCTCTCTCACAGAAACTTCAGGTAAGTCTACATTTCTCCAACATGCATGTGTTGTTTAATATGAATTCCTGAGTTCTGCATACATGGGGACAGGGGAAAAGAGGGACTCTAGAAGCTCCAGGCAGCTGGGTTTCAGAGGCATGATATGTGTAAATAACCACACCAAGACAAGTCTGCACACATATAAAAGAGAGGAATAGAAAACGTGCCACTAGTTTTCAGAAGGAGAATGCAATACTGCTGGACAGGGATAAAATTGTATCTTGACACCTAAGGAATCCAAGAAGAAAGAAGTTATTAGAAAGCATTTCAGAAAGAGGGAAGAATATGAGTATAAAGGAGGACAGCATGGGATATGCTCAGAAGACATGGCATTGTGAGTTTAGAAGAACAACTAGCCAAAAGGGAGTAATAAAAAATAAAGCAAGACATTTTGAAGTCAAAGTATATAACACCTTAAAAATAGTGAAAAGAGAGTTTTCCAGGTGTGAAGGTCCTCACTCTTCCATACATTTATTAAACACTTAATTCTGCAAACAAGTGTGGCTCAAAACACTGGCTCAAAAATCAGAGCTGTGCTTTGGTAGGATCAATCTGATGATAAAATGTGAAACAACTAGCTGGTTTAAAAGGTTAGTATGAGAAGAGTAGCAAGAGGAAAAAGGACAAAAGCAGCTAAACTGGACATAGCAGGAATGGAGAACAGATATGAGACAAATATTGAATTATCCAGTAGGCAGACTTATCATATGTTTAGGAAACAAACACAAATTATTTTTTATTTGATTTTTTATTGTGGAATATATCAGAAATTCACAGGGCTTAAGAATTATTTTATTTGGAATTGCATGTTTGAAGGCAGCCTCATAATCTTTTCAGTTCTCAGACTTTTCTAGATAAAAAAAGCCTCTAAAGCAAGAGGCAGTGAGAATCAGAACTGCTAGGGATGGACAACAATTTGACTCTTCTGCCTTCCATTCTGCTCTAGCTAAAGAAAATGAAAAAGTTTTAAAATGGGATGACTGGAGCATGATATTATTAAAAGAACACAGGAGTGGGGGTTGTAGGAGTGGTTGTATTTTTATTTTTCTTCAAGTGTTGTCTGGGGGATAGTTGTGAGAAGAGGTGGGAGATTTCATTGACTAAGTCTTCACATTTGAGCTAGATGGATCTGACAAAATCCATGACCAAACTAGAAAATTATAATACATTTTCTTACTCTTTTTTCATTAAGAATTGTGTTAAAATTTAAATGGCTATAGACACATTCCCTATCTTCTTGTGGGGGATGGAGGGAGAAAATGATAAATTAGAAAAGGTAAAAATAAAATCTCAATTTAATTTTGGTTATTTGACATAGTGATACTACTAGCATTAAATTGATCTTATTCTTATACAAGTTATTCAACTCATATTTATTCTCTACCAGCTGTTAGAATTATAGAGGCCAACAATCTCTGTTCTATAGAAACTAACAGTCCAGAGAGACAGTCAAGATGGCGGAAGAGTAAGATGTGGAAATAACCTTCCTTCACACAAATACATCAGAAATACATGTACATGTGGAACACTCCTACAGAACACATACTGATGCTGGCATAAGACCTCAGACTTCCCAAAAGGCAAGAAACTCCCCACGTACCTGGGTAGGGCAAAAGAAAAAAGAGAAAAAAGAGACAAAAGAATAGGGATGGGACCTGTACCACTGGGAGGGAGCTGTGAAGGATGAAAAGTTTCCACACACTAGGAAGCCCATACACTGGCAGAGAGGGGGGATGGTGGGGGAGAAGCTTTGGAGCCACAAAGGAGAGCACAGCAACAGGGGTGCAGAGAGCAAAGTGGAGAGATTCCTGCACAGAAGATCAGTGCCGACCAGCACTCACCAGCCTGAGAACCTTGTCTGCTCACCTGCCAGCCGGGACGGGTGGGGGCTAGGAGCTGAGGCTCGGGATTTGGAGGTCAGATCCCAGGGAGAGGACTGGGGTTAGCTGCGTGAACACAACCTGAAGGGGACTAGTGCACCACAGCTAGCCGGGACGGAGTCCAGGAAAAAGTCTGGACGTGCCTAAGAGGCAAGAGACCATTGTTTCATGGTGCACGAGGAGAGGGGATTCAGAGTACCGCCTAAAGAAACTCCAGAGAGAGGTGCAAGTGGAGGCTATCAGCGCAGACACCAGAGACGGGCATGAAACGCTAAGGCTGCTTCTGCAGCCACCAAGAAGCCTGTGTGCGAGCACAGGCCACTATCCACACCTCCCCTCCCAGGAGCCTGTGGAGCCTGCAATTGCCAGGGTCCCGTGATCCAGGGACAACTTCCCCGGGAGAATACACAGCACACCTAAGGCTGTTGTAACGTCACGCCAGTCTCTGCCACCACAGGCTTGCCCCACATTCTGTACCCCTCCCTCCCCCCCGCCTAAGTGAGCCAGAGCCCCCTAATCAGCAGCTCCTTTAACTCCGTCCTGTTTGAGTGAAGAACAGATGCCCTCAGGCGACCTACACGCAGAAGGAGGGCCAAATCCAAAGCTGAACCCCAGGAGCTGTGCAAACAAAGAAGAAAATGGGAAATCTCTCCCAGCAGCCTCAGGAGAAGCAGATTAAATCTCCACCATCAACTTGATGTCCCTGCATCTGTGGAACAACTGAGTAGACAACGAATCATGCCAAAATTGAGGTGGTGGACTTTGGGAGCAATGATATATGTATATTTTTCATTTTTCTCTTTCTGTGAGTGTGTATGTATATGCTTCTTTGTGTGATTTTGTCTGTATAGCTTTGCTTTTACCATTTGTCCTAGGGTTCTGTCTGTTCTTTTTTTTTTTCTTTAGTATAGTTTTTAGCACTTGTTATCATTGCTGGACTTGTTTTTTGATTTGGTTTCTCTCTTCTTTCTTTCTTTTTCTTCTTTTTTTATTACTTTATAATTTTTTTATTTTTAATAATTATTTTTTTATTTTAATAACTTTATTTTATTTATTTTTCTTCCTTTCTTTCTTTCTTTTTTTCTCCCTTTTCTTCTGAGCCATGTGGCTGAGAGTGTCTCGGTGCTCCGGCCAGGTGTCAGGCCTGTGCCTCTGAGGTGGGAGAGCTGAGTTCAGGACACTGGTCCACCAGAGACCTCCTGGCTCCATGTAATATCAAATGGTGAAAGCTCTCCGAGAGATCTCCATCTCAAGGCTAAGACCCAGCTCCACTGAACGACTAGCAAGCTACAGTGCTGGACACCCTATGCCAAACAACTAGCAAGACAGGAACACAATGCCACCCATTAGCAGAGAAGCTGCCTAAAATCATAACAAGGTCAGAGACAGCCCAAAACATACCACCAGACGTGGTTCTGCCCACCAGAAAGAAAAGATCCAGCCTCATCCACCAGAACGCAAGCACCAGTCCCCTCCACAAGGAAGCCTACACAACCCACTGAACCAGCATTAGCTACTGGGGCAGACACAGAAAACAATAGGAACTATGAACCTGCAGCCTGGAAAAGGAAACCCAAAACACAGTAAGCTAAGCAAAATGAGAAGACAGAGAAACACACAGCAGATGAAGGAGCAAGGTAAAAACACAAAAGACCAAACAAATGAAGAGGAAATAGGCAGTCTACCGGAAAAGGAATTCAAAGTAATGATAGTAAAGATGATCCAAAATCTTGGAAATAGAATGGAGAAAATACAAGAAACGTTTAACAAAGAACTAGAAGAACTAAAGAGCAAACAAACAATGATGAACAACACAATAAATGAAAGTAAAAATTCTCTACAAGGAATCAATAGCAGAATAAGTGAGGCAGAAGAACGGATAAGTGACCTGGAAGATAAAATAGTGGAAATAATTACCTCAGAGCAGAATATAGAAAAAAGAATGATAAGAATTGAGGACAGTCTCAGAGACCTCTGGGAAAATATTCAGTGCACCAACATTCGAATTATAGGGGTCTCAGAAGAAGAAGAGAAAAAGAAAGGCACTGAGAAAATATTTAAAGACATTATAGTTGAAAACTTCCCTAATATGGGAAAGGAAATAGTCAATCAAGAACAGGAGGTGCAGGGAGTCCCATACAGGATAAATCCAAGGAGAAACATGCTAAACAAATATTAAACAACCATCAAAAATTAAATACAGAAAAAATATATTAAAAGCAGCAAGGGAAAACCAAGAAATAACATACAAGGGAAACCCTATATGGTTAACAGCTGATCTTTAAGCAGAAACTCTGCAAGCCAGAAGGGAGTGGCAGGACATATTTAAAGTGATGAAAGGGAAAAAACTACAACCAACATTACTCTAAACAGCAAGGATCTCATTCAGATTTGACAGAGAAATTAAAACATTTACAGACCAGCAAAAGCTAAGAGAATTCAGCACCACCAAACCAGCTTTATAACAAATGCTAAAGGAACTCTAGGCAGGAAACACAAGAGAAGGAAAAGACCTACAATAGCAATCCCCCCAAAATTAAGAAAATGGTAATAGAAAAATACACATTGATAACTACCTTAAATGTAAATGGATGAAATGCTCCAACCAAAAGACATAGACTAGCTGAATGGATACAATTACAAGACCCGTATATATGCTGTCTACAAGAGACCCACTTCAGACTTAGGGACACATACATCCTGAAAGTGAGGGGATGAAAAAAGATATTCTATGCAGATGGTAATCAAAAGAAAACTAGAGTAACAATTCTCATAACAGACAAAATGGACTTTAAAATAAAGACTATTACAAGAGACAAAGAAGAACACTACATAATGATCAAGGTATTAATCCATGAAGAAGATATAACTGTAATATTTATAATTGTAAATATTTATGCACCCAACATAGGAGCACCTCAATACATAAGGCAAATACTAACAGCCATAAAAGGGGAAATCGACAGTAACAAAATGATAGTATAGGGGATTTTAACACCCCACTTTCACCAATGGACAGATCATCCGAAATGAAAATAAATAAGGAAACACAGCTTTAAATGATACATTAAACAAGATGGACTTAATTGATAATTATAGGACATTCCATCCAAAAACAACAGAATACAATTTCTTCTCAAGTGCTCATGGAACATTCTCCAGGATAGATCATATCTTGGGTCACAAATCAAGCCATGGTAAATTTAAGATAATCGAAATCATATCAATTACCTTTTCTGACCACAACACTATGAGACTACATATGAATTACAGGGAAAAATCTGTAAAACATACAAATGCATAGAGGCTAAACAATACACTACTTAATACCAAGAGATCACTGAAGAAATCGATGAGGAAATCAAAAAATACTTAGAAACAAATGATAATAAAAACACAATGACCCAAACCTATGGGATGTAGCAAAAGCAGTTCTAAGAGGGAAGTTTATAGCAATACAATCCTACCTCAAGAAACAAGAAACATCTCAAATAAAAAACCTAACCTTACACATAAAGTAAGAAGAGAAAGAAGAACAAAAAACCCCCAAAGTTAGCAGAAGGAAAGAAATCATAAAGATCAGATCAGAAATAAATGAAAAAGAAGTGAAGGAAACAATAACAAAGATCAATAAAACTAAAAGCTGGTTCTTTGAGAAGATAAACAAAATTGATAAACCATTAGCCAGAATCATCAAGAAATAATGGGCGAAGACTCAAATCAATAGAATGAGAAATGAAAAAGGAGAAGTAACAACTGACACTGCAGAAATACAAAGGATCATGAGAGATTTTTACAAGCAACTATATGCCAATAAAATGGATAACCTGGAAGAAATGGACAAATTCTTAGAAAAGCACAACCTTCTGAGACTGAACCAGGAAGAAATAGAAAGTATAAACATACCAATCACAAGCACTTAAAAAACTTACAACAAAAGCCCAGGACCAGACGGCTTCTCAGGTGAATTCCAGCAAAAAAAACTTCCAACAAAAGCTCAGGACCAGACGGCTTCTCAGCCGAATTCATCAAACACTTAGAGAAGAGCTAACACCTATCCTTCTCAAAATCTTCCAGAATATAACAGAGGGTGGGAAACTCCCAAACTCATACTATGAGGCCACCATCACCCTGATACCAAAACCAGACAAAGATGTCACAAAGAAAGAAAACTACAGGCCGATATCACTGATGAATTTAGATGCAAAAATCCTCAACAAAATACCAGCAAACAGCACATTAAAAGGATCATACATCACAATCAAGTGGGGTTTATCCCAGAAATGCAAGGATTCTTCAATATACACAAATCAATCAATGTGATATACCAGATTAAAAAATTGAAGGATAAAACCATACGATCATCTCAATAGATGGACAAAAAGCTTTCAACAAAATTCAACATCCATTTATGATAAATACCCTCCAGAAAGTAGGCATAGAGGGAACCTACCTCAACATAATAAAGGTCATATATGACAAACCAACAGCCAACATCTTTCTCAATGGTGAAAAACTGAAACCATCCCTTCTAAGATCAGGAGCAAGACAAGGGTTTCCCTCTCACCACTATTATTTAACATAGTTTACGAGGTTTTAGCCACAGCAATCACAGAAGAAAAAGGAATAAAAGGAATCCAAATCGGAAAAGAAGTAAAGCTGTCACTGTTTGCAGGTAAAATTATACTCTACATACAGAATCCTAAAAGCTCTACCAGAAAACTACTAGAACCAATGAATGAATTTGGTAAAGTAGCAGGATACAAAATTAACGCACAGGAATCTCTTGCATTCCTATACACTAATGATGAAAAATCTGAAAGAGAAATTAAGGAAACACTCCCATTTACCACTGTAACAAAAAGAATAAAATACCGAGGAATAAACCTATCTAAGGAGACAAAAGACCTGTATGCAGACAACTCTAAGACACTGATGAAAGAATTTAAAGATGATACAAACAGATGGAGAGATATACCATGTTCTTGGATGGGAAGAATCAACATTGTGAAAATGACTATACTACCCAAAGAAATCTACAGATTCAATTCCATCCCTGTCAAACTACCACTGGCATTTTTCACAGAACTAGAACAAAAAATTTCACAATTTGTATGGAAACACAAAAGACCCCAAATAGCCAAAGCAATCTTGAGAAAGAAAAATGGAGCTGGAGGAATCAGGTTCCCGGACTTCAGACTATACTACAAAGCTACAGTAATCAAGACAGTATGGTACTGGCACAGAAACAGAAATATAGATCAATGGAACAGAATAGAAAGGCCCGAGATAAACCCACGCACATATGGTCACCTTATTTTTGGCAAAGGAGGCAAGAATATACAATGGAGAAAAGACAGCCTCTTCAATAAGTGGTGCTGGAAAAACTGGACAGCTACATGTAAAAGAATGAAATTAGTACACTCTCTAATGACATACACAAAAATAAACTCAAAATGGATTAAAGACCTAAATGTAAGGCCAGACACTATAAAACTCTTAGAGGAAAACCTAGGCAGAACTCTATGACATAAATCACAGCAAGATCCTTTTTGACCCACCTCCTAGAGAAATGGAAATAAAAACAAAAATAAACAAATGGGATCTAATGAAACTTAAAAACTTTTGCACAGCAAAGGAAACCATAAACAGGATGAAAAGACAACCCTCAGAATGGGAGAAAATATTTGCAAATGAAGCAACTAATAAAGGATTAATCTCCCAAATTTACAAGCAGTTCATGCAGCTCAATATCAAAAAAACAAACAACCCAAACCAAAAATGGGCAGAAACCCTAAATAAACATTTTTGCAGAGAAGATTTACAGATTGCCAATAAACACATGAAATCATGCTCAACATCACTTATCATTAGAGAAATGCAAATCAAAACTACAATGAGGTATCACCTCACACCAGTCAGAATGGCCATCATCAAAAAATCTACAAATGATAAATGTTGGAGAGGGTGTGGAGAAAAGGGAACCCTCTTGCACTGTTGGTGGGAATGTAAATTGATACAACCACTATGGAGAACAGTATGGAAGTGCCTTAAAAAAAACTAAAAAATAGAACTACCATACGACCCAGCATTCCCACTACTTGGCATATACCCTGAGAAAGTCATAATTCAAAAAGAGTCATGTACCACAATGTTCATTGTAGCTCTATTTACAATAGCCAGGACATGGAAGCAACCTAAGCGTCCGTCAACAGATGAATGGAAAAAGAAGATGTGGCACATATTTACAATGAAATATTACTCAGCCATAAAAAGAAACGAAATTGAATTGTTTGTAGTGAGGTGACTCTATGACCTAGAGTCTGTCATAGAGAGTGAAGTAAGTCAGAAAGATAAAAAGAAACACCATATGCTAACACTTATATATGGAATAAAAAAAAAAAAAAAGCAGGTTATGAAGAACCTATGGGCAGGACAGGAATAAAGATGCTGATGTAGAGAATGGACTTGAGGACACAGGGAGGGGGAAGGGTAACCTGGGACAAAGTCAGAGAGTGGCATGGACTTATATATACTGCCAATTGTAAAATAGATAGGTAGTGGGATGCAGCTGTTTAGCACAGGCAGATCAGCACAGTGCTATTCGACCACCTAGAGGGGAGGGTGGGAGGGAGATACAAGAGGGAGGAGATATGGTGATATTTGTATATGTATAGGTGATTCACTTTGTCATAAAGCAGAAACTAACACACCATTGTAAAGCAATTATTCTCCAATAAAGATGTTAAAAAAAAAAGAATTGGTATGTTTAGCTATTGATTCTATATAAAAAAAAGAAACTAACAGTCCAGAAAGGGAGGTAAATACATGGAAAATATTTTCTGGTAGATGAGAAGTCCTATAATGTAAGTTATGAGCAATGTCTCATAGAAGAAGTAAGGATAATCACTTAAAACCATATTAAGAGATGTCAGTGAAGATTTGTCTGAGATGATTATATTTAAGCTGAGCCCTGAATGACATACAAGTGTTGTCATATAAATGGTGTTAGAAAGGACCTTGAAGGTCTCAAGAATGGCAGGTACACAGTTGTACAGCCAAGTCCATTGCCCTACCAGATACCAGAAAAGTCATGCCTAGCACACAGGCTGCTGCTACTCTTAAGGAGATAAAATGTTGGAGAGAACTAGCACAATGCCTGGCCGGAGCAGGTGCTGGATTGAATTTCCTTGCTTCCTTTCTCAGTATTAGTTTAAAAAGCTGTGTAGCATAGCACTTAAGAGACTGTATACTGAGTCCAACTCCTACCCGCCAATTCCTAACTATGAGATTCTAAATAAGTCGCTTAACTTTCAATATGTTCATCAGTATATTGAGAAGTATAATATTATTTATTTCATAAAATGCTGATGGAGATCAAATATATGAATACATGCAGTAAGCTTAGAACAGAGTTTGGCACATAGTAGGATAATAAATATTATTACTGTTTTTAATATGAGGAATTTTCAATCTATAATTTTAAGGATGTTATAATCCTAAATTTATTAAGTGAATTGCATCTTAGATTTGCCAGGTACAAACACAGCTGGAAAGATTTAGAGTAAACAGAGTAATGGTTTCCTGTCTGTAATGGTTGTGAAATAGTAAAACATCATCAAAAGGGACTTTAAATTGTCTTCCCCAGCATTACAAAAGAATAAATTCGATTTTTCTGGAAGGAGTAAGAATGATGTGTTGAATAAGCAGGCTAAATGAGTTAACATCTTAAGTCCTTTCTATACTCATGATCCTATTATTTAGAAAATGCAAAAAAATATTTAGTACAAAATAAAGAGTAAATGGAAAATCTCTTATTTGGTCTGCAGCTGGTTTTTATCATTTGTGAAGACATAAGACTATGTGTTTCCAGAATGTACCAGTATGAAATAAAAGACTCTGTCACTAAACACCCCCACCTATGCCATCCCATGCTTGTGCAACTGTTGAACAAAGGAGTCGTATATCCCCACATCCTCCAGGGCAGAAATCTTGTCCTGTGGTTGCTTCAGAAAAGTAAAGCTTGGGGAAATTTCCAAAGGTAAATGGATGGAGGACAATCCCAGACTCCTCTAAGTTCTTGGGAAAAGGAATGGGCAAAGTGCCCATTATGGAGAATAATAAGAGCTACAGGGAAAAGAGAACAATGGTTTTTAAAGTGCCATAATTTTTAATGAGTATTTGTTTCCCCAACAGAAATGCTTATGAGTGTTTGTTTCCCCAACAAAAATGCTTTGTTTCCCCAACAAAAATGGTTCCACCTTGCCTTGAAATTAACACCTCATTGCTATATGCAAGCAATCAATTCCTCTCTTGGCTGCTACCGTTTTTTGGCTAGAAAATTTTTCCTTGTTTTGAAAAGTAACAATAATAGTGCAAACTTACATCAGTAACATTAGCGTTTCTTTGTAAAATGAGACATTTAATGTATCTTATAAATAGATGACAGAAATGGAAATAAAAATATTCCCAGAGCAGTCAGTTCAGTCACAATCAGATAGTGCATGAGTTCTACTCACAGAGGTCCCTACTGTGTTACAAAACCATTACAATAAAACTAGAAAATCAACAACAATAAAGTTATGCAGAGGGAAATAAACCAGACAAAAATAATACAATGGATACATTTTTATAAATCTCTAGAAAATATAAATTAATCTATAGTGCTTAGTGGTTGATGAGAAGGGGGTTTCCTAAAGGAGTGAGAAGAAGGTCAAGTATCAGGGGAATAATTTAAGGGAGTGACAGATATTTTCATTATATTGATTGTTGTGATGGTTTCATGGGTATACCCATATGTCAAAACTTACTCCAAATATGTGGAATTTATACTTCGATAAAGATGTTTTTAAAGAGCCCATAATGTAATCTACAACATAGAAACGTATCACATTACATCACTGTGGTGTAAAAGTACACTTTATACTAGCAACATAAAAGAAATAGTAAGGGAGAAGAGAAATAGGAAAGATTTATTTTACATGAATGACAATGAATGAGAGGTATTTGAATGCATTATGACTCACATATGTACAGTTTACCTAAAAGGTGATCAAACCACTACAAGGCAACGTCTGTTTATTTTGATGAAGGCAACCTACAGTAATGAATGCACCATTTTTAATGCAAGAAAGATCAAGTAGACAATAATAATAATAATATTAAAGACATAACAACATAATCAGTAAGGTAGACATTAAGAAACACTTTTTCCCCCAAGTGCTCATGAAACATTCACAAAAATTTATTATATATTAGGTTATAAGGAAAATGCTTGTAAATTAGAAAATGTAGATCTATTACAAATAATAATCTCTGATCACAATGCAACAACAATAGAAATTATAGACAAAATTGAAAAAAAAAGCCTCATTCATTTGGAAATTTAAAACCCTTTTCCTAAATAATTGTTGGGTGAAAGGAGAAATATGAACTGAAATCACAAAAGTTCTAAAAAAATCAATATTGAAACACAATCATAATCTATAGAAAATATTTCAAGCGATAAGCATAGGAAAATTCATAGTCCTAAATGTTTTTATAAATAAAAAAATTTTAAGTTATAATAAATAAATTGAATTCCTAGCTCAAAAACTAGAAAAATAATAAACTAAAAAAATAGCAAAAGGAAGGAAATAATAAAGATAAAAGCAGAGACACCAATAGAAAAAAAAAAAAGATCTACTATTTCAAAATCCTGTTATTTAAAAAAATAAAGAATTAACAAAATAGACAAACCACCATCTAATTTGTTCATGAAGAAAGGATAAAAGCACAAATATAAAAATAAGAATTGACCAAGGGGAAAAAAGATTAAAATAAGAGATTATTTTAAAATCATAAGAAATTAAAGACCTACATACAAATGAATTTGAAAAGCTACATGAAAATGATAATTTTCTACAGAAATTTTCTAGCAAAATTCCAATTGCCAAATTTGACAAATTAGAGATAGAATGCTTAAACTGATCAACTTTTGTAGAAGAAATAGAGTACATTATCAGTAAGTCACCCCAAAGAGCACCAGGGAGCAAATGATTTCAATGGGAGATTCTTTAAAGAAGGATTCTACAAAACCTTCAAAGACTAGATGTTCCAAAAGTATGATACATTGCTTAAGAACATTGGAAAAGAATGTTAAGAAGAAAGAAAAGCATTGATAACTAGATCTGATAAAGACAGTACAAAAACGAAAACTATACACCAATACCACTGAAGAAGAATAATGCAAAAGTACTAAATAAAAATTTAATAAACAGAATCCAAACCACAATAAGAATAAAATAGAGGTGTGGCCAAGATAGTGGAGTAGGAAAACCCTGAACTCACCTCCTCCTATGGGCACACTAATATTACAACTATTTACAGAGCAACTATCTATGAGAACAACCTGAAGAGTAGCAGAAATGATGTTCCACAAACAGAGATATAAAAAGGAAACCACAATAAGATGGGTAGAAGGGGCAGAGATGCAGTACAGTCAGGAACCACACCCTAGGTAGGCAACTCACGAATGGGAGGACAATCACAATTGCATGGGTTCTCCCCAAGAAGTGATGGGTCCTAGTCACACATCAGGCTCCCGAGCCTGGGGGTTCTACACCAAGAAAATGAGCTCCCATAATGTCTGGCTTTAAAGACCAGGAGGACTTGCATACCGGAGAGCCCAGAGAGTTGTAGAAGCAGAAACTCTCTTCTTAAAGAGTGTTTGTGAAGTCTCACATGTTCCAAGTCCCAGCATGAAGGCAGTGATTTAAAATGAGCCTGGGTCAGATCCAACTGCTGATCTTTGAAAGTCTCCTAGAGAGGCAGGAGGTAACTGGGGACACAGATGCTGGGGTCAGCCATTTTTTGGAGCTTGTTCTACCACAAAGACACTGGTGCTAGCAAGTGACATTTTGAAATCCTCCCTCTAGTCTATTAGTCCTGAGGGCATACTTGTCCACCAGTGGGCCAGCACCATCCTGGGCCCACGACAGCTAGCCACCTGGGGATGCAGCCCTGCCCAACCGTGACACTGAACCACCCCAGGATCTCCCAAAATTCATGGCCAGCTATCCCACAACCACTACATGAAGCAGGTTCTTAAAATAACCAGGCCAGTGGCTAGGCCCACGTATACCCTAAAAGGGCCCACACAGCTCATATAAGAGGAAACCTTCAATCATATAGCTCTGGTGACCAGAGAAGAGTGTGCTGCTGAGCCCCACATGAAGTCTCCTACATAGTCACTTCTCTAAGATACAGAAACATAACTGACCTAATAGATAGAAAGAAACACAGAGATTTGGGCAAAATGAGGAGACAGAAGAGTATGTTCCAAACAAAGGAGTAAGAAAAAAGCCCAGAAAAAGAACTAAACAAAGTGGAGATAAGCAATCACTTGATAAAGAGTTCAAGGTAATGATCATAAACATGCTCAATGACCTTAGGAGAAGAATGGATGAACACAGTCAGAATTTTAACAAAGAGTTGGAAAATATAAAGATAACCAAAGAGAGATGAATAATAAAATTAATTAAAAATACACTAAAAAAAAAAAAAAAAATCAAAAGGATATTAGATGGTACCAAAGAAACGAATCAGTGAACTGGAAGACAGGTTAGGGGAAATCACTCAAGCCAGACAGAGAAAAGAAAAAAATGAATTTTAAAATAAGGATAGTTGAAGAGACCGCTGAGACAACATTGGGACAACATCAAGCCAAGTAACATTAACATTATAGGGATTCCAGAAGAATAGAGAGAGAAAGGCACAGAGAACTTATCTGAAGAATTAAATAAATTAGAAAATTTCCTAATCTGGGAAAGGAAACAGAAATCCAGGTCCACGAAGCACAGAGAGCTCCAAACAAGATGAACCTTAAGAGGTTCACACTAAAACACATTATAATTAAAATGCCAAAACTTAAAGAAAGAATTTTAAAAGGAGCAAGAGAAAAGCAACTAGTTATATACAAGGGAACTCCCATAGAGCTATCAGCTGACTTTTCAGCAGAAGTTTTACAGTCCAGAAGGTAGTGGCATGACATATTCAAAATAATGAAAGGAAAAAAATCTATGACCAAGAATACTTTCTCCACCAAAGATATTTTTCAGATTTGAAGGAGAGGTGAAGGGTTTTACAGACAAGCAAAAGCTAAAAGAGTTCAGTACCATTAAACTGGCTTTAAAAGAAATGATAAAGAGACTTCTCTAAGTGAAAAAGAGAAGACCACAACTAGAACTAAGAAAATCACAAAAGTAAAATCTTATTGGTAAAGATAAACATATAGTAAAGACAGCAGATCAACCACTTATGAAGCTATCAGAAAGGTTAAAAGACAAAAGTAGTAAAATCCTCTATATCCACAATAAGTAGTTAAGAGATACACAAAACAAAAATATGCAAAATAAGATTTCAAAGAAATTAAGTGTGGGGGGGATGAATAAAAATGCAAGGTTCTTCAAATACATTTGAACTTAAGAGATCATCAACTTGTTATATATGAACCTCACGGTAACCACAAAACAAAAACTTATAATATATACACACAATAAAGGAGAAAGGAATCCAAGAATAACACTAAATATAGTCATCAAATAACAAGGGAAGAGAGCAAAAGAAGAATAAAGAAACAAAAAACAACTACAAAAATAATCAGAAAACAATTAACAAAATTGCAATAAGTAGATAACTATCAATAATTATTTTAAAAGTTAATAGACTAAATGCTGCAGTCAAAAATCCACTTCACAGAGTGGCTGAATGGGTTAAAAAAAACAAGACTCATATATATGCTGCCTACAAAAGACTCATTTCAGAAATAAAGACACCCACAAACTGAAAGTGAGGAAATGAAATGAGGAAATGAAAGTAAACAAATGAAAATGAAAAGAAAGGTGAGGTAGCAATATTTATATGACACAAAATAAACTTTAAAACAAAGACTGTAATAAGACACAAAGAAGGAAATTACATGATGATAAAGGGATCAATCCAACAAGAAGATATAACAATTTTGAATATATATGCACCTAACATAGAAGCACCTAAATACATAGAGCAAATATTAACAGAAATAAAGAGAGAAGTTAACAGTAACTCAATAATAGTGAGAGACTTTAACAACCGACTTACATCAATAGACAGATCATTCAAACAGAAAATCAATAAGGAAAACTGGCCTTAGATGACACATTAGACCAGATAAACTTAATAGATACATAGAGAACATTCCATCCAAAAGCAGCAGAATGCACATTCTTTTCAAGTGCACATGGAACATTCTCCAGAATAGATCACATGCTAGACCACAAAACATGTCTCACGAAACTTAAGAAGATTGAAATCATATCAAATAGCTTTTCTGGCCACAATGGCATGAGACCAGAAATCAACAAGAAAAAATGCAAAACCACAAACACGTGGAGGCTAAACAATATGCTACTAAAAAACCAATTGATCACTGAGAAAATAAAAGAGGCAACCAAAAAATACCTGGACGTAAAAAGGAAAAACAATGATCCAAAATCCACGGAATATCACAAAAGTAACTTTAAGAGGGAAGTTTATAGTGATAAAATCTTACCTCAGGAAACAAGGAAAATCTCAAAAACAATCTAATCTACACATAAAGGAAGCAGAAAAAGAAGAACAAACAAAACTCAAAGTTAGTAGAAAGGAAAAAATTCATAAAGATCAGAACAGAAATAAATGAAACAAAATAAACAAAATTGGGACAAACCTTTAGCCAGATTCACCAAGAAAAAAAGAGAGAGGACCTAAATAAATAAAATAAATAGAAATAAAAGAGAAGATACAACCAACACCACACAAATACAAGAGGTCATAGGAAATTACTATGAACAATTATATGCCCATAAAATGGACAACCTAGAAGAAATCAATAAATTCTTAAAAAGTTCAATCTACCAACTCTGAATCAGGAAGAAATATAAAATATGAACTGACCAATTACCAATAGTTAAATTGAATCAGTAATTAAAACAAACAAATAAATAAAAGTCCAGGATCAGACAGCTTCATAGGTGAATTTTACAAAATATTTAAAGAAGAGTTAACACCTATCCTTCCCAAACTATTCCAAAAAACTGTAGAGGAAGGAACACTTCCAAACTCATTCTATGAGGTCAGCCTTACCCTGATACAAAAACTAGGCAAAGACACCACTAAAAAAGGAAATTACAGGACAGTATCACTGATTAAAAATGATGTAAAAATTCTCAACAAAATAATAGCAAACCAAAATCAACAATACAGTAAAAGGATCATATACCATGATCACGTGGGATTTAACCCATGGATATAAGGATGGCTCAATATTCACAAATCTATCAATGTAATACACCACATTAAACAAAATGAAGAATAAAAATCATATGATCATCTCAATAGATGCAGAAAAAGATTTTCACAAAATTCAACATCCATTTGTAAAAATCTCAACAAACTGGGTATAAAAGGAACATACCTCAACATAATAAAGACCATATACACCCCACAGCTGACATCATACTCAATGGTGAAAAGCTAAAAGCATTTACTATAAGATCAGAAATAATACATGGATACACACTGTTGCCACTATTATTCAACATAGTATTGGAAGTTCTAGCAACAGCAATTAGACAAGAAAAAGAAGTAAATGAAATCCAAATTATAAAGGAAGAAGTAGCAAATGACATGATACTGTGTATAGAAAATCCTAAAGACACCACGAAAAACTATTAGAACTAATATAGGAATTCAGTAAAGTTACAGGATAGAAAATTGATATACAGAAACTTGCTGTTTGTATACACTAACAATAAACAATCAGAAAGAGAAATTAAGAAAACAATCCCATTTACAATTGCATCAAAAAAGAATAAAATACTTAAGAGTATATCTAACCAAGGTGGTAAAAGAACTGTCCCCTGAAAACTATAAGACTGATGAATGAAATTGAAGATGACACACACACAAAAAATTGTAAAGATAATACTGTGCTCACAGATTGGAAGAATTAATATTGTTAAAATGATCAGACTACCAAAGGCAATCTACAAATTCAGTCTGTATCAAAGAATCAATGGCATTTTTCATAGAACTAGAACAAGTAATTCTAAAATTTGTATGGAAACACAAAAGACCCAGAATAGCCAAAACATCTTGAGAAAGAACAAGAAAGCTGGAGGTATCATGCTGCCTGATTTCAAACGATATTACAAAGCTGTAATAATCAAAACAGTATTGTACTGGCACAAAAATGACACATATAGATCAATGAAACAGAATAGAGAACCCAAGACCTCACACTTATATGATCAAGTAATCTACAATGAAGGAAGGAAGACTATATAATGGGGAAAAGATAGACTCTTCAATAAATGATGTTAGGAAAATTGAACAGCTAAATACAAAAGAATCACTCTAGACTATTTTCTCACATCATATACAAAAATAAACTCAAAATGGTTTAAAGATTCAAATGTAAGACCTGAAACTATAAAACTCCTAGAAGAGAACATAGGCAGTACATTCTTTGACATCATCCTTAACAATATTTTTTTGGATGTCTCCTCAGGCAATGGAAATAAAAGCAAAAATAAACAAATGGAACCACACCAAATTAAAAAGCTTTTGTATAGCGAAGGAAACTATCAACAAAGCAAAAAGGAAGCCTACTGATGGGAGAAGATATTTGCAAATATATGTCTGATAAGGGGTTTATATCCAAAACATATAAAGAACTCATACAACTCAATATCGATAAACAAACAACCCAACTAAAAACTGGGCGGAGGACCCAAAAAGGCATTTTTCCAAAGAAGACAAACAGATGTCCAATAGACACATGAAAAGATGCTCAACATCACTTATAATCAGGAAAATGCAAATCAAAACTACAATGAGATACCACCTCACACCTGTCAGAATGGCTATCATCAAAAAGACAACAAATAACAAGTGTTGGCCAGGGTGTGAAGAAAAGGGAATCCACATGAAATGTTGGTGGGAATATAATTTGGTGCAGCTACTATAGAAAACATTATGGAGGGTCCCCCAAAAATTAAAAATATAATTACCATTTGATCCAGTAATTTCACTTCTGGGTATTCACTTGAAGAAAAGAAAAACACTAATTCAAAAAGATATATTCACACTAATGTTCATTGCCACATTATTTGCAATGGCTAAGATATGGAAGCAACCTAAGTGTACATCAACAGATGAATGGATAGAGAAGATCTGGTATGTATATACAATGGAATATTACTCAGCCACAAAAGAGAATGAAATCTTGCCACTTGTCACAACATGAATGGATCTACAGGGTTTATGCTAAGTGAAATAAGTCAGACAGAGAAAGGCAAATACCTCATGATCTCACTTATATGTGGAGTCTAAAAAGCAAAACAAAGAAAAATAAAAACAGACTTATAGATACAGAGAGCATATGGGTAGTTGCCAGAGGAAGGTAGGGTGGGAGGTAGCGAGCGAAAGAGTTTCAGGTGATTAAGAGGTACAAACCTCCAGTTATATAATAAATAAGTCACAAGGATGTGATATACAGCGCAAGTAGTATGGTCAATAATACTGTAATAACTTTCCATGGGACAGATGGACTAGACTAATCATGGTGATCATTTCATAATGTATACATATGTCAAATCATTATACAGTACAACTGAAACTAATTTAATATTGTACATGAACTATATTTCAATTTAAAAAAGAATAAAATACACCATGATCAAGTGGTATTTATTTGAGCAATATGATGTTGGTTCAATATTAAGGAATCCATTTATATAATATACCACATAATAGATTTAAGAAGAAAAAAATCATATACTTGTCTCTATAAATGCTGAAAAAGCCTATAACAATATTCAACACTTTTTCGGATTTCTATTCAAAACACAAAATTATAAAACAATAAATAATTTCTTAACATAATAACATATATAGACTTTATTTTTAAGGCCAGCATCTTAATTGAGATGCTAATGGCATTTTGAGTAAGCTTAAGAAAAAGACAAGAATGCCCACTGTTTCCACTATTATTTAACATTATAATAGAGGTATCATCTAATGCAATTGGACACGAGAAATCACAAATTATATGAATTTGTAAAGAAGTAAAAATATCTTTAGAAAATACTAGAGAATCAATGAACAATAAAATGAATTTAAATAATGAACTCAATAAGCTATCAAGATATATATAAAAAATCAATAGCTTTCATAGACACAAACAATAACTAACTAGATGGCATAGTGATAAAGAAAGCCTCATTTGTAGTAGCAACAAAGATGATTAAATACATAGGAATAAACTTGACAAAAATGTGCAAAACCCATGAGAGGAAACACTTCTGAAAGACACAGAATTATGGTTGAACAAAAGGTAAGGCATCCCTGTTATGGGATAGGACAACTCAACATCATAAATATGTCAGTTTAACACAATCCCAATAAAAATATCAACAAACTTTTGTATGGAGCTAGACAAGATGATGCTAAATTTTATAAGGAAAAACAAACGTATAGGAATAGCTGGAACATACTAAGAAATAAAAACTACAAAGGTGGATTACTGCTGCAAGATATTAAACCATACTATAAGTCTCCATCTCTAAAACAGGGTGGTACTGCCACGAGGATTTTATGTATAGACTAATAGAATAGAATAGAAAGTCCTGAGCTAGATCTAAATAAATAGGGATATAATGAAGGTTGCATCTTAAAACATGGAAACAAAGATGAGCTTCTTAATAAATGTTGCTGGCATAACTGGCAAGCCATGTAGAAAAAAGATAAAGTTAGATCCATCTCATGCCACACACAAGAATAAACTCCACACTAATCATGAAACTAAATGTAAAACAAAAATTATATATAAACATATATATAATAGAAAATAATTTAATAAATTAATGTGGAAAAATATGGTGAATTCCTCTGTAAACTCAGTGTAGGAAAAAGATTTCTAATGCTGACTCAAAATCTGGGGGAAAAAAAAGAAAGAATTCATCAATTTGACTCTATAAATTTTTTTTAATGGCATGGTAAAATAAAGTTAAAGAAGAACTGTCAAATTAGAAGAAAACATTTGCAGCATATATCACAGATAAAGGACTAATATCCATAATACATAAAGGACCCATAAAATTTGAGAGGTAAAGGACCAAAACTGTGATAGAAAAATGGGAAAGATATATGAACAGACAATTCACAAAACTGATATAAATGGTCTTAAACATACAAAAAAGTGTCAAACCTCTCATAATTTAAGAAACACAAATTACCCTTGTAATATAATTTCTCACCTACCTGATTGGCTAAAATTGAAAAGTCTCACAACACATTCTGTTGGTGAGGCTGAGGGAACTCTCATACATTTCCATGGGAATGCAAACTGCTACAACTCCTTTGGAAGGGAATTTGACAATATCTAACAAATGTACATATGCACTGACTTTTTGGATCCAGGAATTCCATTCTAAGACTTCACCTTGAACAGACACCATTAACATTATGAAAATTCATGTGCACATACATAGCAGCATTGTTTACAATTGCAAAATATTGGAATCAACCAAAATGCTCAAATATAGATGTGTTGAATCATTATGATATATCTATATAATTAAGTACTATGCAGCAATAAAAAAGCATGAAGGACCTTTCTATGAGCTGACATGGAATGATTTCTAGGATATATTGTAAAATAAAGTAAAATACAAAAGAATACTACCTTTCATATGACAAAATGTGGCAAATAAGAAAATACACATGTATCTTCTCATTGTGCAATAAGAAAAACTAGAAGTATAAACCTGGAATGAATGAGATGGGTTACCCCCAGAAGGTGAGTGAGACTAGGATAGAAATGATGAGGATATGGGGAGTGAAGTGTGACGAGACTGAAATTCTATGAGTGTGCCTTCTTTTAAAATGCCCTCTTGATATAATCATAATTAAAATCAACAAATGTCAGACTCAATTATTTTTTTTAATCACAAAATTATTACCTGGCATAATGTTTGCTATTTCTTAGGTTTCAGATTCCTGAACTAATATAGGCATATCTCATTTTATTGTACTTTGCAAATACTGTGTTTCTTTTAAAAATTGAAGATATGTGGCAACCCTACATCAAGAAAGTCTGTGCCATTTTTACAACAGCATTTGCTCAATTTGTGTCGCTGTGTCACATTTTGGTAATTCTCTCAATATTTGAAAAATTTTCATTATTATTATATTTGTTATGGTAATCTGTGATCAGCGATCTTTGATGTTACTGTCACAAGCCTCTGAAGGTTCAGGTGATGGTTAGCATTTTTTAAGCAATAAAGTATTTAATTAAGGTATGTACATTGCTTTTCTAGACATAATACTATTTAATACTTAATAGACTATAATATGCTGTAAACATAACCTATATTTGTACTTGGAAACCAAAAACTTTGTGACTTGTTTTATTGCAATATTCACTTGAGGACCTGGATCCAAAAGATCCAACAGACCATAGGGTTTTGGTTGACAACAGACAGATGGCTTTGGAGGTCAAATAAAGTCCAGCCATTTGTTTAAAAATTGGCTAAAATATAGGTCACATGTCCAGGATCAGAGCTAATGAAAAGGAAAGCAGATGCTTGATGAAGTTACAAGACAAAATATGTAACTCTGGATCAGATCTTACAAGTAATAAAAGGCCATGAAAACCAAACTCTTTTTACTATCTTTGATAATATCTTGTTTTAATCTTGTGATTCTATGGAGTTTCATTCTGGGAAATGAGACATTTATTTTTATGTTACTAGAATTCTGGCATTTACATTTATATTTTATTATCATTTAAATTATTAATCCAGGAAGCAACCTAAATGCCTATTGACAGATGAATAGATAAAGAAGATGCGGTCCATATATACAATGGAATATAACTCAGCCATAAAAAGGAATGAAATTGGGTCATTTGTAGAGACATGGATGGACCTAGAGACTGTCATACGGAGTGAAGTAAGTCAGAGAGAAAAAAACAAATATCGTATATTAATGCATATATGTACAATATACAAAAATGGTTCAGATGAACCAGTTTGCAAGGTAGAAATAGAGACACAGATGTAGAGAACAAATGTACGGACACCAAGGGGGGAAAGTGGCAGCAGGGGGGTGGTGGTGTGATGAACTGGGAGACTGGGATTGACATATATACACTAATATGTATAAAATGGATAACTACTAAGAACCTGCTGTATAAAAAATAAATAAAATTCAAAAAATAAATAAAATAAAATAAAAGAGGTTGCTCGATCTTATTGCTAATTATGTATGCTCTTAGAGTTTTAAAAAATACTAAAACTACTTGTTCCTAAAACTACTTGTTCCATGCTGAATGGGATAAGAGAAGGTCCAAACCTAGGAAAAATCATAAATTCAAAGAGAAATATGAATGGATAACAATGGGACCAGACGAAGTAGTGATAATATCTTTGCTGTGTTAACACAGAGATTTTTATTTTAAATGAACATAAATTAAGGAAAATCTATACCAAATCTATGGCAACATATCCAAGTCTGAATCACCAGTTCACATGGCTGATTATTTCTGAGATGGACACAGATAATAGATTCATGAAGAGGACTCACATAGGCCAAGCTAGGAAGAAAAGGCCACTAACCTTGCTTTTGCAAGTCTCAGAAATAGGCTGACATCATTCATGTCATGTTAAAAATAAATAGCAAAGGTTATAAGGTACCCAGGCAACAGGTTTGTATTTCATGAAAGCACAGACTCAGCTACAGAATATATCTATTGGCCTTCTAGTCTGATAATCTCCTAGGTAAAGCTACCACTCAGATGATCTGTTTTCTGAGGAACTGTGAATGCTGGAGTTCTTTGTCTTACATACTTAATTCTTCCATCCTTTTTACATAGCTAGAAGGCAATGTAACTCTAAGAATTTTAATGTTTCTTTCCCTCTAGGTTATATTTTTCTTCCTACCATCCAATTACAGGCAATCATCAACTATTTTCCCTCTTCTTGTAATTTACACCATCTTTGACCTTGTAAATAATGTAATACTGTAAAATAGAGCCTCTAGCAACCCAGAAAACAGCCACCAAGGAAGTTAATGTATACCTAAGCCAGTTTAAAATGAGAGAGTAAGCCAAAATGGCTATCAAGTAGGCAACCCATGTCTAATAGTCAGTACTTGTCTACATTTATTTTATTTTCACTTCTGAGTTATCTAATTTTGACAACTGATTAGAAACAGTAAATTACACTGTCTGATATTTTTTTATCTTCTAAATTTATTTATTTATTTATTTTTGGCTGTGTTGGGTCTTTGTTGCTGTGTGAGGGCTTTCTCTAGTTGCGGCTACTGGGGTCTACTCTTCATTGCAGTGCGTGAGCTTCTCATTGCGGTGGTTTCTCTTGTTGCAGAGCATGGACTTTAAGCATGTGAGCTACAGTAGTTGTGGCATGTGGGCTCAGTAGTTGTGGCTCGTGGGCTCTAGAGTGCAGGCTCAGTAGTTGTGGCACACGGGCTTAGTTGCTCTCTGGCATGTGGGATCTTCCCAGACCAGGGCTCAAACCTGTGTCCCCTGCATTGGCAGGTGGATTCTTAACCACTGCATGACCAGGGAAGCCCACATAGTCTGATATTTTGAAGAAACAGATAGACTAGAGCAGATCTGGCAACAACAAACATGCTTGATGTTGAAAGGGGCAGACTGGTACAGATCTGAATAACAAACCCTCACACCAGCAAGTCTATGGCACAAACTAAATACCATTTGTTAACTGATGTAGACAGTAAAATCATAAGATCTGAAAATTGGGAAGGATCCTAGCAATCTAGTCATGTCTCCTTCCCATTGTAGGAATTCTTCCTACATTATCCTATGGTGATGATCTGATCACTGTGTGAATACAAGGACTACATCATTGCCTTACAAGGAAGCCCATTCCCTTTTAACAAACATTTTATAGAAAGCTCGTTCTTGAAAAGTGAAGAACTCCTTCCCTGTAAATTCTATTTATTGATTTTAATTCATTTATTCAACTGGCACTTATAAAGTAACTACTCTATTTAGTAGACAATATTTTCATAAAGATAAAACACATCTGCCCTTTATCCATGTAGAGAGACAAACCCATGAACAAGAATAAAAATAAAGCAACAGAGTAAGTGCCCAAGGTGGGGGAGTAGGGAGACCCTGAGCTCACCTCCTCCCACAGGCACATCTAAAATTACAACTATATACAGAGCGACTATTGATGAGAAAGACTGGAAGACTAGCAGAAAAGATCTTCTACAGCTAAAAATATAATGAAGGAACCACAATGAGATGAGTAGATGGGTGGAGACACAGTACAGTTGAGACTCACACCCCTAGTAGGTGACCCACAAACAGGAGGATAATTACAATTGCAGAGGTTCTCCATAAGGAGTGAGGGGTCTCAGTCCCACATCATGTTCCCTAGCCTGGAGGTCCTGCAGTGGAAAGAAGAGCACCCAGAATGTTTGGCTTTGAAGGCCATGGGGGCTTATTTTGGGGAGCACCAGAGGACTGTGGAAATATAAACTCCACTCTTAAAGAGCACACACAAAATCTCACATACTCTGGAACCTAGGGCAGAAGCAGTGATTTGAAAGGAGCCTGGGTTAGACACATTTGCTGACCCTGGAGAGCCTCCTGTAGAGGCAGGAGGTAACTGGGACTCATCCTGGAGACATAGACACTGGTTGCAGCCACTTTAGGGAGCTCATTCTACCATGAGGACACTGGTGCTGGCAAAGGCCATTTTGGAATCCTCCCTCTAGCTTATTAGCACTGGAACCCAGCCCCACCCACCAACCTGTAGGCACCAGTACTAAGATGCCTCAGGCCAAGCAGCTAATCAGGCAGGGACACAGCCCCAACCACCAGCAGCACTGCTGCATTAAGACCCTCTGAGCCCATAGCCACCGTGGGACAGGTCCTACCCACAGACGGCTGACACACCAGTGCAACCATACTAGCCTGAGGCCACAGCCCCCATGCCTCACAGCCAGAAATAGGGACCCAGCCCCACCCACCAGTAGACCAACATCAACTCTGGAAAACTCAGGGTCCTGAAGCCAGAGACCCTGGGACCCAGCTCTGCCCACCACTGGGCAGGCACCAGCCCTAGGACTCACTGAGCCCTGGCACCACCCATTAGTGGGCCAGTACACCAATGTCAGATACCCAGGGCCCTGCAGCCAGAGACCCTGGGACCAAGCTCCACCCACCAGTGGGCCCACACTAGCTTTAAGAAATGACTTCAACCACCAGTGGGTGGACACCAGCCCAAGGACCACCGTAACCCTGCAGCTTGCGATGTCATGACACAGCCCACCCACCAGCAGACCAATGTCAGCACTGAGACACCTTGGGCACCTCAACCAGCCACCCCAGGAACCTGCCCCACCCACCAGAAGGCTGACACCAGTTTTGGACACCCCAGACTCCCAGCCAACTGTGTCAGGAACAGGTCCTGTCCAGCAGTGAGAAAACTCCAGCTCTGGGACCCTTAGGGCCCTGTAGCCAGAGACCCCAGGACCTGGCTTCACCCACCAGGGAGCTAGCACTAGCCACTGGACCCCCAGGGACCAGGCCCCACATACCAGCAGGCTGACACCAGCTTTGGGAAACCCCAGACACTGCAGCCAGCCACGTCAGGAACTGACCCCACCCACTAGCAGGACAAGACTACATCCAAGATTATTGGGCCCACAACCACGCACCCCAGAACCCAGTTCCACGTACCAGCAGGCCAGCACTAGCCCTGGGACCACCTGGGGCTTTGCAAACAGCCACATCATTACCAGGCCCTGCCCACCTGCAGCAGGCAGTTTTCCCAAAAGGCAGGGCCTAGCAACCAAGCTGGACAGACCATCTACAGTAGTCAGCCCGCAAAAACAGAAGGATGCAGACAGCTTAATAAGGGGCACACCTACAATATATAGAACTGGTGATCAGAGAGTAGTGTGCTGCTGGGACAGATAGGACATCTCCTACAAAAAGCAACTTCTCCAAGGTCAGGAAACATAGCCAACCTACCAAATTCATAGAAATAAAAATAACAAATTAGGCAAATAGAGGTAACAGAGGAATATATTCCAAATGAAGGAACAATAAAAAAAAAAAACAAAGTGAAGTGGAGGTATGCAACCTCCCCAATAAAGCTTAAAGGTAATGATCATAAAGATTCTCAGACAACTCAGGAGAAGATTAGATGAACAGAGTAAGAAGGTAGAAGATTTTTAGCAAAGAGTTAGAAAATATAAAGAAGAACCAAACAGAGATGAAGAATACAATAACTGAAATAAAAAGACACACTAGAAGGAATCAACAGTAATTAGAAGAATGGATTAGGAAGCTGGATGACAGAGTAGTGGAATTCACTGAAACTGAACAGAAAAAAGAATAAAAAGAAATGAGGACAGTTAAAGAGACCTCTGGGACAACATCAAGCATACTAACATTCACATTTTTAGGAGTCCCAGAAGAAGAGAGAAAGGGGCAGAGAACTTATTTGAAGAAATAAGGGCTGAAAATATCCCTAACCTGGAAAAGGAAACAGACATCAAGGTCCAGGAAACACAGAGAGTTCCAAACAAGATGAACCAAAATAGGTTTACACAAAGGCACATTAAAATAACATGTCAAAAATTAAACATAAAGAGAAAATATTAAAATAAGCAGGGAAAGGAAACTAGTTATGTAAAAGAGACTTCCCATAAGGCTATCAGCTGACTTTTTGGCAGAAATTATACAAGCCACAGGGAGTGGCATGATAAATTAAAGTGAGGAAGGAGAAAACTCTACAACCAAGAATACTCTACCCGGCAAGACTGTCATTCAGATTTGATGAAGAGATGAAAAGTTTTAAAGACAGGCAAAAACTAAGAGTTAAACACCACCAAAGCAGCTTTACAAGAAATGTTAAAGGGACTTCCCCAAGTGAAAAAGACCACTAGATACATAAAAATTGAGGAAGAAAAAAATCTCATTGGTAAAGGCAAATACATAATGAAGGTAGTAAATCAACCACATATAAAGTTAGTTGGGAGGTTTAAAGACCAAAGTAGTAAAATCATCTAAACTACCATAAGTAGTTAAGGGATATTTTTTAAAAGTTGTAAAATATGAAACATTAAATGTGGGGTGGGGGATGCAGGACTGTTAGAATGCATTTGAACTTAAGAAATGAACAACCCCAAATAATCACATATACATATAGAGGTTGCTATACATAAACCTCATAGTAACCACAAACCAAAAATCTATAATAGATACACACTCAATAAAAGAGAAAGGAATCCAAAGATAACACTAATGATAGTTATCAAATCACAAAGGAAGAGAACAAAAGAAGAATAAAGGAGCAAAAACACCACAAAACGATCAGAAAACAATTAACAAAATGGCAATAAGTAGATAAATATTAATAATTACTTTGAAAGTTAAAGGACTGAATGCTCCAATCAAAAATCCACTCTACATAGAGTCACTGAATGGATAAAAAAACAAGACCCATATATATGCTGCCTACAAAAGACTCACTTCAGAAATAAAGACACCTGCAAACTGAAAGTGAGGTGTTGGGAAAAGTTATTCCATGAAAATGAAAATGAAAAGAAAGATGAGGTAGCAATATTTATATGAGACAAAATAGACTTTAAAACAAAGACTGTAATAAGAGACAAAAAAGGACATTACATAATGATAAAAGGATCAATCCATGAAGATATAACAATTGTAAATATATATGCACTCAACATAGGAACAACTAAATACATAGAGCCAATATTAACAGACATAAAGAAAGAAATTGACAGTAACACAATAATAGTGGGAGACTTTAACATCCCACTTAAATCAATGAATAGATCATCCAGACAGAAATTCAAAAAGAGTGGCCTTAAATGATGCATTATACCAAATGGACTTACTAGTCATATATAGAACGTTCTATCCAAAAGCAGATGAATATACATTCTTTTCAAGTGTACATTGAACTATATTCAGGATAGATCCCATGCTAGACCACAAAGCAAGTTTCTGTAAATTTAAGAAAACTGAAATCATTTTAAGCATCATTTCCGACCACAACACTTTGAGACTAGAAATTAATTACAAGAAAAAAAAAACTGCAAAAACACAAACTCATGGAAGCTAAACAGTATGCTACTAAACAAAATTTAAAAATCAAAGAGGAAAAAGTGAAAAAGGAAATCAAAAAGTATCAGGAGATTAATGGAAATGAAAAAACAAGGATCCAAAATTCTATGGGAAGCAGAAAAGGCAGTACTAAGAGGGGACTTTAGAGTGATACAAGCTTACCTCTGGAAACAAGAAAAATCTCAAATAAACAACCTAACCTGATACCTAAAGGAACCAGAAAAGGAAGAACAAACAAAACACAAAGTCAGCAGAAGGAAAAAAAAATTATAAAGATCAGAGAGGATATAAATTAAATAGAGACTAAAAAAAAAAAATTAAAAGGTCAATGAAACCAAAAGCTTGTTCTTTGAAAAGATAAAGGATCATAAAAGATTACTAAGAAAAACTATATGCCAATAAAATGGACAACCAAGAAGAAATGGACAAATTCCTAGAAATGTACACTCTCCCAAGATTGTACCAAGAAGAAATAGAAAATACAAATAGACCAAATACCAGTAATGAAATTGAATCCATTAAAAAAAAATAAAAACCAAAAAACAAACTACCAAGAAACAAAAGTCCAGGACCAAACAGCTTCACAGGTGAATTCTAGAAAACATTTAGAGAAGAGCTAACATATACCCTTCTCAAACTACTCCAAAAAATTGCAGAGGAAATAGTGCTTTCAAACTCATTCTACAGCACCAGCATCACCCTGAAACCAAAACCAAAGGTATCAAACTAAAAAGAAAATTACAGGCCAATAGAACTGATGGACATAGATACAAAAATCATCAACATAATATTTACAAACCCAGTTCAACAATACAGTAAAAGTATGATACAGCATGATCAAGTGGGATTTATCCCAAGGATGTAAGGATGGTTCAATATTTGCAAATCCATCGATGTGATACACCACATAAACAAAGTGAAGAATAAAAATTGTGATCATATCAACAGATGCAGAGAAAGCTTTTCATAAAATTCAACACCCATTCTTGATCAAAACTCTCAACAAACTGGGAATAGAGGGAACATACATCAACATAATAAAGAACCTATATACCCCACAGCTAACATCACATTCAATGGTGAAAAGCTGAAAGCATTTACTCTAAGATCTGAAATAAGACAAGGATGCCTACTCTCACCACTTTTATTTAACATAGCATTAGAAGTCATAGTCACAGCAATCAGACAAGAAAAAAGTTAGTAATTCAAATTGGAAAGGAATAAATAGAACTGTCACTGTTTGTCCATGACATGATAAAATACATAGAAAATCCTAATGACACCACCAAAAAACTACAAAGAATTCTGTAAAGTTCCAAGATACAAAATTAATATACAGAAATCTGTTATATTTCTATAAACTAACAATGAATGATCATAAAGAGAAATTAAGAAAACAATCCCATTTACAATTGCATCAAAAAGAATAAAATACCTAGGAATAAATCTAACTAATGACGTAAAAACCTGTACTCAGAAAACTATAAGACACTGATGAAAAAGTTGAAGATGACACAAACAGGGACTTCCCTGGTGGCACAGTGGGTAAGATGCCACACTCCCAATGCAGGGGTCCCGGGTTCAATCCCTGGTCAGGTAACTAGATCCCACATGCATGCCACAACTAAGAATTCTCATGCCACAACCAAGGAGCCCATGAACTGCAACTAAGGATCCCGCCTACCACAACTAAGACCCAGTGCAACCAAATAAATAATAAATAAATAAAATATTTTTTTATAAAGATGACACAAACAGTTAAAAAGATATATCATGTTCATAGACTGGAATAATTAATATTGTAAAAAGGACATACTATCCAAGGCAACCTACAGATTCATTGCAATCTGTATCAAAATCCCAATGGCATGCATTTTTCACAGAACTAGAGCAAATAATCCTAAAATTTATATGGAACAACAGAAGACCTCTAATAGCCAAAACAATCTTGAGAAAAAAGAACAAAGCTGGAGGTATCACACTCCCAATTTCAAACTATACTACGTAGCTACAGTACTCAAAACAGTATGTTACTGGCACAAAAGCAGACACATAGATTAATGGAACAGAATAGAGAGCCCAGAAATGAACCCACACTTATATGGCCAATTAACCTACAACAAAGGAGGCAAGAATATACAATGGGGAAAAGACAGCCTCTTCAATAAATGGGGTTGGGAAAACTGGGCAGCTACAAGCAAAAGAATCGAACTGGACTACTCTCTTACACTATGGACAAAAATTAACTCAAAATAGATTAAAGACTTAAATGTAAGACCTGAAACCATAAAACTCTAGAAACAGGCATTATGTTCTTTGGTTCTGTTTTTTTTTTAATTAAAAAAAAAATTCAGGTAGTATGCTCTTTGACATTGGCCTTAGTAATACTTTTATTGGATATGTTTCCTCAGACAAGGGAAACAAAAGCAAAAATAAACAAATGGGATTCATCAAACTAAAGAGTTTTGTACAGCAAAGTAATCTATGAACAAAACAAAAAGGTCACCTACTGAATGGGAGAAGATATTGCAAACAGTATATCTGATAATGGTCTAATATCCAAAAAGGTATAAAAAACTCATAGAACTCAACATAAAAGAAAACATACAACCCAACTAAAAAATGGGTAGAGGATCTGAACAGACATTTTTCCAAAGAAGACATACATTTGGTCAAAAGACACATGAAAAGATGCTCAACATCATTAATAATAAGGGAAATGCAAATCAAGACCACAATGAAATATCACCTCACATCTGTCAGAATGGCTATTATCAAAAAGATGACAAATAACCAGTGCTGGTGAAGATGTAGAGAAAAGGGAACCCTGGTGCACTATTTGTGGGAATGTAAGTAAGTGCAGCCACTATGGAATACATTAGGGAGGGTCCTCAAAAAATTAAAAATAGAAATACAATATTATCCAGCACTTCTACTCCTGGGTATTTATTCAAAGAAAATGAAAACACTAATTAGAAAAGATATATGCACTCCTATGTTTATTGCAGCATTATTTATAATAGCCAAGATATGGAAGCAACCTAAATGCCCATCAGTAGAAGAAGGAATAAAGAAGATGTGGTCCATGTATACAATGGAATATTACTCAACCATATAAATAATGAAATCTTGCCATTTGCAACAACATGGATGGACCTAGAGGGTATTATGCTAAGTAAAATAAGTCAGACAAGAAAAGACAAATACTGTATGATTTCAATGATATATGTAATCTAAAAAACAAAACAATAAATAAACATAACAAAACAGAAGTAGAAATATAGAGAGAACAAATAGGTGGTTGCCAGAGGGAGGTGGGTGGGGAAAGGAAAGAAATAGGTGAAAGAAAATAGAAGTACAAACTTCCAGTTGCAAAACAAATGAGTCACAGGTATGAAATGCACAGTGTGGGGAATATAGTCAATAATCATGTAATATCTTTGTATGGTGACAGATCTTAACTAGACTTATTATGGTGATTATTTTGAAATATAGAGCAATATGGAATCACTATATTATGTAACTATAAGATAAATAAGTACAATGTGATAAATGTAATTAACACTGCTGTATGTTATACATGGAAGTTAAGAGCGTAAATCCTAAGTGTTCTCAGTACAAGAAAAAAATACTTTTTTCTATTTCTTTAATTTTGTATCTATATGAGATTATGGATGTTCATTAAACTTAAATTCCATGATGTATGTATGTCAAATCATTATGCTGTACACCTTAAGCTTATATAGTGCTGTATGTCAATTATCTCAATAAAACTGGAAGAAAAATTCAATTGACAAGAAAAGTTGACTTTAATAAATAAAGCACCAATTGCCTTTTCTTTGCTACTGTCTCCCTTTCTTTATTCCCAAGTTTCAGTATACTTACCTGAATCACACCTCCCAAGAAGGAAACAGCTGCAGCAACACCAATCCTTTGCATCTCAAAGTCAGATAAGCCCAGCACACTTGTGTTACTCTGTGTGGTAAGGTTCTGACTGTTCAGAGGGACAAGCCGTTCCACTGCATTAGCTGATATTAAGGATGTCAAGGCAAACGTGCCTAAAGCGGGTGGGGGGGGATCTTCTGTTAGTAACAGACTCAGTAAACATTATTGGATTCCACCATTAAAGTTGAATCCATGTTGTAAAACCAAAACAGATCTATTAGAAGCACTCTCTTCTGCACCCCCACTATTCCACCGTTCACTCCATGGAATAAACAGAAACCCACCTTTTTATATACACATATTTCTTCCACATACAGCCACGCCATCTACTTGCTATTCCCTCCTAGGCCAAACATTTTCCTACCTCTCTGCAGACCTACATAGAGAATGTCCTCAGGACAGGGATTAAGATCATGGTGTGGATTTGAATCCAGCTCCTCCATTTATCACTATCACGATTTAGAGCACATTACTTTGAGTCTAAATCTCCTCATCCATAAAATGTAGGTAATAATGCCTATATTTTAGAGTTTGAGAAGAATATAAATGAGATGATAAAGATGAAGACCTCAATAGGCTCAGTGGAAAATATGACTCTTTGCTGAATCTGGGGCTCATTGACTGAAATGCTTGCTCCTCCAATCTACTTATGAAAACATTCTTGTCTTTCCTGGTCTGGCTCAAATTCCATATTCAACATAGATCCATCCCAGGCCAGGTTAAATCTTTCCATTCCCTGTGCTCTCATAACAGAGTACACCTTTATTATGGTATAACAACAACATGCTGTGGCCCATAAAATGATGAAACATACCATTTCTGTCTATTGTAACTAGATAAGTTTCAAAGGTATTTCCCAGGAATTGTCCTGGCCTGACACAAATGCAGGACCATTTTCAGTGTGTTCCCCTCTTCCCACCAAGAGTTCTGATGCTCTTATCTTGGCACAGCATGTCTGAGAACGTAGCCACACTGGCAGGGAAATGCCATTTCCCAAAGAGAGGGTTCAGCAATTTTGGATTAAAGAAACAAATTGCAGCATGGTGCAAACATTCCCCCAACCCTTTACCTAAAGACCTTACTTTGCCCCAGGTCATAAATGACACTGTGTAAAAAAGGGCCTGTCACAAGATGTAGGCATCTCAACAAATGGCATTCAGCCTCATAGGGCAAGAGAGCCAAGTCAGACAGAAACAAGGTCTCAGTGGAAAGCCGACACAGACAATCCTTTGGTTTTACAGGATAAGCGAGGCAGTATGTGCTGTTATTCAGAATAGTATGGTGATTGTAGCCTCCAATAAACCTCACCTTAAATCTCAGTACCATCTTAATCTCTTTATCTAAAGACAGAAATCATTCCTCACCCAATGGGGTTGTGATGAGACTTAAATGAAATAATGTACTATACCACATATCACAATATATTGCATGTAGCTGACACCTAAAAAAGGTAATTCTTAATAAGATTAAAACCAGAATGCTCTGTTATAGTCTGTTATTCAGTGTTCACTGTTCCATTGAATTGATGGTATATAAATACATAGAGCAAATTGAATATAGTTCTCTTAGGGAGCTAAGTCATTCTCAATAAATCATCAATAAATATCAACTGTCATGATAACTCTTCTCATCATATAGTACTAAATGCCATAGGATCTGCTCTTGCCTTATTTTTTCAAGATATGCTACAACAGAATTTCTCAAAGTCTTATATTCCTGAAAGTAAAGAAGTGTGTATTTTGGTCTTTAAATCTAGAACATAGAGCAAAATGATTTGTACAAAAGCCACTGAACAAATGACTAGCAAACTGAGAACAAAAATGATCTACAGTTAATTTTTGAGTTTAGGCCTAGCTTTCCTAAGATTTGAAAGAAGATAAGAAGGAATTGAATGGTAAGAGAGAACAGCCATCAAAAATGTTTTGTTGAGAAAAGAAAAGTGAGTCTCACCTGTGTGTGAGTCACATCCCAAGAAATTCTCTAGAGAGAGACATTGCCAGCAATGGATATGGGGCTACCTACTGTGCCAACATGGTTATGGGAGTATTGCCTCTTTTCAAAGGATGACACTTTGCTGTTTCTGAGACAGTTGAGAACAATCAAGGATGTTGAGGCTGCTGGTGACTATATGATGATGTTGTGAATGACATTTTACCTTCTCTATCTTATTGGTCTTGCTTTGTCTTTATCTCCTCCCTACTACTCCTCTGCTCTTTCCTTCACTTTCTCAACTTTTCATTCTGGTTAGGCTTTAAACCTACTAGTGGTACCCTTAAATACCACTAAACCCATCTAGTAGCTTAAGAGTGGGTGGCAAGAGCTAATAGGAAGTGAATTGGGGCCTCAGAATTGGACAGGCCTAAGTTCAAATTCCTAGTCAAGTTACCTAACCTCTCTCAGCTTGCTTATTTGTAAGATGATGATAAAATATATAGCTACAAAATTTGGGTAGAGATTAAATGATATTTCATATATAAAAACATCTGTCACAATTCCTACCACATTTGGTAAATAATTGTTTGCTTATTTTCTTTTCTTCTACAGAGTATTCTATGGTCTCCCTAATCTTTTCTCTAAATTAATGAACATATTTTTCTCTTTAAAATTTTTTTCTCTAATTTAGAAGATAATTATATCCTACAAATTGTCACATATGGGTTATCTTCAACAATTTTTTTTCCACTGGATTGATACCCAAGTTTCTGTTCTTTTCCTTTTTATTCTAAGTTATGTTCTTTGCAAGTCACAAGAAGCAATCAATGATTTATTCCTTTTTAAAATATATATGTATTTTAAATTAAAGTAAGAAAATTGTGCTGTTAAAAATACAGCACATTTGGTGTCTTTATATTCTAGCTTTTGAATTATTTGCTTTTAAAGATACCTCAAGCATTATTTATTATTGCATTTAGTAATTCATTATTGCATTCTGATTACCTGAGTTAGAGGTAAAATCCCAGATAAAGTAATTTTTCTTTATGAAAGCAACATCAATCTCTTAATAGTAAAATAGTAAAATGGAAGTAGGCATTCCCACACACATATATACACCAAAATAAAGTACAATAATATTATTTAAAAGAAAAATATGTTCTCTATACTAAATGTTTGCAGAAAATTTAGGTTGGTTCCTATAATTAAGATCATAGGAAGGTCAAAAATAATTAGCTTGTATATTTCTCCTGATATATATATTATATATATATTATATTTAATATTATTAAATTTGTTAAATACAGAGCCTTATACAAGTGGTAATGTGTATATATATAAATATAATACTATGAGGAAAAAGGATCATTTCTTCTTTACTGATTCTAAAGAATTCTAAATCTGTTGGGATAAAAAGAGAAATGAGGAGGTCCAGATGACTCTGTCTTCTGGAGAAGTGCTTATGCAGAAACAAAATGCCTTAAGCATTTATTGTGCTATACAGTATCTATAGTAAAGTCTGTAAATTATATGTATTTTGAAATGTATATTATTTACCTAGTAGACTACAAGATTTCTATAGCTGTTAATAATATTTGTTAAATACAAAGTTTTATATAAATGGCAATTTCAAAACCATGTCACCAGTAAAATGTTTATGATTCCTTAGGAAATAAAGTGGTTTATGTAAATACATACTTAGGTATATCAAGTTAAGTATTTTTGACTTCTTAAAGTAATTATGGTCTATTGGGAAAATTTTTTTTACCTTTTCTTTTATCCTTTGTTTAACAGAGATGTTTTGAGTTCAGCTCTAAAAATAATCTGCTTTTCTTGCTAATGACATATTTAAATGTTTTGAAGAATGAAAATAAATTTCCCTAGGAAATTAGGGAGCAGGAAATTTTGAATGTAATAGGCTTCAAGAACTTCTAATTCATTATTGTGCTTTTCTCCCTTTACATCAACACTAAAGGAAACTGCATTCTTGAGCAGCTGGTTATAAAGAGGAAAAGCTTGGGCTTCAGATTTGGCCACACCTGGGTTGTAATCCATGCACCTACAACTTAATCTGTGCTGTCACAGAAAACTTTATGAAATGAAGAGGTATTTTTAACCTAAATATGCAAATAATGATGTCTATTTAAAATAATTGTATTAAGATAAAATAACATATGTAAAGCTCTTAATAAAGCATCTAATAAATAGTACATCTAAGGTTCTCAAATTTAAGTACATATATACACATACATGTGTAGATAGATAGATAAGTTTTTTTTAAAAACTGGAGATTGTGTGAAAATGCTCATTCTGATTGAATAGATCTGAAGTGAGAACCAAGATTTTACATTTCTAGCAAGATTCCACATAAAACTGATCCTGCTGGTTTGCGGACCATACTTTAGGTAGCAGTGTTGTAAATGTCTGATAATTGTTGATCCTATCCTCCATGACAAAGTTGATTACATAAGAAGCCAAATTTACATAAATAAGACATTATTTTATGGGTTAATTTCTGCATGAGAAAATGCATGTATCAATGTGGTAGGCAGAATTATGGCCTTCCAAATGCATCCACATCCTGTAAATACCTTATGTTACATGTCAAAGGGTAATTAATGTTGCAGATGGAACTAAGGTTGCTAATAAACTGACCTTCAGATAAGAAGATTATCCTGGATTGTCCAGGTGTACCCAGTGTAATCACAAGGGTCCTTTAAACATGGAGGATGGAAGCAAAAGATCATAATCAGAAAGAGATTTCCCTGCTGACTCTGAAAATGAAGCATTTGAGCCAAGAATTCAGGAAGCCTCTAGAAGCTGGAAAAGTTAAGAAAACCAAATTGTTCTCTAGAACCTCCAGAAAGAAATGCAGCTCTACTGACATCTCAATTTTAGCCCTGTGGGCCTCATTTCAAACTTCTGATCTTTAAAACTATGGGATAATAAATTTTTCTTGTAGGAAATAAAGTTTTCTTCAATAACACAAACTGACCACTGAAGAAATAGACACAAAATGGTATTACTTGCTTATAGACTGATATCTTGCATAAACAAAATGGATAAAAATGCCTCTATGGATATTTCCCCTTGAGTACTTTTATTATTACCATAATATTTAAGATTAAGGTATCATTTTTGTAACGATAGAAGCTTTTATTAATTTTTATGTAGCAAGTAATAAATTAGACACTTGTACATCAATTATCTCATCAATACAATCATGATTTTTTTTTGACATTTTACTATCAAGAAAGCAGCAAATAGGCCTTTAAAACTTTGCCCAAGCTCATGCAGATAGCAAACACCAAATGTGACACACACCCAAGTCTATCTAACTTCCAAGCCCTTGTTTTTAACCAGGCTGCTCTATTATCAGATTACTTGTTCACATTTTATTTGGTAATGAAATGCTAGGCAATGTAAGAGATATACTAATTAGAGGGCATTGTAGAACCTAGCTTGGAAGAACTTAAAAGATTGTTTAATCTAAATATTAATTACATGGAAAATAATTTTTAATATTTGAGTAACTAAATTTTATAGTCTTTTCCTCAAAGTGCTTATTTTCATTTGATTGTAAATTCAGAACATTTATCCTTCTCTTACAGTCTTTTTACAACTTAAAAATGAACAGATTCTCTAACAATAACCTTGGTTACATAGTAATATAGCAATAAATCACAGTATGTGTTGAGGTACAGAAAGTTAAATGTCTTGCCCTAATATTTGCTGATATTATTTGCTGATAATATTTGCCCTAATATTTTCAGTAGTAAAGTAAGAATTACATTGGAAATGTAATCCGTAACAAATGATCACTTGAGTCCCCTTCATTAGTAATATGAGAAGCATAAGCATAGACAGAAATTATTACCTGTGGCAACATGACGTCCCATTCCAAATATGGCGTAAATGATGGCAGGAAACAGAGACCCATACAAACCAAACACGGGGTGCACAGATGAGAGAACAGCAAAGGCCAACCCTGTGAAGAAGAACCACGGTAAATAGGACCATCTTATAACCCCAAGATACAGTCCATTACAAAGTAGAATGGATATTGGTTTATTTAATGATGAAAGGAATTATGATGTAATTATTCTACTTGCTCAGTGAAAGACTAGCATCATTGTCCTAAATAACAGAAAATTTACTCATTAGCTCATATTTACATTTCAATTCTAAAACCATTCTTTTTGGCCTACTACTTTTTACTTGATTACAGAGATGGCTACAAGAAGACATTAGCTCAGAGTGTCTTCCTGGTAAAAGTGAGAATCATTTTCACAAGTTCATTCTATTCACACAATAGCATCTGTGAAATAGGCAGAACTAGTAGCAATACCACTGACAAATAAGAAGCCTGACATGAAAGGTAATTAAGGCTGGGGCAAAAAGGATGCACACATTCAAAGGTGCCTGGTTGTCTGGCTAGCTGGCTGGCCTAAGATTGTGTATCCCAGTGTTGGGCCAGTGTGTGAATCCATGCATATCTCATAACTAGACCCCAGCCTATATTCAGGTACAATTTCTTAGAGTGAAAAATAATCAACTTCATTTATTCAAAGAATAAGTAAGGTGTACCTTAAAATTGTTCATTTCTGTTCTCCTTAGATACTACTGCCTGCACAGTTTGTTTGTCACAGGCACATAGAAAATTTTCCTAGACATGTCTAAATTACCACTAGCTATTTAAACGTGACCACAGTATGCATGAGGATAAATTGATTAAAGTGATCTTGTTTGCCGCTGATCCTTGGCATTAAACAGCTAGTTCTGAGGCAGGAGATAGATGGGCCCCAGGATAGAGATTTACAACTTGCCCGCCTGTTTACATTCCTTGGGGAGAGAAAAAGATGGGCTTCAGGCTGGACACTTACAACTAGCCTCCTGTTTACATTTCCTGAGACAGGAGATAGGTGGGCTCCAGGTTAGATATTTACAACCAGCCTCCTGTCTGCACTTTGAAATAGAAATAACAACAGAACAGGGTAAATAGCTAGGCTTTGTCTCCTGAGGACACTCTAAGATAACAGTCATGGCAGAAACAGAGAGGGGCTAAACCCTGTCTGAGTAAAGATCAAGAGGTCATGCATTTCCCATCCTTGGGGCAAGGGAGACACTGCGCATGCGCAGAAAGGCTCAAAAAGGAGGGGGCACCACCCCATAATATGTGATGCTAAGGCCACCCCTGGGCTGAAATCCATTATGGAAAAAAGTTGCGTGTGCATATTGGGAAGCGTCCTACAGCAGGTCAGGTGTGGAAGAAGAAACCAGATAATTGGCCAAAGGTAAACAAAGACCCTGAAGAACTGCCCTATATAAGTGACAACCGCCTCTTTACTGCTCTCCTCCTCATTAGGGAGGACGCCCACACCCTTTCTCTCTGGGTGTGCGTCTCTGCCTCGCTTCTACCTTAACAATTTCTTTGTGTTCTATCCCACTTGTTGTGCTATGTCTCTAATAATAAACTTTGTACCTGTTTTTACAGTTTTTGCCTCCATGAGAAATGCATTTTTCACTGGGGGCGAGAGCCGAGGAAAAATAACTTCTAGCCTCTAGCCCTTGATGGTCTGGTGGCTAAAGTTCCTGGTTTTCATCCAGGCTACCCAGGTTCAATTCCTGGGCAGGGAATTAAGCCACTGCTCACTGCTGCCTCTCCAAGATCAGTTCAGCTAGGTTCTGATAATCCGTTCAAGTTTACACGGTTTAATGATAGCCATTTGATTGAGCATAATGGACTTGACAAGCTACAGAAAGATTTGAGGAAGGAGCTGGCATTAGAACCTAGATTACCTGAACATTAGGCCAGTTAATTATTCACACTATGGAGCCTGGCAATCTGGTTCCCATATCAGTACTTTCTACTGTTTAACCTTTACTATTTTAAAGTTAAATTTAATCTCTTTAAAATAAATAAACTCTAGTTTTACATCAAATATTTTGTTTTAAGAAGTACAAGATATATCAGTTACAATTAAAATGCATGAAAGATCTACCAATAACCAGTCCCTTCTTCAGTGTTAAAAACCTGCTTGGGGAAAAAAAAAAAAAAAAAAAAAAAAAAAAACCTGCTTGGGTTGCTTGTTTGCTGACAATGTATTCCTAAAAGTCTGGTAAAGACAAATAAAAAGTTGTTATAGAAGAGTCAGTGGCAGAGGCTGCTCTAGAATTTCACACAGGCAGGATGAGAGGCAGCAATCTTGCTGTTGAGAAAGGTCGTGTGAAAGTGCAGGTCTCCAAGCCAGGTTAACAGTATAAAGCTAAACTTTCCCCCACCCCAATAACAAACACCTCCTGGCATTTATTATAGTGTAAGCAACTGTGTAAAAACATTGTGTGCATTAAATCAGTCATATGGAAAGCTAAAAAGCAACTTTTTCTCATCCATTTTCAGAATGAGTACCTGATAAAAATTACCTATCAAGAGACAGAAATACAGAGTGCTTCCAAGTAAGAAAAAATGTTGCCCACATTTCAGATCACCCAGATCTACTAAATCAGTGACGGGGGGAAAGGGAAATATGCATGTGGCATATTTAACAAAAGCACCTTGGCTGAATTGCATGGACACTAAATTCTGAGAGATGAGGTAAATACCAACAGAATCAAGTTTGCCGGAAGTACCCTATTTGGCTAATTTCTACTCCACCTGCAACAGCAAACGTAAATACAAAACTAGAAGCAGCTGGATTCTCTCCTCTTGCCTTGTGAGTAGGTACTTTTTGTTTGCTTTATTACAAAACTCATCTCTCTCTTTCTCTCTCGCTCTCTGTTCATCCCAAGTGAAATCTATAAAAAATTAGTTCAAAAACAGAATTTCTTTGGATCTCTTATTCCTATCAAATTAAAATAGGAATAATCATGGAAAACATTTCTAACTGCAATCTTTAAAAGATCTCTAGACCTATAAATGCAAAATATCACTTCAGTAGATTTTACAAGAACGATCTCAAAGACCAGAAATCATGTAGACACTTCCTTTATCTCAAATGACACTGATACTGAGCTTTCACATTAAGCAAGTGTTGTACACTCTCAGTGAGAATCTACTTCTCTGCTAATATGACAATGAACAATGGCCAAAATGAAGGAATGAACTAATTCAGAAATACAATGCTTTAAAATTTCAAGTACCCCTTCCATAGATAACTAAAAAACCCAAACCACCCTCCCATACCCACCTCCAAAAAGGAGAGGAAACTGCATAATGTTTTCTTTCTCTGATTCATTTATTATTCTGGTTCATACTGTAACCAAAATACATATTTTCATACAAACTAAAATATGTTAAATCCTCCAAAAATAATGAAAATATTAACTAGTTAGAGTCACTTAAAATTAGTAGAATTATCTACACTTTTCTCCATGTTTAATAAAACAGGGTGTTCAATTCAATCAGAGCAGAATTAGAACTCTCTATTACTTTGGGGGAAAATTGCTGCAAATACTGATAGATATTTGTATTATTTAATCTCACTTAGATAAGAGCAAAAGCAACACAACAAACAAAAGTATAGAAGAATAAAAACAAAATGGGTATTAGGCCAAAGGGTGCCAAAAGGGGACAGAGGAGGAATGAGAGGAGAAATGGGGAGAGAGAGAGAGAGAGAGAGAGAGAGAGAGAGAGAGAGAGAGAGAGATTGATTGGAGGAGAAAACCCATAACGAGATCTTTAGATAGCTGATTATTTTTAAAAATCAAAAATCATGTATTGGTAATGCAAGTCTGATATATCCACTAAAGAATGGTCACTAGAAGACTTTGAAAGATGCAATTTTTAAGAAAACATGTTTTATAGGTGTGATAACGGTTATTATAGTAGAAGAGACTCCATATTCCCATGTCAATATTATCAGCAGTTTCAGGGCTTATGAACACTCCCCACCTTTTGAGGGACCCTGAGTGTGAAGTTGGACATTTACCACTGGCACCCCTTGCCCCTCCAACCCAGACTACAGTGAAAATGGCTTCCCTAGACTGAGTGCCTGACTTCTGCCAAGGAAGAACACGAAAGCAGGTAGTTAGCTCACTCTGCCTCTGCACTTACTACAATCTCTTGGCTGAGATTGCTAGAAAGTGACCAATCACTGCTAGTGAGAATGAGAACTGTTTATCACAGAGATGATATTTTATATTTTAAGATACATATTTTTATTTCAGCTTCAGACCAGTTTTATTTGGATTTGCATGATAGCAATTATTTAGAAAATTAAAGAAAACTGGAACTGCAAAAGATCATGTCTAGAAATTGAATAGTGTATCTGAAGTTGTTAATTGGTGCTGGAATTACATACAGAGAGCTGCTCTATTGGGGACTTTATATTTTCTTGGCTTAGTGATCTCACTTCTTTATTGAGAGTCCAGGCAGCTAAGACTCAGAGGCACTGGTTTATTCCCCTCAAGCATGAATACAAGAACAGCAGTATTTCATAGACTGTAGCATTTAATTATGGAGCTTCAAATACTACCCAGAAAACTACAGTTACCACAACTCAATGAAACAACTATTCCAGTAGAATTCACTGCTCCCAGAATGTCAATTCTTTTCATGAAACACCTTTGGGCTTTCTTAGGGGTTGAACTGTTCCCCACTCTGATTTATATGTTGAAATCCTAATTCCTAGCACCTCAGAATATGACCTTATTTGGAAATAGGGTCATTGCAGATGTAATTGTGTAGGATGCAGTTATCCCAGAATACAGTGAGTTTATAAACCAATATGACTGATAAAAGAATGCCATGTGAAGAAACATAAGCACACAGGAAGAATGCCATACAAAGATGAAGGCAGAAATCAGGATAATGATTCTGCATAACAAGAACACCAAAAGTTGCCAGCAAACCACCAGAAGCTAGGGGAGTGGCACATTAACAAATTCTCCCTCACAACTCTCAGAAGAAATCAACTCTGCTCATACCTCGATTTTAGAATTCTAGCCTCCAGAACTGTGGGGTAATAAATTTCTGTTGTTTAAGTCACCCAGCTTATGGTATTTTGTTATAGGACCCCTAGCAAACATACAAGTATTAGTTTTTGGAGGGAGCAGAAAGTAAGAGGTCATTTGATGCTGTGGTGTTCAATCTCACATTCTGAACAGGACTGAAACACTTATCCTTAAAAAATATTAAATAATATTACCAACTTTGAACTTCCAATTCATAATCCCTAAATCTATATAATATCATTAAAAATTCGTATTTTGAATCATCTAAAATAGCATCTAAGCAATTTAGTTCCTAAATAATGAGTGTCTAGAAATTAAGTTGCTAAATGTTAAAGATAGTCTTCTGAAGACTGCTTACTCAAAACTCAGAAGTGAAAGGTAAAGTCCCATTCCATCTCTATTATACATGGTACCATCACTAGAAGTTGTGTTGGGAGGAGTCTCAAGGGCACTATTCTTAGTATTCAGCTTCCATAACTTTAAGGAAATGGAGCTTACTGAGTGTCTAAAGGCAAATGTGAGTAAATTTGGGCCAACCACATTTGGAACTGTGGTCAGTCTTTCAAGGCTCTGTAGAACTGAGCTTCTACAAGAAGTAACTTCTTCCACAAGAAGTAATACAATTTAATTGTCTCATTAGTTTCTCCAATTTCTAGTACACAAGAAAGAAAATAGTTGTAAAAATACTAAGAAAGCTGAAACCATGCTGACCTGCTCAAGCAAAGCTCTTACAGGCTCTTGGGCTCTGCGGCCAGCCCATATCTAACCTTACCTGCTGCTAAATCATTCAGTAGCCTTGTGTAAATTAGAAAAAGGGACCCCCTGCTAGATAATCTAACCAACCTTATTTGTGAACAATGACTGAGGAAATGCCACTCTCCAAAAAGCACTGATAGCTTCCCCCTACCTTCTACAAAAATGGAAAGCTTTGGTCAATTCTGAAAATATTCATTTCTCAAAATCATGTTAAAGCACTGTATTCATTTTTTGGAAGTTGCCAAAGAGAAACCAAATAATGATTTTCAATTCTAAATGTTGAGCTCACAGGTGAATTACTACATTTGGCTATAATAGAAGAGGAGATATTTATTTTAAAACCGAAGGTAAGATTTTTTATCCTAATAAGTCAGACTACATGATAAATCATAGCATTATCCCACCAGAGTGCATCCCTGTGCACAATCACAAGGGAGCTAAGCTAGATCCAGGGAAGAGTCCACCACCATTGAAGAGCTTCCTATGCATTCCTGTTCACATTTGGGAGGGGGCAGCTCAGTGGTGTGGCACCAATCTCTCTGGCCCTGACCTAGCCTCTAACCAAGGTGCACACACTGGGGAAAAAGTAAAATCAGCACAGAAGTGCAGCCCCAAGCCCTCAGATCATAGCTACCTCCCACCTCCACCTCAAACCAAGGTGGAGATTGCCATCACACTCGAGAAACCCAACTTTGCTACTGCTCCAGCCCCTCAGGCCCCAAACCCAATTGGACTGTGATGACCACTGAGTACAGTAGAAGCCTGACTTGCACCTGGCTCTGGCTCAAGCCCCTCCAATTCCAGACCACCCACTAAGGTGGTGGCTGCCAGCACAGAGGAAGAGGAGCTCACGATCACTTCAGATACAGCTCTCCCACCAAAGACATGGGCACATGCAGACTACATAGGGATGCTCACACACAAGGGCACTGGGAACATGCAGACTGCATAGGGATGCCTTCAAGATCAGGATAGATAAGTGTTTCACATCATTTCATAGAGTCAGAGAAAGTTAAACAAATTAAGAAGACAGAAGAATATGTTTCACATGAAAAAATAAGAAAAAAGCCCTGAAAAAAACCTAATGAAACAGAGATAATTTACCTAATAAAGAGTTCAAAGCAATACTAATAAGAATGCTAACTGAACTGGGGAAAAGAACAGATTAACATAACAAGAATTTTAACAAAGGACTGGAAAATATTATAAAGAACCAGTCAGAGCTAAAGAAACAATAACTGAAATTAAAAATACACTGGGGGGAATTAATAGCAGATTAGGTGATACAGAAAAAAACATAAGTAATCTGTAATACAGAATAATGGAATTCATACAGTCAGGAAAGCAAAACGAAAAACAAATTAAAAATAATGAGGACAGTTTAAGAGACCTCTGGTACAACATCAAGCATACTAACATTCACATTATAGGGGTCCCAGAAGGAGAAGAGAGAGAAAAAAGAGTTCAAAAAATATTTGATGAAATTATGACTAAAAACTGAAGAATTAAACAGATGTCCAGGTACAGGAAGCACAGAGAGTCTCAAATAAGATGAAGTTAAAGAGACCCATACAAAGATATATCATAACTAAAATGGCAAAAGGTAAAGATTTAAAAACAGCAAAAGGAAAAAAAGAGTCACATACAAAGGAAACCCCATAAGACTATAAGCTGATTTTCAGCAGCAACTGCAGGCCAGAAGGGAGTGGTGTAATATAATTAAAGTCCTGAAAGAAAAAAAATGTACAACCTAGGATACTCTCTCCAGCAAGGTTATCGATCAAAACTGAAGAAGCTATAACTTCTTAGAGAAGCAAAAAATAAAAGAGTTCAGCAATACTAAATTGACCTGACAAGAAGTGTTAAAGGGTCTTCTTTAAGTGAAAAAGAAGAGGTTACAACAAAAAACAAGAAATTACAGGAGGAGGAAAATTCCACTGGCAAAAGAAAATTTAAAGACTGTGGTTCAACAATTGAAATAAGCTAGTACAAAGGTTAAAGACAAAAATTGAAAAATCAGCTATGATTGCAATAAACAGTTAAGGGATTGACATGAAGATGTAAAATATGACATCAAAAACATAAAGCACTGTTGTGGGGGAGGAAAAAGTATGGAACTTTTAGAATGTGTTTGAGTTAAATAAGTATCAGTTTAAAATAAGTAGATATAGTTATAGTTCAATATATATGAACTCCATGGTAACCAGAAATCAAAAACTTACAATAGATATACAAAAACTAGAGAGAAAGGAACATAAACATAACACTAAAGAAAATCATCAAATCACAAGTGAAGATACTAAAAGAAGAAGAAAAGAACAGAGAAGAACTGCAAGAAAACAAATAACAAAATGGCAGTAAGTATATAACAAACAATCAATTTAAATGTCAATGCACTAAATGTACCAATCAAAAGACATAGGGAAAAAAAAAAAAAAAAAGACATAGGGTGGCTGATTTTATAAGACAAAACTGAAAACACCATTCTATATGCTTCCTACAAGAGATTCACTTCAGAGCTGAGAAACACACAGACTGAAACTGAGGGGATGGAAAATGATATTCCATGCAATGGGAAATGAAAAGAAAGCTCAGGTAGCAATATTCATATCAAAGTAAACTTTAAAACAAAGTTTATAATAAAAGACAATGAATGATATTATATAATAACAAATAAATCAATACAAAAAGATGATACAATATTCACAAACATATATGCACCTAATGTAAGAGCACCTAAATATATAAAGCAAATATTAACAGACACAAGGAGAAATTGACAGTAACACAATAATAGCAGGGGACCTTAACACCCCACATACATCAATGGACAGATCATCCAGACAGAAAAATCAGTAAGGAAAGAGTGGCCTTAAATAACACAGTAGACCAGTTGGACTTAATAGATATCTACAGTACATTCAATCCCAAAACAGCAGAATACACATTCTTTTCAAGTGCACATGGAATTTCTCCAGGATAGATCATATGATAGGCCAGAAAACATGTCTCAACAATCTTAGGAGGATAGAAATTGTATCAAACATCTTTTCCAACTACAATGGTGTGAAACTAGAAATCAATTACAGAAAGAAAAATGGAAAAACACAAACATGGGGAGACTAAACAACATGCTACTAAAAAAACAATGGATCAATGAAGAAATCAAAGTGGGAACCAGAAAATACCTTGAGACAAATGAAAACGAAAACACATATTTCCAAAGTCTATGAGACACAGCAAAAGCAGTTCTAAGAGAAGTTTATAGTGATTAATCCCTACCTCAAGAAACAAGAAAAATCTCAAATAAACAATCTAATCTACCATCTAAAGGAATTAGAAAAAGAAAAACAAACAAAGCCCCAAAGTCAGCAGCAGGAAGGGACTAGGAAAGATCAGAGAGGAAATAAATAGAGACGAAAAAAGCAACAGAACAAAAAATCAATGAAACCAAGAGCTGGTTTTTTGAAAAGATAAACAAAATTAATAAACCTTCAGCCAGGCTCACTAAGAAGAAAGGAGAGGAATTAGAAAAAGAACAAACAAGCTCAAAGTCAGCAGAAGAAAGGAAATAATAAAGACCAGAGAATAAATAAATAAAATAGAGATCAAAAAGGCAATAGAATAGATCAAAGAAAATAAGAACTGGTTTTTTGAAAGTATAAACAAAATTAATAAATCTTTAGCTGGGCTAACTAGGAAGAAAAGAGAGGACCCTAATAACAAAATAAGAAATGAAAGAAGAGAAATAACAACCAATACCACAGAGACACAAAAAACTGTAAGAGAATAATATGAACAGTTATATACCAACAAATTAGACAACCTAGAAGAAATGGTCAAATTTCTAGAAACATACAACCTACTAAGACTGAATCAAGAAGAAACAGACAATCTGAACAGACTGATTACTAGAACTGAAGTTGAATTTGTAAAAAAAAAGTGCAGGACTGGACTGCTTCACAGGGAAATTCTACCAAAATATAAAGAAGAGCAAATACATATGCTTCTCAAACTATTCAAAAAATTGAAGAGGATAGGACACTCCCAAATTCATTCTATAAGGCCCAATTACCATGATACCAAAACCAGACACTAAAAAAGAGAAAAGAAAATTACAGGTCAATATCTTTGATGAATATAGATGCAAAAATCTTCAACAAAATGTTAGCAAACCGAATCCAACAATATAGAAAAAGATCATAAACCATGATCAACTTGGATTTATTCCAGGGATGCAAGGACGGTTCAACATCTGCAAATCAATCAATGTGATACATCATATTAACAAAAGGAAGGATAAATATCATGTGATTATCTCAATAGACACAGAAAGAGCATTTGACAAAAATTCAACATTGATTCATGATAAAAACTCTCATCAAAGTTGGTATAGAGAGAACATATCTCAACAAATAAGGTTATTTATGACAAACACACAGCTAACATCATACTCAATGGTGAAAATCTAAAAGCCTTTCCTCTATTTTCAGGGTAAGACAAGGATGCCCACTCTCTCACTTCTATTTAACATAGTATTGGAAGTCCTAGCCACAGAAATCAGACAAGAAAAATAAATAAAAGGCATCCAATTTGGAAGGGAAGAAGTAAAACCATCACTATTTGCAGAATGGCATGATCCTTTATATAAAAAACCCTAAAGTCTCCACCAAAAACTATTAGAACTAATATATAATTTCAGAAAAGTTGCAGGATACAAGATTAACATACAGAAATCTGTTGCTTTTCTATACACTAATAATGAACTCACAGAAAGAGAAATTAAGAAAAAAATCCCATTTAAAATCACATCAAAAATAATAAAATACCTAGGAATACACTTAACCAATGAGGTGAAAGACCTGTACACTGAAAACTATAAAACATGAAGGAAGCTCTCTTAGAGAAGATGGCGGAAGAGTAAGACGTGGAGATCACCTTCCTTCCCACAGATACATTAGAAATACATCTACACGTGGAACTGCTCCCACAGAACACCCACTGAACGCTGGCAGAAAACGTCAGACCTCCCAAAAGGCAAGAAACTCCCCCACGTACTTGGGTAGGGCAAAAGAAAAAAGAAATAACAGAGACAAAAGAATAGGGACGGGACCTGCACCAGTGGGAGGGAGCCGTGAAGGAGGAAAGGTTTCCACGCACTAGGAAGCCCCTTCGCGGGCGGAGACTGCGGGTAGCAGAGGGGGTAAGCTTCGGAGCCACGGAGGAGAGCACAGCCACAGGGGTGCGGAGGGCAAAGCGGAGAGACTCCCACACAGAGGATCAGTGCCGAGCAGCACTCAGCAGCCCGAGAGGCTTGTCTGCTCACCCGCTGGGGCGGGCGGGGCTGGGAGCTGAGGCTTGGGCTTCGGTTGCAGGGAGAGAACTGGGGTTGGCGGCGTGAACCCAGCCTGAAGGGGTTAGTGCACCACAGCTAGTCGGGAGGGAGTCCGGAAAAAGTCTGCAGCTGCCGAAGAGGCAAGAGACTTTTTCTTCCCTCTTTGTTTCCTGGTGTGCGAGGAGAGGGGATTCAAAGCACCGCCTAAACTAGCTCCAGAGACGGGCGGGAGCCGCGGCTATCAGCGCGGATCCGAGAGGCGGGGCACGAGCTGCGGCTATCAGCACAGATCCCACAGCAACAGGGGTGCAGAGGGAAAAATGGAGAGATTCCTGCACAGAGGCTTGGTGCCGAGCAGCACTCAGCAGCCCGAGAGCCTTGTCTGCTCACCCGCCGGGGCGGGCGGGGCTCGGAGAGGCTCGGGCTTTGGTCGGATCGCAGGGAGAGGATTGGGGTTGGCGGCGTGAACACAGCCTGAAGGGGTTAGCACACCACAGCTGGCTGGGAAGGAGTCAGGGGAAAAGTCTGCAGCTGCTGGAGAGGCAAGAGACTTTTTCTTGCCTCTTTGTTTCGCGGTGCGCAAGGAGAGGGGATTCAGAGCACCGCCTAAACGAGCTCCAGAGACGGGCACGAGCCGCAGCGATCAGCGCGGACCCCAGAGACGGGCATGATACTCTAAGGCTGCTGCTGCCACCACCAAAAAGCCTGTGTGCGAGCACAGGTCACTCTCCACACTGCCCCTCCCGGGAGCCGGTGCAGACCGCCACTGCAAGGGTCCCGTGATCCGGGGACAAATTCCCCAGGAGAACGCACTATGCACCTCAGGCTGGTGCAACGTCACGCCGGCCTCTGCCGCGCAGGCTCGCCCCGCCTCCTCCATACCCCTCCCTCCCCACGGCCTGACTGAGCCAGAACCCCTGAAGCAGCTGCTCCTTTAACCCCGTCCTGTCTGGGTGGGGAATAGACGCCCTCAGGTGACCTACACACAGAGGTGGGTCCAAATCCAAAGCTGAACCCCGGGAGCTGTGTGAACAAAGAAGAGAAAGGGAAATCTCTCCCAGCAGCCTCAGAAGCAGTGGATTAAAACTCCAGAAACAACTTGATGTGCCTGCATCTGTTGAATAGCTGAATAGACAACGAATCATTCCAAATTCAGGAGGTGGGCTTTGGGAGCAGGATATATTAATTTTTCCCCTTTTCCTTTTTTTGTGAGTGTATATGTATATGCTTCTGGGTGAGATTTTGTCTGTATAGCTTTGCTTTATAATAGCTTTATTTTACTTCACTATATTATATCCTCTTTCTTTCTTTCTTTCTATTTTTTCTCCCTTTTATTCTGAGCTGTGTGGATGAAAGGCTCTTGGTGCTCCACCCAGGCATCAGGGCTGTGCCTCTGAGGTGGGAGAGCCAACTTCAGGACACTGGTCCACAAGAGACCTCCCAGCTCCACGTAATACCAAACGGCGAAAATCTCTCAGAGATCTCCATCTCAACATCAAGACCCAGCTTCACTCAACGACCAGCAAGCTACAGTGCTGGACACCCTATGTCTAACAACTAGCAAGATAGGAACACAGCCCCATCCATTAGCAGAGAGGCTGCCTAAAATCATAATAAGGCCACAGACACCCCAAAATACACCACCAGACGTGGACGTGCCCACCAGAACACAGGCACTAGTTCCCTCCACCAGGAAGCCTACACAACCCACTGAACCAACCTTAGCCACTGGGGACAGATACCAAAAACAACGGGAACTACGAACCTGCAGCCTGTGAAAAGGAGACCCCAAACACAGTAAGATAAGCAAAATGAGACGACAGAAAAACACACAGCAGATGAAGGAGCAGGGTCAAAACACACCAGACCTAACAAATGAAGAGGAAATAGGTAGTCTACCTGAAAAAGAATTCAGAATAATGATAGTAAGGATGATCCAAAATCTTGGAAATAGAATAGACAAAATGCAAGAAACATTTAACAAGGACGTAGAAGAACTAAAGAGGAACCAAGCAACGATGAAAAACACAATTAATGAAATTAAAAATACTATAGATGGGATCAATAGCAGAATAACTGAGGCACAAGAAAGGATAAGTGACCTGGAAGATAAAATGGTGGAAATAACTACTGCAGAGCAGGATAAAGAAAAAAGAATGAAAAGAACTGAGGACAGTCTCAGAGACCTCTGGGACAAAATTAAACGCACCAACATTCGAATTATAGGGGTCCCAGAAGAAGAAGAGAAAAAGAAAGGGAGTGAAAAAGTATTTGAAGAGATTATAGTTGAAAACTTCCCTAATATGGGAAAGGAAATAGTTAATCAAGTCCTGGAAGCACAGAGAGTCCCATACAGGATAAATTCAAGGATAAACACGCCAAGACACATATTAATCAAACTGTCAAAAATTAAATACAAAGAAAACATATTAAAAGCAGCAAGGGAAAAACAACAAATAACACATAAGGGAATCCCCATAAGGCTAAAATCTGATCTTTCAGCAGAAACTCTGCAAGCCAGAAGGTAGTGGCAGGATATACTTAAAGTGATGAAGGAGAAAAACCTACAACTAAGGTTACTCTACCCAGCAAGTATCTCATTCAGATTTGATGGAGAAATTAAAACCTTTACAGACAAGCAAAAGCTGAGAGAATTCAGCACCACCAAACCAGCTTTACAACAAATGCTAAAGGAACTTCTATAGGCAAGAAACACAAGAGAAGGAAAGCACCTACAATGACAAACCCAAAATATTTAAGAAAATGGGAATAGGAACATACATATTGATAATTACCTTAAATGTAAATGGATTAAATGCTCCCACCAAAAGACACAGACTGGCTGAATGGATACAAAAAAAGACCCATATATATGCTGTCTACAAGAGACCCACTTCAGACCTAGAGACACATACAGACTGAAAGTGAGGGGATGGAAAAAGATATTCCATGCAAATGGAAATCAAAAGAAAACTGGAGTAGCAATTCTCATATCAGACAAAATAGACTTTACAATAAAGACTATTACAAAAGACAAAGAAGGACACTATATAATGATCAAGGGATCGATCCAAGAGGAAGGTATAACAATTGTAAATATTTATGCACCCAACATAGGATCACCTCAATACATAAGGCAAATACTAACAGCCAAAAAATGGGAAATCGACAGCAACACAATCATAGTAGGGGACTTTAACACCCCACTTTCACCAATGGACAGATCATCCAAAATGAAAATAAATAAGGAAACACAAGCTTTAAATGATACATTAAACAAGATGGACTTAATTGATATTTATAGGACATTCCACCCAAAAACAACAGAATACACATTTTTCTCAAGTGCTCATGGAACATTCTCCAGGATAGATCATATCTTGGGTCACAAATCAAGCCTTGGTAAATTTAAGAAAATTGAAATCATATCAAGTATCTTTTCCGACCACAACGCTATGAGACTACATATCAATTACAGGAAAAGATCTGTAAAAAATACAAACACATGGAGGCTACACAATACACTATTTAATAACGAAGTGATCATTGAAGAAATCAAAGGGGAAATCAAAAAATACCTAGAAACAAATGACAATGGAGACACGAAGACCCAAAACCTATGGGATGCAGCAAAAGCAGTTCTAAGAGGGAAGTTTATAGCAATACAAGCCTACATCAAGAAAGAGGAAACATCTCGAATAAAAAACCTAACCTTGCACCTAAAGCAATTAGAGAAAGAAGAGCAAAAAAACCCCAAAGCTAGCAGAAGGAAAGAAATCATAAAGATCAGGTCAGAAATAAATGAAAAAGAAATAAAGGAAACAATAGCAAAAATCAATGAAACTAAAAGCTGGTTCGTTGAGAAGATAAACAAAATTGATAAACCATTAACCAGACTCATCAAGAGAAAAAGGGAGAAGACTCAAATCAATAGAATTAGAAATGAAAAAAAGTAACCACTGACACTGCAGAAATACAAACGATCATGAGAGATTACTACAAGCAACTCTATGCCAATAAAATGGACAACCTGGAAGAAATGGACAGATTCTTAGAAATGCACAACCTGCCGAGACTCAACCAGGAAGAAATAGAAAATATGAACAGACCAATCACAAGCACTGAAATTGAAACTGTGATTAAAAATCGTCCAACAAACAAAAGCCCAGGACCAGATGGCTTCACAGGTGAATTCTATCAAACATTTAGAGAAGAGCTAACACCTATCCTTCTCAAGCTCTTCCAAAATATTGCAGAGGAAGGAACACTCCCAAACTCATTCTACATGGCCACCATCACCCTGATACCAAAACCAGACAAAGATGTCACAAAGAAAGAAAACTACAGGCCAATATCACTGATGAACATAGATGCAAAAATCCTCAACAAAATACTAGCAAACAGAATCCAACAGAACATTAAAAGGATCATACACCATGATCAAGTGGGGTTTATTCCAGGAATGCAAGGATTCTTCAATATACGCAAATCAATCAATGTGATACACCATATTAACAAACGGAAGGAGAAAAACCATATGATCATCTCAATAGATGCAGAGAAAGCTTTCGACAAAATTCAACACCCATTTATGATAAAAGCCCTGCAGAAAGTAGGCATAGAGGGAACTTTCCTCAACATAATAAAGGCCATATATGACAAACCCACAGCCAACATTGTCCTCAATGGTGAAAAATTGAAACCATTTCCACTAAGATCAGGAACAAGACAAGGTTGCCCACTCTCACCACTATTACTCAACATAGTTTTGGAAGTGTTAGCCACAGCAATCAGAGAAGAAAAAGAAATAAAAGGAATCCAAATCGGAAAAGAAGAAGTAAAGCTGTCACTGTTTGCAGATGACATGATACTATACATAGAGAATCCTAAAGATGCTACCAGAAAACTCCTAGAGCTAATCAATGAATTTGGTAAGATAGCAGGATACAAAATTAATGCACAGAAATCTCTTGCATTTCTATACACTAATGATGAAAAATCTGAAAATGAAATTAAGAAAACACTCCCGTTTACCATTGCAACAAAAAGAATAAAATATCTAGGAATAAACCTACCTAAGGAGACAAAAGACCTGTATGCAGAAAATTATAAGACACTGATGAAAGAAATTAAAGATGATACAGATAGATGGAGAGATATACCATGTTCTTGGATTGGAAGAATCAACATTGTGAAAATGACTCTACTACCCAAAGCAATCTACAGATTCAAAGCAATCCCTATCAAACTACCAGTGGCATTTTTCACAGAACTAAAACAAAAAATTTCACAATTTGTATGGAAACACAAAAGACCCCGAATAGCCAAAGCAATCTTGAGAACGAAAAATGGAGCTGGTGGAATCAGGCTCCCTGACATCAGACTATACTACAAAGCTACAGTAATCAAGACAGTTTGGTACTGGCACAAAAACAGAAATATAGATCAATGGAACAGGATAGAAAGCCCAGAGGTAAACCCACGCACATATGGTCACCTTATCTTTGATAAAGGAGGCAAGCATATACAGTGTAGAAAAGACAGCCTCTTCAATAAGTGGTGCTGGGAAAATTGGACAGATACATGTAAAAGTATGAAATTAGAACACTCCCTGACACCATGCACAAAAATAAACTCAAAATGGATTAAAGACCTAAGTGTAAGGCCAGACACTATCAAACTCTTAGAGGAAAACATAGGCAGAATACTCTATGACATACATCACAGCAAGATTCTTTTTTACCCAGCTCCTAGAGAAATCGAAATAAGAACACAAATAAACAAATGGGACCTAATGAAACTTAAAAGCTTTTGCACAGCAAAGGAAACCATAAACAAGACAAAAAGACAACCCTTAGAATGGGAGAAAATATTTGCAACTGAAGCAACTGACAAAGGATTAATCTCCAAGATTTACAAGCAGCTCATGCAGCTCAATAACAAAAAAACAACCAACCCAATCCAAAAATGGGCAGAAGGTCTAAATAGACATTTCTCCAAAGAAGATATACAGACTGCCAACAGACACATGAAAGAATGCTCTACATCATTAATCATTAGAGAAATGCAAATGAAAACTACAATGAGATATCATCTCACACCGGTCAAAATGGCCATCATCAAAAAATATAGAAACAATAAATGCTGGAGAGGGTGTGGAGGAAAGGGAACACTCTTGCACTGTTGGTGGGAATGTAAATTGATACAGCCACTATGGAGAACAGTATGGAGGTTCCTTAAAAAACTACAAATAGAACTACCATACGACCCAGCAATCCCACTACTGGGCATATACCCTGAGAAAACCATAGTTCAAAAAGAGTCATGTACAAAAATGTTCATTGCAGCTCTATTTACAATAGCCAGGACATGGAAACAACCTAAATGTCCATCGACAGATGAATGGATAAAGAAGATGTGGCACATATATACAATGGAATATTACTCAGCCATAAAAAGAAATGAAATGGAGGTATTTGTAATGAGGTGGATGGAGTTAGAGTCTGTCATACAGAGTGAAGTAAGTCAGAAAGAGAAAAACAAATACAGTATGCTAACACATATATATATGGAATCTAAGGGGGAAAAAAAAAAAGGCCATGAAGAACCTAGTGGCAAGACGGGAATAAAGACACAGACCTACTAGAGAATGGACTTGAGGATATGGGGAGGGGGAGGGGTGAGATGTGACAGGGTGAGAGAGTGTCATGGACCTATATACACTACCAAATGTAAAATAGATAGCTAGTGGGAAGCAGCCGCATAGCACAGGGAGATCAGCTCGGTGGTTTGTGACCACCTAGAGGGGTGGGATAGGGAGGGTGGGAGGGAGGGAGATGCAAGAGGGAAGAGATATGGGAACATATGTATATGTATAACTGATTCACTTTCTTATAAAGCAGAAACTGGCACACCATTGTAAGGCAATTATAGTTCAATAAAGATGTTAAAAAAAAACATGAAGGAAATTGAAGATAATAGAAAGAAATGAAAAGATATCCTGTGCTCTTGGGTTGGAAGAATTAATATTGTTAAAATGGCCATACTACCCAAAGCAATTTACAGATTCAATGTAATCCATATCAAAATACCTATGACATTTTTCAAAACTAAAACAAATAATCCTAAAATTTGTATGGAACCACCAAAGACCCCAAATAGTCAAAGCAATCTTGAGGAAAAAGAACAAAGTAGGAAGTATCATGCTCCCTGAATTCAGAATATACTACAAAGCCACAGTAATCAAAACAGTATGTTACTGGCACATAAACAGACACATAGATCAATGGAACATAACAGAGAGACAAGAAATAAACCCACACACATATGGTCAATTAATCTATGATCAAAATATACAATGGGGAAAAGACAGTCTCTTCAAAAATTGGCGATGGAAAAAATGGACAGCTACATGTAAAAAATGAAGTTAGAACATTTTCTCACACCATGTACAAAAATAAATTAAAAATGGATTAAAGACCTAAATGTAAGAGCAGAAACCATAAAATTCCTAGAAGATCATAGGCAGTATGCTCTTTGACATAAGTCTTAGCAATATTTTTTTGGATCTGTCACTTTAGGCAAGGAAAACAAAAGTAAAAATAAACAAATGGGACCTAATTAAACTTAAAAGCTTTTGCACAGCAAAGAAAACCATTGACAAGATGAAAAGACAACCTACTAAATGGGAGAAGATATTTGCAAATATGTCTGATAAGGGGTTAATATCCAAAATATAGAAATAGGTCATACAACTCAACAAAAAAAATAAACACCCAATTTAAAAATGGGCAGAAGACCTGAATAGACATTCTTCCATAGAAGACATGCAGATGACCAACCGGCACATGAAAAGATATTCAACGTCACTAAGCATTAGGAAAATGTAAATCAAAACAACAATGAGCTATCACCTCACACCTGTCAGAATGGCTATAGTCAAAAAACAACAAATAATAAATGTTGGTGAGGATATGGAGAAAAGGAACCTTAGTTCACTGTTGGTAGGAATGTAAATTGGTACAGCCACTATGGAAACCAATATGGAGGTTCCTTAAAAAATTAAAAATAGAACTACCGTATGATCCAGCAACTTCACTTCTTGGTATATATCCAAAGAAAATGAAAACACTAATTAGAATGTTCATAGCAACATTATTTTTATAATAGCCAAGATATGGAAGCAAACTAAGTGCCCATCAACAGAAGAATACAAAAAGAAGTGGTATATATACAGAATGGAATATTACCCATTAAAAAGAATGAAATCTGGACCTAGAGGGTATTATGCTTAGTGAAGTCAGTCAGATAGAGAAAGACAAATACCACATGATCTCACTTATATGTGGAATCTAAAAATAAAATGAATGAATATAATAAAATAGAAACAGACTCATAGATACAGAGAACAAAGTAGTGGTCACCAGTGGGGAGAGGGGTGGGAAGAGGGACAAGACAGGGGAAGTGGATTAAGAGATGCAAAGTACTAGATACTGTGGACAAAGAATGTTGCCTGCCATATCAGTAAATAAAAGATGTTGCAGCCATCAGGCCATCAGCCACTGCAGCTGCCATCCCCGAAGATGCGTCATGGAGAAAAAAACAGGACATTGGCTCTAAACAGTTAAGGTGCATATCAAAGGAATAATTTCATTAAGGCCAGACTCTTGCATCTTCCCATACATAGAAAAGTGCTAAATTCAATAGCTTGAGATGTCCTTTTTTTTTTTTTTTTCAAAAACTCCTATATATCCGGCTCCTCCCATCCCCTTTGAAACAGTCCCTCAGAGCTATCCGGGCTTTAGTCCTCAGTAAGTCTGTCGAGTAAATCATAATTCTCAACTTTTAGGTTGTGCATTTTTTTCAATCAACAGTATAAAATAAATAAGATACAAGGATATAATGTACAACACAGGAAATATAACCAATATTTTATAATAACTTTAAATGTAATATAACCTATAAAAATAACAAATCATTATGTTGTATACCTGAAACTAATATAACATTGTAAATCAACTATACTTCAATAAATAAATAAATAATATTTAAAAAATAATCATAGCATTATCCAAAAAACACACCCTCATTAAACGTATTTCATATGAATAAAAGTTAGCCATTGACAAAAACTTATTTCTTAGAAAGCCTGGGTGTTAGTAGTGGAAATGACAGAGTGATATCTTGAATACTGAGCATCAGAGGTATTTTTGTATGCTTTTCAGAACTTACTCTGAGCCTAGAATTGCTAAAAATTTATGTACTTAAAAGTTCTCAGGGACTTCCTTGATGGTCCAGTGGTTAAGACTTTGCCTCCCAATGCAGGGGGGACAGGTTTAATCCCTAGTTGGGGAGCTAAGATACCACGTGCCTCGTGGCCAAAAAACCAAAACATAAAACAGAAGCAATATTGCAACAAATTCAATAAAGACTTTTAAAAAATGGTCCACATCAAAAAAAAAAAATTTTTTTTAAAGTTCTCATTGCAAGGAATAAGGGCTAAGTACCAATAATTCCATAAATAAAAGAAACAGTTTAGAATTGGAGAAAATACTAACAATGAGACCCAACAAAAGGAAATGAAAGATTAAATCCTGTGCTGCATTCCTTAATCGCCGACTTAAGGTTCATATGGAAGGCAAGGTGAACCTGAGACAGTTTTCTAGGTTAACAATTAGAAAGAAGGATGGTTACTTAGGGAAATATGAAGGTATTGTGCAATTCTCTTCTCCCTCCCTCCAACTCTCTCTCCCTCCTTTTTCCTCCTAACCTTCTTCTTTTTCTCTGTTTTTTAAACTAGTTTTATATTTTCTCTGATTCAAGAGGAGGTGGTGGAAATATTTGGAATCTCTTAACATTGGGACAGTGGGAAGATAAGAATCTTGAGTCATGACAAATGGCCTATCAGCTACACATTTCATTTCTTCTTCAAATGAAGTTATTTGTCCCAGGAATAGAGGCAAACTTGATGCATTTATAAATCTGATAATGAAAGCTAATTTTGGACATGTGCCCACACACGCACATACAAAGTCAGGAGCTGCACACCGTGTGGAATGTTTCTGGGCAGGTTACTGACAGACTGAACAAAGGGCATTCCGTATACTACACAGGCCACTGACTTTTAGCTCCTCCAGAGAAGTGGGCCTAGACATACCCTTACTCGATACATGGATTCTGTTTGGAAAAACCTCTGAGGCCTTAGAAATCAAAGTTAATTAGTTACTACTGACTCCTACATGTTGCTGAGAATATTCACTTCTCAATTCTAGATAGGGTATAATAACCTTTATAGGGTAAACAAAATGGACATGTGTTCCAAGTTGATCAAGTCGCCCACCATAGCTTTAGGCTAACTGAACTTTTATTGAGTCAGATTTTACTAATAAAGTGATACATGTATAGAACTTCAAAGCCTCAGTGTTTCTGTTCTTCCTATGCTCCCATAGGATGAAATCCTTGTCTACAACATGGGAACAATGTCACTCACCTGCCTCAGTGTTTGAACAGGCCATTAGCTCCTGTTATGGTAAGATGTTTGCTATATTTTAGCCACCCAACTCCATTCTCCCTTCTTTCGTTAGCAGCACACCAATTTCCTTCAAGAAATCACTCTTTCCACCTGAAGTACATGGGCTGAGAATAAGGGAATTGACCTCTACCCCAAATCTAGGCATGGCCACATGACTCAGCCCAGCCAATAGGAGGTTTGCACTGCCCTCACCATAATATCTGGTTTAGAGAAGGGCACAGGATGCATGTATGTTCAGTGAAATCTCATTATACTTTTATTGGAATTGTTAGATGAATACATAGTTACATAAGAATTACATTGGAATGTATACCTAATACTGTGTATTACAATACTTTATGTGCTGATTAAATATGGAAATGACCTGAATGCCCATCAGTATGAAGATGGTTAATAAATTCTGGTACAATGATGTTATGGAATATTATGCAGCTGTAAAAAAGACTGAATTAGAACCATAGCCATTAATCTGGAGAGATGTCCACTATATATTGTTAGACATGACAGGTTTCAGGCTTATATTTTTTTGTATATAATTTACATAAAAATCCAAGAACAAGGCTACTGGTGTTTCTTATACATCTTTGAAAGATATTTTTTCACCTTGTACAATGAGTTCATAAACCTATACAATTTAATTTTTTTATATAGACTTTTTAAAGCAATCTGAACATTATCATGAATGTTATACAAGTCTTTAGAAGATTTTTTTCTAATGGAAACAAGGTAATGAAGTTTGCTTTTTAAGTGGTCAACATAACAGTTGTATGGAAGACACACTAGATTGGTGGGAAAAAAGAACAGTTAGGAAATTACTGCTTATATCCAGGTAGTCGCAGTAGAGAAAAAGACACCATTTCTCAAGGAAATATGGTTCCATCATATATAAATAGATGTTACTCAGACACACTTAAAAAAAACAAATCAGTTCCATTGCCCTTGGCTTTAGCAGAGAACCCTTTCTTCCTAGAACATGTCAGAGGACCAAAGTTGATTGATTAAATATGAGCAGGAAATGACAGGAACCTCCTAAAAGACAACTAAAGTCCTGGATTAAGTCACTCAAAGAGAGTGGTCAGATTAGAGTAAGATGAGCAGAAGGCTGGAAGCCTTAGTCAACACCAGAATTCAAAGAGTGAAGGAATTGTCAGATGTATAGAAAAAGAACTAGAAGAAAAGAGTATAAAAAAGCCAGGGCCAGGCATCTGCAGCAACTCCACAGAATGGTATTCATGAAAAAGAGCAGAAGTTTCTGTTGAATTGATAATACAGGGTTCTGGTTACCTTAAGAAGAGCACTTCTTGGGGAATCGAGGGTGTAGGAACCAAGGGGAGCAGTTTAAGAAATAGATATGAGTGGAGGGAGAGGAGTCAGGAAACATGAAATAGTCTTTGAAAAACCTTGTTTGTGAAGAGAAGAGAGGGAAGGGCTTGGTGCCAAATGAGGACATGGGATAAGAAAACTTGTTTGTTTATTTTTTTATTAGTTTTCAGATAGGATAAACTTGAGCACAGGAGTGATCCAGGTTTTGTGAGCCCTAAATCCTATATATCATAGGGGCTTCCTAGAAAAAAGATAAAATTACAATATAAAATTAATTACAAAGGCAATGTATTTAAAATGAGAAATCACAACAAATTATAAATTTTAAAACGCTGGCAAATTCCATGATCAAATATCCAGAAAAAAATATAATATTTTTATTAACTATCTGTCTAATATACCTGTATAATACCTTTTCCCCTTACAATTTTAGGTTGTATATTCAATGATTTTTGCAATGTTTTCTATAGAGAGAATAGAAAGATAATTTTGGCTTTCCTCTTGCATATCAGACATTTCTAATACATCATTTCAGTGCTGTTGGTGTTGCCTGTTTCTTGTAGCTCTGCAAAGGCTGTCTGACTTCATGTGGTGCCATCTGACAGCTCCACTTTTTCTCATACCCTGGGGTTTGCCTGTTAACACTTGCTCTGGGATTCAACTGTTAATGCCCAGACTCACCTATGCAAACTCAGAGGAACACTGAGAGGTGAGCCTTTGACCAATGAGAGAGTGAGCAGTCCATGTTTCCTCTTTTCTCCCCACTGAAAGATGGTTTGGAGGTGCAGTTGATACCTACTCGGGGGTATGCTCCAGTGATAGAGCCATCTGTCTCCCTTAGAAGCAGCCAGCCCTGTAACAGGCATTCTCTGTCCCCTGTCCCTCACTTCTGCTCTCTGGGCTTACACTCCCTAATAATAAAGTAGTACATAAGCCCTCTGTCTCAGGCTCTAATTTCTGGGGAATCAGAGTAAAGTATACTTAAGTTCATCTTTCATATCAATAGGTTAGAAATTTTTATTTTAGCTTTATAACTAGTTAAAAATATCATGTGAAATTCAAACTGTCAAACTGAAAACCTCTATTAGAATTCTTGGTAACTATAAAATTTCAAGGCATTTCAAGTTTTCTTATGCAAAAACTTAAATATTATTTGAAAACTACAGACATTAATTAACCAGGTCATGACAATGTCCTTTATACAATGCTATAAAATGAGCTTTATTTGATCTTCATCAAGTCAGTTTTTTGTGGCAACTTACTCTTAATCAGACCCCAAAAATATCTGCAGTCACTCCAAAGCCACCAGACATAAGAAGCATGATTCAAGGGAAGTTGAGTTGGGAAAAGACAGTACTCTTAATTTCTGTTAAAATATCTTTGGAAATTCTACAAAAATATATGACCATGTGAAGACAATTGGCCTTGGAAGTGGCACATGCAAATGGAGATGCAGTACTGAACAAGATACATATTGAGAATGTAAATATAAGTGTGATATGTTTTATACATAAATTATCAAGGGCAATGGAAGAACGATTAGCTTCCACTTGAGAGGGGTGTTTGGGAGATAATGCCCTTAAATGAGAGAATCAGCTTTTAAGAAAGGCCAACAGGATGTCTTGTGAAAATTCTGAAAGTTCAGTTATTCCCTAAGTAAGAGTGGTTCCTCCTCCTACACTGTTGGTGGGAATATAAGTTGGTACAACCACTATGGAAAACAGTATGGAGGTTCCTCAGAAAACTAAAAATAGAATTACCATATGATCCAGCAATCCCACTCCTGGGCATATACCCAGACTAAACTATAATTCAAAAAGATACATGCACTTCTACATTCATAGCAGCATGATTCACGATAGCCAAAACGTGTAAACAACCTAAATATCTATCGGCAAATGAATGGATAAAGAAAATGTGGTATGTAGTATACACATGGAATACTACTCAGTCATAAAAGAATGAAATAATGCCATTTGAAGCAACTTGGATGCAACTAGAAATTATCATACTAAGTGAAGTAAGTCAGAAAGAGAAAGACAAATACCATACAATATCACTTATATGTGGAATCTAAAATATGACACAAATGAACCTACCTACGAAACAGAAACAGAATCACGGACATAGAGACCAGACTGGTGGTTGCCAAGGGGCAGAGGATTGGGGGAGGGATGGAGTGGGAGGTTGGGGTTAGCAGAGGTAAACTATTATATATAGAATGGATAAACCACAAGGTCCTACTGTATAGCACAGAGAACTATATTCAATATCCTATGATAAACCATATGGAAAAGTATATAAAAAAAGAATGTATATATGTATATAACTGAATCACTTTGTTGTAGAGCAGTAATTAACACAACATTGTAAATCAACTATACTTTGATTAAATAAAAAAGTGGTTCCTTAGGATGCATTGGTAAAGGCTTCCTGTGAAGCTATCAGTGGAAGTACAAGCCAGGGCGGAGGACACACATGGCAGTTTCAGAGGAAGAGAAGGGAAAGATGATCAAGAAAGGACCTGATTTCATGTGGTGACCAATGATGACATGAAACAGAGACAAATGTGCAAGTATATACCTAATTATACATGACATATGCCATTTTTCTGTCTCTTCTTACCATATTTATATTGGACTCTTAAGACCTCCTGATTAGAAAGAGAAAGAGACTACCATAATGGTCCCTGGTTTTCCTGGTCTTGAAGTAGGTCAATCTGAAGGACTTTTTCCTTGTCACTCTCATCTTTTAATATTTTTAATAAAAGAGATGTTACTTATATATAGTCAAACTTCTAATTTTCAAAGAAAAACAAAGAAGTAATCTCTTAGCTTTAGTGATACAATTGTATAAGTAAACATCAGACCATGAATGTAAGCACACTGGGCAGACCAGTGCAGAGAGCTGCAGTCAGGCTGGCACTCCCTTGTCACAAGGTGCAGCCTTAAAGAAGGAGGCGGCTTGACCACACAAGATGATACCAGGGCAACAATGATGATGCTTCTCTCTGTGCAGTGCCATCCTCTGGCAATACCCCAGTTTAATGAAAATGGTCATGGACCTATAGGATACAAATAACTACTAAAATGTTCTTTTACTCAGTCATGGATATAAACTTTGGTTCATGTGCCTAGAGACCCAAACAGAATGATGCAATGAACTTAAAATGCTAATTAGGCTACTTGGCATCTCTTCCCACTCCCTTTAGGATTTGTTTGTTTTCACTTGTTTCTATTTTACCTGGGTAGATGGGGCAGGAAAGAAAGGGCAATGAGACAGAGATGTGTATATTCATGCAAAGACTACCTGCAGATGTTAAATGATGTCTGTCTAACAATTGACATTGGTAGTAGCTAAGATTTGGAGAGAAAGGTTCAAAGTATCTGTCCTTGGCAAATTTGGGAGGGTGTCCTTGACATTTTTTAAGAGGCCTAGAATTTCTCTAATTTACTTGTTTTGAAAGATTTTTTTGTGAATTCCCTGGTGACACAGTGGTTAAGAATCCGCCTGTCAATGCAGGAGACACGAGTTCGATCCCTGGTCCAGGAAGATCCCACATGCCGTGGAACAACTAAACCTGTGCACCACAACTACTGAGCCTGCACTCTAGAGCCCACAAGCCACAACTACCGAGCCCACACACCGCAACTACTGAAGCCCACGTGCTCTAGGGCCCATGTCCCACAAATATTGAGCTCGTGTGCTACAACTACTGAAGCCCACATGCCTAGAGCCTGTGTCCCACACAAGAGTAGCCACCGCAATGAGACGCCCATGCACTGCCACAAAGAGTAGTCTTTGCTCACCACAACTAGAGAAAGCCGGTGTGCAGCAACAGAGACCCAATGCAGCCAAAAATTAAAAAAAAAAAGAAAGATTTCTTGCAAACTGATATTCTCCACCTTCTTACTTTCCTCTTATCTTCAAGTAGCAGAGTTAAAACCCAGAGGTAAAAAATATCTACCTAGAATTAAACACCTACTATGTGCCAGGCACTTGAGATAAATCAATTAACAACCCATGTAAAAATCCTCACTTCCGTGGAGTTTACATCTCGTGAGAAATAGAAGATGGTAACAATAATAACATTAAAATAAGTCTTTATGGAACACTTCTTTTGTACTAGATTCTGCCCTGACTGCTTTATTTTCTCTCCTTTACTCTTCAAAGCAATTCTGTGTACTAAGTATTATTATCCCCATTGTACATATAGGAAGACTTAATCTTAGAGCAGCTAAAGCACTTGTCCAAGTGATGTATCTGGAATTCAAAACTGAGGTCTTTGACCGTTAGCCTACAAGTACTCATAAAGATCTTACTATGTATCCAAATCCACTTATTAAATTCCATGAGAGATTTAAAGGAACATGAAATATGAACTATAAGGTCCTTGCCTGAAACAAACATTATCCAACATAAAACAATTATATGTGCAGTTTATAGAATAATCAGTGTAGTCAAAGTTTAGAGAAGATAGAGAAATTATGAGAGACATAATCACAGAAACTTTTATTGGAAGATTATAATTTAAGTGTGGGTTGAAGGATAGACAGAATTTTTACAAGTTTTTTCCATAGATTGCCCACATTCCTGAGGAGTTGTGAAACACTTTATTCTGGTACAACTGATTTTGTCATTAAGAATATTTTCCAGGGCTTTCTGTTGAATTTTACATTTTTGGTTTCTAAGCATTATTGCTTTCATCCTGGAAACTCTATGTTTCATACATACATTTTACACTGTCAATCATACCTTTCTTAAAGCTCTTATCCATTGGTTCCCAGAGCACCATGATGTTCACGGACCACGTCTTCTCATTCCTTTTTGCCAGCCCCTCAGCCACTAAAATATCAGTGTTTCCCAAGGCTTCTTCCATTCTGATTCCTCTTTTTATTGTACACATTAACCATGATTATCCCATCCATTCCCATGACATTAGTCATAGGATCTTAATCTTAATATATCTTAATAATATCTCTCCTAAACTCCAGATCCAGACATACATCAACTAGAGATCCCACAGGTGGGGGAGGAGTCAAGATGGCAGAACAGGAGGACACAGAATTTGTTGCTCCTCACAAGATCATCAAAAACACATTTACAAATGGAACAGTTCCCACAGAGCTCCTGATGAACAGTCGCGGTAGACTTCAGACACCTAAAAGAATGAAAGAAATAAGAAAAAAGAAAAGAGGAATCAAAAAAGAGACCAGAAACCCTGGAGGAAAGCTGAAGGTGAACAGAGATCCCCACATTAAAAAAGATTCCCTCACGGAGGGGAAATCAGCTGGGACAGAAGAGGAACTTCGGGGGATCAAAGGAGAATGCAGCAGATGGTCTGTGGAAGGCAAGACAAGGTAAGAACCGCACGCATGAGCTACACCGCAGCTCTGTGCATTCCAGCCTGAATCATGAGTTGCCTGTTGCAAAGGGGAGCTGGGTGCTGGAAAGAGGGGTTTGGAGTGCAGACCCAGGGAAAGGAGAGCTCTTGGCTGTGAAAAGACAACCCAAAGGGACAGGAGCAAGGGGCACCAAAACTGGGAAAGTCTGTGGAAAAAGCATGACATGCCATAACAAGGCATCATTGTCAAATGGTGTACAAGGGGCGGAGCCGCCATTATAACCTTCTTCCCCACCCGCCAGCTTCTTCGGCCTCTGTGGGCATTGGGAGGGGCTCCCACCTTAGTGGGCCTGCCCGCCACTCTGGCCAGGGTCACCTCCACCTGCATAGGCTCTGGGACCCTGAGTGCTGCTCACCCCAAAATCTCCTTAGGAATCAGCCCTGGGCACCCCTGCCTGGGATGAGAGTCCACCAAAGCTGGCAGGGTCAGAGGGCTTTAGCGTGGGGTTGGAAGAACAGACCCAGGGAGAGAAAGGCAGTTGGCTACACAGATACATAGAAGGGACAGAAATAGGGGATGTGCAGCCGGGAATGCCCCTAGAGGAAGCAGGGTCTGCCTGGAAGGTGAGGTGCCGTTGTTGAGAGGCACGCAAGGGGCGGGGCTGACAACGCTCTCGTACACCAGCTCCTGCCACTGCAGCAACTGGGAGTACCCAAGTGTGCTCCAAGCAGCCACTGCTTTTGCTCCCACTCACCTGGGCAAGGATCAGATGCCTTAGGGTGGCACACACACAGAGGTGGGGTTAAAACCAAAACTGAGACTAATGGGGGTGCAACCAAGGAAGAGAAACACAAATCTTTCTAGGCAGCAGCACAAGCTGTGAATTAAATCCCCAAGATCGGCTGGGTATATCCTGCATTTGTGAAATACCTGAATAGACGAACGTTTCAAAATCTGAGACAAGTCTAGCCTTTGCAGCACTGGACTTTGGGCCAGATCAGTCTGAGCTGGCCCCACAGTGTCCACAGCAGGTCCAGACCTAAATAGAAGTATTGGAAGTCCTCCTGGGGAGGTGGCTCCAGGAAAATATTCTTAGTACTAATATTTCTTTGTTGATTTGTTTCATTTTGCTCACTTGTTGGTGCTGCTGATTTTATTATTTTTTACATTTTATTTTTTATTTTCTACTTTTTAAAAAATGTTTTTATCTTATGTTATTTTCTTAATATATATAAAGTTTTTATTTTTATATTTTTCCTTTAATTTTTTTGTTGCTCTGTGGCTTTTGTCTTGTTTTTGTTCTTCATTTTATATATATTTTCCTTTTCTTTTTTTTCAATTGTTTTTAAGTGTATATTCTATGTTTTATTTGCTTTGCTGTTGTTGTTGATGTTGTTTGCTTGCCCCCGTTTCTGTTTTATTTTTCATTCTTTGTTTTCATTAGTATAATCCTTATTGACTGTTCTTATATCAGAATTCTCTTGTTTTGTTGTCTGTTCCCTTGGTTTTTTTTCTTTTCTGTGTGTGTGTGTGTGTGTGTGTGTGTGTGTGGTGTTGCTGTTGCTACTGTTTGTTTGCTGCTGTTCTTGTTATTTGCCCTGAGCTTTGTTTGTCTGTTTTTGTTTTGTTTTGTTGTTGTTGTTTGGGTTTTTTGTTTTTCTTTTTTCTTTTCTTTTCTCTATTTTTTGTCAGGCCACACTGTGCAGCTTGCAGGCTCTTGGTTCCCCAACCAGGGGTCAGGGCTGGGCCTCCTGGGTGGGAACATAGAGTCCAGGATGTTGGAACACCAGAGAATTCCTGGGCTCAGGGAATATTAATCAGTGTGCGCATTCCTGAAGGTATCCATATCAACACGAAGCCCTGACCCCACACAACTGCCTGCAGGCTCCAGTGCTAAACACCTCACACCAAACAACCAGCAAGACAGGAACACAGCCCCAGCCATCAGTAGACAAGTTGCCTAAAGTTGTACTAAGCTCACAGATACCCCAAAACACACCACCTGACATAATCCTGCCCATCAGAGGGAAAATACTCAACTCCATCCAACAGAGCTCAGGCACCAGGCCCTCCCACCAGGAAGCCTACACAAGCCCCTGGACCAACCTCACTCAATAGGGGTCAGTCCACAGAAACAAGAGGAACTATGACCCTGCAGCCTGCAGAAAGAAGACAATAAACACAATTGGTTAGACAAAATGAAACAACAGAGAAATACACTGCAGACAAAGGAGCAAGGTAAAATCCCACAAGAACAAATAAATGAAGAGGAAATAGGCAAGGTATCTGAAAAAGAATTCAGCTAATGATAATAAAGATGTTCCAAGATCTAGGAAATAGAATGGAGAAAATACAAGAAAGGTTTAATAAGGACCTAGAAGAACTAAAAAACAATCAGTGATGAACAACACAATAATTGAAATGAAAAATACCCAAGAATGAATCAACAGCAGAATAACTGAAGCAGAAGAATGAATAAATGAGCTGAAAGATAGAATGGTGGAGTTAAACAGAATAAAGAAAAAAGAATGAAAAGAATTGAGGATAGTCTCGGAGAATCTGGGACAACATCAAACACACCAACATTCGAATTATAGGGGTCCCAGAAGAAGAAGAGAAAAAGAAAGGGACTGAGAAAATATTTGAAGAGGTTAGAGTTGAAAACTTCCCTAATATGGGAAAGGAAATAGTAGATCAAGTGCAGGAAGTGCAGAGAGTTCCACACAGGATAAAGCCAAGGAGAAACATGCCAAGACACATATTAATCAAGCTAACAAAAATTAAATACAAAGAAAAATATTAAAAGCAGCAAGGGAAAAGCAACAAATAACCTACAAGGGAATCCCCATAAAGTTATCAGGTGATCTTTCAGCAGAAACTTTGCAGGCCAGAAGAGAATGACAGGACATATTTAAAGTGATGAAAGGGATAAACCTACAAACAAGATTACTCTCCCCAGCAAGGATCTCATTCAGAATCGACAGAGAAATCAAAAGCTTTACAGACAAGCAAAAGTTAAGGGAATTCAGCACCACCAAGCCAGCATTACAATAAATGTTAAAGGAACTTCTCTAGGTGGGAAACACAAGAAAAGAAAAAGACCTACAAGAATAAACCCAAAACAATTATGAAAATGGTAATAGGAATATACATATCGATAATTACCTTAAATGTGAATGGATTAAATGCTCCAACCAAAAGACACGGACTGGCTGAATGGATACAAAAACAAGACCCATATATATGCTGTCTACAAGAGACCTATTTCAAACCTAGAGACACATACAGACTGAAAGTGAGGGGATGGAAAAGATATTCCATGAAAATGGGAATCAGAAGAAAGTTGGAGTAGCAATACTCATATCAAACACAATAGACTTTAAAATAAAGACTATTACAAGAGACAAGGAAGGACACTACATAATGATCAAAGTATCAATCCAAGAAGATATAGCAATTGTAAATATCTATGCTTCCAACATAGGAGCACCTCAATACATAAGGCAAATGCTAACAGCCATAAAAGAAGAAATTGACAGTAACAATAACTGTGAGGGACTTTAACACCCTACTTACACCAATGGACAGATCATTCAAACAGAAAATAAATAAGGAAACAAAAGGTTTCCTTGTGCACTTTTTTCTCAAGTGCACATGGAACATTCTCCAGGATAGATCACATCTTGGGTCACAAATCAAGCCTTGGTAAATTTTAGAAAATTGAAATCATATCAAGCATCTTTTCTGACCAAAACGCTATGAGATTAGAAATCAATTATAGGAGATCCCACAGGCACTCACATAGCAAACCCAAAATGAAAATTATTTATTAATTATTTATTTTGATCCCTCCCACAACAAATTCTACTATAACAACAAAACAATATGCATTAAAAACAAAACAAACAGACAAAAATGCTGGTAGTTCCTTGTTTACTTATGCCCTATCTCAGAAAATGGCATTGTCACCCATATAGTCACCCAATTCAGAAACCTAGAAGTTATCAAAAATGTTATCTCCTTCTCTTTTTCACCCTCACATTGCAGAGCACATTGATCACCTTATTTATTCAATTTAATACTGGTGGATTCTGTCTCTCCTACTGCTCCTAATGCTGCCTTTCTCCGTTCAGACCACCGTTTTTTCTTTCCTGAACAGGATTTCTCCTAATTAGTCTTTCCTAACTAGTTTCTTGTCTCTGTCAAGTATGTAACATAAGCTGCTGCCAGAGTGATTATTCTATAACACAAACTTTTGTCACTCCCTGGCATCCTTCAAGATCCATCAATGTGCTCCATTACCCTGGAAAATAAGCCCAAACACTTTTTCCATGTTACTCAAGAAGACTTTTATCTGGACTTTACTAACCTCTCCAGCTACAACTCCCACCAAGTTAGATTATTGAGAAGTATTTAAACAAGCTATGTTCTTTTATTCTTCTTAACACTACATATTTTTCTTCTTTTTATAGTGGCCTTTATCCATGGGCTACCTGGGAAACTTGTATTAGCCTTCAAGATTCAGTTAAAGTATAATTTCCTCTTGAAACTTTCCCTGACTACCAATCTCATCCCCACTCTAGGAAGAGTTGATAATGTTATCAGTGCTATTGCTGTACCTTATACATTCTTCATTTGTACAACCTATCAAAATTATTATAATTACCTGCTTTTGTGTCCAGGTCTCCAATTATATTGTGAGATCTATTGTTAAGGAAGCTAATAAGAATTAATTCCATTTGTAAGTAAACTAGTGTGCGTCAAGCAAAGTACTGGTATCTCTTTCATGGGCCTCCAATAAGCAAAGAAAGAGGCCTTTGAATAAAATGATACATTTACCCAAAGCTATGAAGAGTATGAGAAGAAAAACAAAGGATCAAAACAAATAATGTCCTGATTATCAGGTGGATGAAGGCATAAGAGAGGTTAAGTGGTCAAGAAAATTATACAGAGGTCAGGAAATGAGGTTAATAAGCAGTTCATTGCAGAACCCAGTACCAACTCAAGGGTGCTGAATGCTAGATTTTTTAGGAGGTGCTGACCACATAGAGCATGACTGGGAGCTTCAAGGCTTCTCACAGGTCCTGACTCTCTTTCCCCTTGAATACTCTGAGTAAAGTTGAACAGGAACTTTACCATGGCATATTTTATTGGGTTTTTTTGTTTTTGTGTTTTGTTTTTTGAGGACCAAGTTTATATAGCACTCCTCTAAACCACACACTAGGCCCAGGACCAGCAGAGGATAAGAACTTTTCTCCCCACTTTACATTAACTGCTGGCTAATGTCTTCTTCCCTATTTCTCTTTGCCAGCTTGGTGCATCTTCTCACTACCTCCTATGGGATCAGGCCCACCTACCAAAATTTGAGGCCTGCTCATGTCCTGGATAGAAAATTAGAAAAGGCTATGAGATCTATCCATGTTGCTGGGTCCCCAGACTGTAACTGAAAACTTTTTACCCAGAATCTTGGACCCAGGTACTAATCCTGAGTTGCTCTTACACTTTACCTGAGCTTCTGACACTTTATTTTCCAGTTTTACCTTTTGTGTTGTGGTCCCACTTGTTGACACCCAGGTGCTAAACTTTACACTCACAGGCTGAGTTTGTATGCCTTAGCTAACCTCCCTGGACCTGACCTCAATTCTACCTTCTCAAATATCTTGATTCCATCCACCTCTCTCTAGTTACAGTGCCACAACCGCAGCTCAAGTGGTAGAGCAGAAGTCCTTAGACTCCTCTCCACCACCTTCCACTTCTCCCACCCAAGAGGAGGACTGCTAATAGGAGGGGTCAAAGTAGAACACCAAGGAAGACAGATTTCTTGATGGGAAAGGCTATGTCCACATGTGTATGTTTTTGCTCTTGTACTATTGCTTCATCCATGCTACTGATATGATAAAAAGACCAGGGCTTGCCTCAAGGTCAGCTCTGATACATCTCTTTTCTTTCTACAAGCACATCCAAATCTTAGCTTTACAAGAAAAAAGGAAATAGTTCTTCAACCTCAGGCCTAAATTGTTTTGCTCCACTCCAGGTTTGCTAGATCTATGCTTTAAAACACTAATTCAGCTAATAAAGTAGGATACATTCCCTAAATGTTACCTGTGTATATAGTTCCCTTGAGATCCTCTCCAGAGAAAGAGTGCTTGGCAGGACTTGATTTCTTAAAATTCCATTTCATACAATACCATGTACCTTTAGGTAATCAAATCTTGCCAATTTTTTTTAAGACTGTCACTTTGTTCTCTATGTTGATCCAGTTTTTACAACCAAATATTCATTTCATGTCATGTTATATAGATAGGATTGTACTACTCTTCATTTTTCTTAATAAAAACACAGAAATCTTTGGCGGCTCCCAAGGTTATAGTCTATTCAGAAAGTGGCTGAAACCAATACTCTACAAACTTTCATTAAGAAAATGTTCCCACTCTTATGTACCCACACCAGAATATCTTCAAGGTTGAAATAACAAGATCATATTCTCATATACTTTTGTACAAATTTCTGAGGAAGGAAAAAATAATAAGGCCCTTGTGGGCTGGATTGTTGTCTTTTTCTTCTCTCTTTCCAAGAACATAGCAAAGGACTATTTTTTCAAGTATTTTTAAAAATAGAAATGAATAAAGAACCTTAGGAAGACAGATTAATATTCTTGAAAACAAAATAATTAGGTGGTAGTAGGCACTTCCAAGAATTATATATAAGAAATCAAACACAAACTGTGTGGGTAATGATAAAAGTTATTTCCCTCTGGCAACTGGTTTATGGTGGTCTTAGCACTGTTATTAACAAACTACAATATAATCAGCTGTCTGGTTTACAGCATCAGTGGGCTCAGGGTTAAGTGATATTACAAGTGGATCTCTCAGGGTAAATTTACATATATCCAAGAAACACAACTGTATGAAACAAAATTCCTATAGAAATACATTCTCTTGGTTCACAGACAAGTATTGTTAATCAAAGATCATTGGTTTTAATCACTGGAGGGGTTAAGGCACAATACATCATGTTTTCATACTGTAGCTTATTGTACAGGTGAGATCTCACAAGAGTGAAAATAATTACCATGATCAAAAAGCTTCATGATCAACAGACCTACAAGCTTAAATATTAGAAACAGTAAGAGATTAAAAGTTTCCATGGGGAGAGTAGCCACAGGAAAGCTCTATCCCATCATCTCAATTATGATATTTTACTATCAAGAAACATTTGAGCACCTACTATGTGCCAAATACATTGATAAGAGCTAAAAGGGTTTCCTAGGACTCAGGACATTCATTGCTAAAACCAGGATGATTTGTCATCCTAGACGGTAAACAGTCCCTGCCACCAAGGAACTTATAGCTTAGAAGAAAAATCAAATATAAATCAAAAACAAATGTGACAGAGTTAATTAAGTGAATAAGAGAGGGTACTTTGGGAAAACAAAATAGAGGTATCTATCAAGCATTTTCTGAAAGCCCATAGTTCTCAACCCTAGCTGCTCATTTTACTTTATTTTTTATCATTAGTTGAGGAAGCTGAGGTGCAGAACATTAAATGATTTGCCCTAAATTCCTCAGAGATTTTGATTTAATTGGCATAGGGCTTGCTTGGGCATGGGTATTTTTTTTAAGTGCTGAAAGAGATTATAACATGCAGCCAAGGTTCAGAACTACAGAGCTAAACCCAGCCTGAAATGTGCTAAGATATAATCAGGTGAAGGGGGCCAGGGGAGAAAGATTATCCATTTAAGAGGAAGCAGTATGTGCAAATGTCCTGAGGCAAAACAAGCATGATCCTTTAGAACACTAAGAGCAGTTCAGTGTAACCAGAACATAGGATGAATGTAAGGAGAGATGTACGTGAGATCCAGATATTGAAGGGCCTTGAATAAACATTTTCAGAAGTTCATGCCTGTGTAAAGAGAGAAAAGTTGGATATTTATAGTTTGCTTTTTATATAAAACACCTTGTTTTTCTGAATGCTTTGATAGGTTTGGACAATCAAAGTGTATTTGAGTTGAGTTTGAGAACATCCTACTCTAGATCTGAAGAGGATGAATAACAGGAGTGAAGCGGTATTAATGTAAAAGGATAGGGAGTGTTGGGGAATATGACAAATTGCAAAGTCCATGCCTACACAAAGGGTGCAGGCACCGGTCAACTTCAGCCTATTGTTTCCATTCAGGAATATTAGCCCTTTGCTGTTAGATGATTAGATTTAAATGAGGAAAAAACTCTCAATTTTAAAATGAAGTCTTCTAATATTTATACGTTGGCTCCCAACATTATACAAGCCAACAAAAATGCACCTGCAGTTTCAGTTCCAGGGAAGTATTTGGAATTCCAGGGAGCCAAGAAAGAAGGGATGAGAAGGAAGACAGTAAGGGAAAGTGAGAGAGGCCAGTGAGATGGTGTGAAGCAAGGATGCTATGAAGAGTAAAATAGCAAATTAAAAAGCCATTTGCAATGGCACAGCTGAAGGAATTTAAAACAAAGGTACGGAGAGGGGGGCAAGATGGCGGAAGAGTAAGACGGGGAGATCACCTTCCTTCCCACAGATACATTAGAAGTACATCTACACGTGGAACTGCTCCTACAGAACACCCACTGAATGCTGGCAGAAGACGTCAGACCTCCCAAAAGGCAAGAAACTCTCCACGTACCTGGGTAGGGCAAAAGAAAAAAGAAATAACAGAGACAAAAAAATAGGGGCGGGACCTGCACCAGTGGGAGGGAGCCGTGAAGGAGGAAAGGTTTCCACACACTAGGTAGCCCCTTCATGGGCGGAGACTGTGGGTGGCAGAGGGGGGAAGCTTCGGAGCCACGGAGGAGAGCGCAGCCACAGGGGTGCGGAGGGCAAAGCAGAGAGATTCCCGCACGGAGGAGCGGTGCCGACCAGCACTCACCAGCCGGAGAGGCTTGTCTGCTCACCCGCTGGGGCGGGCGGGGGCTGGGAGCTGAGGCTCGGGCTTCGGTCGGATCGCAGGGAGAGGACTGGGGTTGGCGGCGTGAACACAGCCTGAAGGGGTTAGCGCACCACAACTAGCCAGGAGGGAGTCCAGGAAAAGGTCGGGAGCTGCCGAACAGGCAAGAGACTTTTTCTTGCCTCTTTGTTTCACGGTGCGCAAGGAAAGGGGATTCAGAGCGCCGCCTAAACGAGCTCCAGAGACGGGCACAAGCCGCGGCTATCAACACGGACCCCAGAGACGGGCATGAGATGCTAAAGCTGCTGCTGCCACCACCAAAAAGCCTGTGTGCGAGCACAGGTCACTCTCCACACTGCCCCTCCCGGGAGCCGGTGCAGCCCGCCACGGCCAGGCTCCAGTGATCTGGGGACAACTTCCCCGGGAGAACGCACTGTGCGCCTCAGGCTGGTGCAACGTCACACCAGCCTCTGCCACCGCAGACTCACCCGGCATCCATATCCCTCCCTCCCCCCGGCCTGAGTGAGCCAGAGCCTCCCAAGCAGCTGCTCCTTTAACCCCGTTCTGTCTGGGAGGGGAACAGACGCCCTCAGGCGACCTACACGCAGAGGCGGGTCCAAATCCGAAGCTGAACCCCGGGAGCTGTGCGAACAAAGAAGAGAAAGGGAAATCTCTCCCAGCAGCCTCAGAAGCAGCAGATTAAAACTCCACAAACAACTTGATGTGCCTGCATCTGTTGAATACCTGAATAGACAACGAATCATCCCAAATTCAGGACATGGACTTTGGGAGGAGGATATATTAATTTTTCCCCTTTTCCATTTTTTGTGAGTGTATATGTGTATGCTTCTGTGTGAGATTTTGTCTGTATAGCTTTGCTTTCACCATTTGTCCTAGGGTTCGGTCCAACCGTTTTTTTTTTTTTTACTTAAAAAATTTTTTATCTTAATAAATGTTTTCTTAATAATTTTTTCCTTATTTTCTATTTTTAAAAATTAAAAAAAAATAAGTTTTTTCATATTATTTATTTTAAAAAATTAAAATTTTTTTTCTTAATATTTTTTCTTAATAATTTTTTTCTTATTTTTTATTATAAAAAATTAATAAATTTATTTTTAAAAATTAAAACAAACTTTTTTCTTAATAAATTTTTTCTTAATTTTTTTCCTTATTTTTTATTACAATAGCTTTATTTTATTTTATTTTATCCTCTTTCTTTCTTTCTTTCTATTTTTTCTCCCTTTTATTCTGAGCTGTGTGGATGAAAGGCTCTAGGTGCTCCAGCCACGCATCAGGGCTGTGCCTCTGAGGTGGGAGAGCCAACTTCAGGACACTGGTCCACAAGAGACCTCCCAGCTCCACGTAATACCAAACGGCGAAAATCTCTCAGAGATCTCCATCTCAACATCAAGACCCAGCTTCACTCAACGACCAGCAAGCTACAGTGCTGGACACCCTATGCCAAACAACTAGCAAGACAGGAACACAGCCCCATCCATTAGCAGAGAGGCTGCCTAAAATCATAATAAGACCACAGACACCCCAAAACACACCACCAGATGTGGACGTGCCCACCAGAAAGACAAGATCCAGCCTCATCCACCAGAACACAGGCACTACTCCCCTCCACCAGGAAGCCTACACAATCCACTGAACCAACCTTAGCCACTGGGGACAGATATCAAAAACAACGGGAACTACGAACCTGCAGCCTGTGAAAAGGAGACCCCAAACACAGTAAGATGAGCAAAATGAGAAGACAGAAAAACACACAGCAGATGAAGGAGCAGGGTCAAAACACACCAGACTTAACAAATGAAGAGGAAATAGGTAGTCTAACTGAAAAAGAATTCAGAATAATAATAGTAAAGATGATCCAAAATCTTGGAAATAGAATAGACAAAATGCAAGAAACATTTAACAAGGACGTAGAAGAACTAAAGAGGAACCAAGCAACAATGAAAAACACAATAAATGAAATTAAAAATACTCTAGATGGGATCAATAGAAGAATAACTGAGGCAGAAGAACGGATAAGTGACCTGGAAGATTAAATGGTGGAAATAACTACTGCAGAGCAGAATAAAGAAAAAAGAATGAAAAGAACTGAGGACAGTCTCAGAGACCTCTGGGACAACATTAAATGCACCAACATTCGAATTATAGGGGTCCCAGAAGAAGAAGAGAAAAAGAAAGGGACTGAGAAAATATTTGAAGAGATTATAGTTGAAAACTTCCCTAATATGGGAAAGGAAATAGTTAATCAAGGGCTGGAATCACAGAGAGTCCCATACAGGATAAATCCAAGGAGAAACACGCAAAGACACATATTAATCAAACTATCAAAAATTAAATATAAAGAAAACATATTAAAAGCAGCAAGGGAAAAACAACAAATAACACACAAGGGAATCCCCATAAGGTTAACAGCTGATCTTTCAGCAGAAACTCTGCAAGCCAGAAGGGAGTGGCAGGATATACTTAAAGTGATGAAGGAGAAAAACCTACAACCAAGGTTACTCTACCCAGCAAGGATCTCATTCAGATTTGATGGAGAAATTAAAACCTTTACAGACAAGGAAAAGCTGAGAGAGTTCAGCACCACCAAACCAGCTTTACAAATGCTAAAGGAACTTCTCTAGGCAAGAAACACAAGAGAAGGAAAAGACCTACCATAACAAACCTAAAACATTTAAGAAAATGGGAATAGGAACATACATATCGATAATTACCTTAAATGTAAATGGATAAAATGCTCCCACCAAAAGACACAGACTGGCTGAATGGATACAAAAACAAGGCCCGTATATATGCTGTGTACAAGAGACCCATTTCAGACCTAGGGACACATACAGACTGAAAATGAGTTGATGGAAAAAGATATTCCATGCAAATGGAAATCAAAAGAAAGCTGGAGTAGCAATTCTCATATCAGACAAAATAGACTTTAAAATAAAGACTATTACAAGAGACAAAGAAGGACACTATATAATGATCAAGGGATCGATCCAAGAGGAAGGTATAACAATCGTAAATATTTATGCACCCAACATAGGAGCGCCTCAGTACATAAGGCAAATATTAACAGCCATAAAAGGGGAAATCAACGGCAACAGAAACATAGTAGGGGACATTAACACCCCACTTTCACCAATGGACAGATCATCCAAAATGAAAATAAATAAGGAAACACAAGCTTTAAATGATACATTAAACAAGATGGACTTAATTGATATTTATAGGACATTCCACCCAAAAACAACAGAATACACATTTTTCTCAAGTGCTCATGGAACATTCTCCAGGATAGATCATATCTTGGGTCACAAATCAAGCCTTGGTAAATTTAAGAAAATTGAAATCGTATCAAGTATCTTTTCCGACCACAACGCTATGAGACTAGATATCAATTACAGGAAAAGATCTGTAAAAAATACAAACACATGGAGGCTACACAATACACTACTTAATAACGAAGTGATCACTGAAGAAATCAAAGGGGAAATCAAAAAATACCTAGAAACAAATGACAATGGAGACAGGACGACCCAAAACATACGGGAGGCAGCAAAAGCAGTTCTAAGAGGGAAGTTTATTGCAATACAAGCCTACCTCAAGAAACAGGAAACATCTCGAATAAACAACCTAACCTTCCACCTAAAGCAATTAGAGAAAGAAGAATAAAAACCCCCAAAGCTAGCAGAAGGAAAGAAATCATAAAGATCAGGTCAGAAAAAAATGAAAAAGAAATGAAGGAGACAATAGCAAAGATCAACAAAACTAAAAGCTGGTTCTTTGAGAAGATAAACAAAATTGATAAACCATTAGCCAGACTCATCAAGAGAAAAAAGGAGAAGACTCAAATCAATAGAATTAGAAATGAAAAAGGAGAAGTAACCACTGACACTGCAGAAATACAAACGATCATGAGAGATTACTACAAGCAACTCTATGCCAATAAAATGGACAACCTGGAAGAAATGGACAGATTGTTAGAAATGCACTACCTGCCGAGACTGAACCAGAAAGAAATAGAAAATATGAACAGACCAATCACAAGCACTGAAATTGAAACTGTGATTAAAAATCGTCCAACAAACAAAAGCCCAGGACCAGATGGCTTCACAGGTGAATTCTATCAAACATTTAGAGAAGAGCTAACACCTATCCTTCTCAAACTCTTCCAAAATATTGCAGAGGAAGGAACACTCCCAAACTCATTCTACATGGCCACCATCACCCTGATACCAAAACCTGACAAAGATGTCACAAAGAAAGAAAACTACAGGCCAATATCACTGATGAACATAGATGCAAAAATCCCCAACAAAATACTAGCAAACAGAATCCAACAGCACATTAAAAGGATCATACACCATGATCAAGTGGGGTTTATTCCAGGAATGCAAGGATTCTTCAATATATGCAAATCAATCAACGTGATACATCATATTAACAAATTGAAGGAGAAAAACCATATGATCATCTCAATAGATGCAGAGAAAGCTTTCGACAAAATTCAACACCCATTTATGATAAAAGCCCTGCAGAAAGTAGGCATAGAGGGAACTTTCCTCAACATAATAAAGGCCATATATGACAAACCCACAGCCATCATTGTCCTCAACGGTGAAAAATTGAAACCATTTCCACTAAGATCAGGAACAAGACAAGGTTGCCCACTCTCACCACTATTATTCAACATAGTTTTGGAAGTGTTAGCCACAGCAATCAGAGAAGAAAAAGAAATAAAGGAATCCAAATGAGAAAAGAAGAAGTAAAGCTGTCACTGTTTGCAGATGACATGATACTATACATAGAGAATCCTAAAGATGCTACCAGAAAACTCCTAGAGCTAATCAATGAATTTGGTAAAGTAGCAGGATACAAAATTAAGGCACAGAAATCTCTTGCATTCCTATACACTAATGATGAAAAATCAGAAGATGAAATTAAGAAACCACTCCTGTTTACCATTGCAACAAAAAGAATAAAATATCTTGGAATAAACCTACCCAAGGAGACAAAAGACCTGTATGCAGAAAATTATAAGACACTGATGAAAGAAATTAAAGATGATACAAATAGATGGAAAGATATACCATGTTCTTGGATTGGAAGAATCAACATTGTGAAAATGACTCTACTACCCAAAGCAATCTACAGATTCAATGCAATCCCTATCAAACTACCAGTGGCATTTTTCACAGAACTAGAACAAAAAATTTCACAATTTGTATGGAAACACAAAAGACCCCGAATAGCCAAAGCAATCTTGAGAACGAAAAATGGAGCTGGTGGAATCAGGCTCCCTGACTTCAGACTATACTACAAAGCTACAGTAATCAAGACAGTTTGGTACTGGCACAAAAACAGAAATATAGATCAATGGAACAGGATAGAAAGCCCAGAGATAAACCCACGCACATATGGTCACCTTATCTTTGATAAAGGAGGCAAGCATATACAGTGTAGAAAAGACAGCCTCTTCAATAAGTGGTGCTGGGAAAATTGGACAGGTACCTGTAAAAGTATGAAATTAGAACACTCCCTGACACCATACACAAAAATAAACTCAAAATGGATTAAAAACCTAAGTGTAAGGCCAGACACTATCAAACTCTTAGAGGAAAACATAGGCAGAACACTCTATGACATAAATCACCGCAAGATCCCTTTTGAACCACCTCCTAGAGAAATGGAAATAGGAAAAAAAATAAACAAATGGGACCTAATGAAACTTAAAAGCTTTTGCACTGCAAAGGAAACCATAAACAAGACAAAAAAGCAACCCTCAGAATGGGAGAAAATATTTGCAAATGAAGCAACTGACAAAGGATTAATCTCCAAGATTTACAAGCAGCTCATGCAGCTCAATAACAAAAAAACAACCAACCCAATCCAAAAATGGGCAGAAGGCCTAAATAGACATTTCTCCTAAGAAGATATACAGATTGCCAACAGACACATGAAAGAATGCTCTACATCATTAATCATTAGAGAAATGCAAATCAAAACTACAATGAGATATCATCTCACACCGGTCAGAATGGCCATCATCAAAAAATCTAGAAACAATAAATGCTGCAGAGGGTGTGGAGAAAAGGGAACACTCTTGCACTGTTGGTGGGAATGTAAATTGATACAGCCACTATGGAGAACAGTATGGAGGTTCCTTAAAAAACTAAAAATAGAACTACCATACGACCCAGCAATCCCACTACTGGGCATATACCCTGAGAAAACCATAATTCAAAAAGAGTCATGTACCATAATGTTCGTTGCAGCTCTATTTACAATAGCCAGGACATGGAAGCAACCTAAGTGTCCATCATCGGATGAATGGATAAAGAAGATGTGGCACATATATACAATGGAATATTACTCAGGCATAAAAAGAAATGAAATGGAGGTATTTGTAATGAGGTAGATGGAGTTAGAGTCTGTCATACAGAGTGAAGTAAGTCAGAAAGAGAAAAACAAATATAGTATGCTAACACATATATATGGAATCTAAGGGGAAAAGAAAGTCATGAAGAACCTAGTGGCAAGATGGGAATAAAGACACAGACCTACTAGAGAATGGGCTTGAGGATATGGGGAGGGGGAGGCATAAGATGTGGCAGGGTGAGAGAGTGGCATGAACATATATACACTACCAAATGTAAAATAGATAGCTAGTGGGAAGCAGCCGCATAGCACAGGGAGATCAGCTCTGTGCTTTGTGACCACCTAGTGGGGTGGGATAGGGAGGGTGGGAGGGAGATGCAAGAGGGAAGAGATATGGGAACATATGTATATGTATAACTGATTCACTTTGTTATAAAGCAGAAACTAACACACCATTGTAAAGCAATTATACTCCAATAAAGATGTTTAAAAAATAAAAAAATAAAAAAATAAAATGAAGATACCCACTGTATAACTTAAGTTTTTTGTGTAGTTTGAAAATAGATAATAGAGGGGCAAAATTATAAATGAGAAGACATTCTAACTGGCAAGAAATGAATAATGGTGACTTTTTTTTTTAACATCTTTATTGGAGTATAATTGCTTTACAATGGTGTGTTAGTTTCTGCTTTATAACAAAGTGAATCAGTTATACATATACATATGTTCCCATATCTCTCCTCTCTTGCGTCTCCCTCCCTCCCACCCTCCCTATCCCACCCCTCTAGGTTGTCACAAACCATCGAGCTGATCTCCCTGTGCTATGCGGCTGTTTCCCACTAGCTATCTATTTTACGTTTGGTAGTGTATATATGTCCATGCCACTCTCTCACTTTGTCACAGCTTACCCTTCCCCCTCCCCATATCCTCAAGTCCATTCTCTAATGGTGACTTTTTATTAAGATAGGAGCACGGACTCAAGAGTTAGAAAGACACACATTTAAATACTGCCTATGCTTTATAGAAACTGTATTACCTTGCAATAGAAGCAAACTAATCAGCTTTCCTTCATCTGTAAAATATAAATAATATCAAACTCTTGGGTTATTATGAAGATTCAAAGATATAGCACGCAGTGAATGTTTAGCACAGTTTGTGGCACATTTTAAGCATTTAGCAAATGTAATATATACTATTACCAGGGAGGTTGCCACAAGGACAATGGGCATTCAGATACATTAGAGAGACATTAAGAGGAAAGAATTTATAGAACTTGAATAATTGAATATGGCTGAAGGGGGAAAAGGCAGTAAAGATCCCCACTAGACTTCTGGCATAGACAACTGAATAGATAGGGGTGACTTTCAGCATAATAAAGAATAGAGTATAAGGACTATTTTCCCCTTTTATTGCTCCCTAGCTTATAGTAAACTCTCATACAGACATTTTATCCTGTGTCACCTCTGCCACATGGTAAAAGCTATTGTTCGTTGATGCTCAGGCCAGTATTAAAGCACATCTCTCCTTCCTCCCACACCCTAAGCTAGTGTAGCAGGGGGTATGAGAGGCTTTCAAGGGAAAGAACAGGAGCTCTGGTATAGGTACTTCTTCCCACTGGCACAGCCCTCTTCCCCTCTCAACCAGAATCTCTGGGTTTTATTTTATCAAGGAAGGTGACATGTCATCATGTGATGGGGCAGCCTGAGGGGCTGTTGTGCAGTGTGCTACTCAGTGTCATTCCCAGTCCCACTCAGGTTATGTCTGTTATACACAAAGCAAACTGGAGAACAGAAAGCAGTGAGGTATGAAAGATGGAGCCCAGCAGATTTACATTTCAATCCCTCTTAGCAGTACCAGAATTGAGGGCAAGTCACCCAATGTTCTCAACCTCAAACTCCTCTTCTCATGAAAAGGGCTATAAATATAAAGTATGAAATATCTATCTTGCTGGGTTTTATAAAATTAGAGACAATTTGTGTAACACATTTAAATTGTAATAACCCTCAAATGTGTAGTTAAGGTGATTAGAAGTAACCCAACTTAAACCTAATTAACAACAACCAAAAAAGTGTTTGCACATGCAAGTGAAAAGTCAGAAGTGTACTAGCTATCATCAGTACTCAGTTTCTCTCTGCTATGCCCTTTGCTGGGTGGCTTCATTTTCAGGCTTTGGAGGCCCAGGGAAGTTGTAGAGGCACATCATCCTTACTGTTAGTAGTCTCAGCACAAAAGATGTCTTTTCCTTTCTTCCTTAAAGGTTCCACACATGTCCTAGGATCCAGAGTGATTGGACCTTTCAGGTCATTTGTATTGCCATCACCATTTTAAAATAAGAAATGACTGGTTTGTTGTGTTGTAAACCCCCTTGTGCCTAGGGGGGAAATTGTCACCATTGAACTAATCACTGGCCAAGTGTATGGAATTGTGCTAATTATCAAGACGAGCCACAAGTCTTCACCTGGACCAACAACTGTCTGGATGCAGCTCTCAACACTGATGCACATTAGAATCTGGGACAATTTAAAAAAGAAGAAACACAATGCCTCCATGTCTGGGAACTACTCCCAGGAAAGCTAATTTAATTGTTTCTCACGCAGCCCAGGTACCAATGTTCTTTTAGGCCCCAAGGTGGTTCCAGTGGGCCCCAAATTTGAGAATCCTGGTTGAGGGAGACTTATTTTACTGACCATCCTAGAGCCAAAATTAGAATCTCACCTGAACCATGTATACCAAAAATGGAAGAGGGGTTGTTCCTCAAAACAAATCCAAGGCATAATTACTAAAAGAAGCAAGGATGGATCCTAGCTGGCAAAAACAGAAGTCTATTACTATATACGTCACACACCTTATCTTCACAGCCACTACACATCTGTTTGCTGAAAACCTTCCCAAGTTTTCAACCCTCTAAAATGGAAGGTCATGGTTCTTCCATGTGAACAGGTCTAAATATTATAGGGAGTATTATTCTAAGTGCAGAAATATATAAATAGCCTTTTAATATACAAATCACCATTAATTTACATTTAAGAAAAAAAGGAAATCAGAAGTGCTGAATGAAGCCTAGAGCTATGGGTAAGAGCATGTGTCATGGGATGAGGGGAAGTGGAGAAGTGAAAAGCCAGCAGAGTGTTCCTAGCTCCTGGGTACATTTTTATGGAGGTCAGGGAAAGTATAATTTAGATTTATTTAGCAATATCTGGCTGTCATTGTTCCTGGAGAAAAGTTACTAGATATAATAAATCATTATAATCTCTCTACATTATAATCTACATGTTTATAGTGATTAAGGGGGTTAGGTTAGAGATATGTAGCTAATGCTAGGATTCTTAACCCTCAGGGCTGAGACCATGGAGGGAAAAATTCTCAGATAAGCCTTTAATTTTCAAAGTGCAGTATGCTTCAGGAATTTCCACTTATCGTTCCACGTGTCACTAAGCTGCCCTCAGGAGTGCAATGAAGCTCAGCTTCCACACATTTTGGTGCCAGTAATGCCACAAGTTTTACATAATTATAAGGAACATACACCCTTTGTCTATGGCTCAGAACACTGTGGTTTGAACATCAGGCAACCCTATGGCAGCATAAAATTTTCATGGTTTAGCAGCAAAAATTCTAGGTGATCCCTTGGAATGCAAGTCAAAACATTCTCATATTCCTCCTCAGTGTATTAGGTACTTATATGGCAAGTCATGCATTTTAGGTCTCCACCCTGTCTCAATGCTTGAGTTTTTCAGATTGGAAAAAAAAGAAAATATTTCCTGCAAGTGGTCATGCAGGGTAGAATGTGAACTAAATACTCTAGAGTCATACTGCTTAACTTGCCAACCATGTTAGTGACAAGTTTAAGTCAATGACATTCTCTAGAATGTTTTTTCACCTTAAAACTACATTCTGTAGTGAGGTCCTACAAGATGTCAGTTAAAGAACATTGTGGTAGATGCCAGTTATAATGGTTTTCACCTGATGTTAGTACTGAGAGCTCCCAAATGTTTTTAATATTTTAAAAAAACACAAATCATTTCTAAGAAATATTTGAACATGGTGAAAGAATGACCTAAAATTCCTTTTCTTTTTTTCTTTGAAATGAGCACACATACACTTATATTTATTTACTTTGGGGAGTAAATATCTACTTTGGGGACTCCTTTAGAAGTCTGGTATAGCCCACGAACCCCTTCCTAGAATACTTTCTTAACATAAGTAACAGAAAATACATAGAATTATAAAGACATGAAGTATTCACGCTCTCCCTGGCCGGGCCTAAGCCACGCCAGACTAGGGACAGACGTTCCTGCCCCTCGCCTCCCCTCCCCCCAGCCCTGTCGAGGGGTGTGTGGAAGGCAGGGGTGCGGCCTCCGGCCCTGACCCTCAGTCTCCCGCCCACTGCCTCACAGCCTCGGGGGAGCTGTGGTCCTCTGACGCAGCAGACACTCTCGCTTTGCCTCCTTGGAGTGTGCCTCGCCAGTGGTTCTCCCCGAGGTTGGGGGGGGTCCCGGGGTGGGGGGGGTCCCGCCCTGCGCTGCGCTGCGCGCCCCTGTCGGTGCCTGAGGGTGCCTCTCCGGGCCCTCTGTGGTGCCCCTGGAGCGCTCCAGGTCGTCCCTCATGTGCCTGAGGCCGAGCGGTGGTGTCATTTCCCTTTCCCAGCGTGCTCCTCTCGTCCCCGCCACGGTGGTGTGTCCCGTGAGCCGCTCTCTTGGGGGGTTCCAGACGGTAAGAGAGGCGTGCCTGTCCCCCCCTTCGGTTGAGCTAGGTGTCACCTCGTCGTGGTCGTCCTCTTGTGGTGTGCCCTGGGGAGACTGACTTAGGCCGGGCGAGTGCCACGTGTGCCCCTTTGTGGGGGTCGCAGGCGGGAGTGGGGGTGATAGTGGTGGGCCAGGGCCTGCGAGAGGGGTGCTGTCACACTTCTCGGGTGTGCTCACCCCCTTCAAGAGCCCGCTGGACGAGCCTGAGAGCAGCACAGGTCGTTCCCCAGCCCTGACCATGAACACTCCTGTGGGCCGTGTGCTTACCCATACTGCAGAAGCCCCCGTCCTCTGCCCAGTAAAGGACTGGCGGCTCATGGAGCGCCTCCGTGAGCCCGAAGGGAAGACGATGGGTGGGGGACGACGCGCCCTCGGTGAGAAAGCCTTCTCTAGCTATCCGAGAGGGAGCCTTGGGGTACCAGACCCCCCAGCTGCTGCCCCTCCCAAGCGCAGTGGCCACTGTGGCGGGTGCCAGAGCACGTGGACAGAACCCCTTGCCTTCCCCAGATGGGTGTGCTGGCCTTCAGTGGGGCCCAGCACCTGCTCTTTGAAAAAGAAAAAAAGAAAAAAAAATAGAAAGAAAAAAATTAAAAACAAAAGAAAAACAAAAAAAGAAATGAAGTATATTAGAATATATTAATGCAAGTTCACAGACCTGAAAGTTGTGCAGATTTAAGTTAAGAGCCTAGTCTTAGGTATTCTCTCTTAAAGGTTTTATTCAAGAATGAGTTCAAGGCATTTCAACAAAACATGTTAGAAAATGTCTTGGCAGGGGATACAAATTCAGACACTCATAGGGATAGGCAGATAATAGGGATACTAGGAGGAAGGGTGGTAGCAGATGTGTGAATGGTGGGAACTGTAGCAAAATACAAAGCACATGCCCTGTCCACAGGGGGAGCCAGCAGGTTTTTACCACATAGGAACATTGGCCCCTTATGGCCAAGTATTTCCCTTTTTCAAGAGAAGCCAGGCACCTAGATTTTCATATGAACTATACAGAAGGGTTAATGTTGGTTGGAGAAAAAAATTAAACACTGGGACGAAGGAAACACAGACAAATCTTTTACCAGATTTGTCTGGTGGGTTATAAGTTTATAAATTCAGGAAAGTAAGGGGAATTGGAAGAAATTAATTACTCACATTTTTATGTATTTTTTACTATCGATATCTTTATTACATTTATTTTGAAAACATAAGAATTAATTTAAATTTAATTTCCTTCCTAGAGTGGCAGCATGTTACCGTAGAACAATCAGAGGCTTCAGGAGCTAAATTGTTTATTTAATGATATCGAGAAACATTTACTGAAAACCTATGTCACTGAAAACCTATGTCGATGCACCAGGTACGAGTCGGCAAAAATATAAAGATTAAGACATTCTTTCCAAAGCTTACCCACCAGTGCATAAAGAGTTGTACCAAAAGATTACAATACAATCTGTTAAGGCCTATTATAGAGATATGTAAAAAGTACAAAGGGAGTAGGAGGTAAGAAAACATACATCTTTCCCAGGAGATTGGGAGGGATTCTCAGAGGAATGATCTCTTTGAGTAGAACTTTGCATTAAGGGGTCCAGATTATTAATGATCTAATAGATTATTCTGAAGAATCGGGCTTTTATCCTAGAGAAAACAGAGGGTCACTTAAGAATTCTGAAAGGGGAATTGATGTTTAGATTTTTATGATCATTCCAGCTACAGTATGGAATGGTCTACAGGAGGAGATAGAGTAGAGAATGAAGACCCACAAGATGATGATTTCAATAGGTCAGTGAGCTAGGGCAGTAGCCGGGAACATGAAGTAAGACTATTAGTTTGGAAAGATATTTAGGGACTAGAAACAACAGAACCTGGTGGTTGATTGTACACTAGATGGTAGAGTAGCAAAAGAGAGGGAAGAGTTGTGAATGACTTGAGACTCTGTGAGAGTCTGGTACAAAGGTGGGAACATAGTCCCTGGAGCCAGACCATTTGGGTTAAAATCCTATCTCTTCTAACTCATTTACTGTGTGACTTTAAGCAAGTTATTTATTCTCTGTAAGCCTCAGTTTTGTATATATGTCAAGTGTTCTTTTGTGTCTAAAAATTACTGTTATTATTATTTATTATTATAATTCCGGTTAGGATGGTGGTATCATTCAGTTTGTTTCTTTTAGAAGACTAGCATTGCATTTGAAGTGCTTTTAGGATAGTCTAGGTTTGTGTAGTTGAATACGTGGATCTCGGGTTGAGAAGAAAGTTTCAGTAGTACAGTGAAGGTGGTTAGAGCCTCTAATGCAGATAAAATAGCCTAAGACATTTTCAGAGAAGAAGGCCCAGGGTTTGAGTCTCCAGGACACTAATGTTTAATGGGTAGATAGAGTAGGAAGCAAAATCTGCAAAGGCTCATAATAAGAGAAGGCCAGAGAGGTAGCAGAATGTAAACAGAAGAGCAGTGTCTAAAGCATAAGAGAAGAAATGGTTTTAGAAAGGCTATAGTCAACACAGAAAATACTACAGAGGAATCAATTATGATGATGACTGACAAGTGTCTATATTTAACAACTAGGAAATCTTTAATAAAATAATTTAAAATGGCTCCTTGGTATTTGACATATAGAAAAGGCTCAAATGTTAGTTTCCTTTAACCTTAATTTTAAATGCATTTCTAGAGAAAGAAGAATTAAAAACAACTACTGGATTGAATTATATAATTTTTTGTATTTGTAGGTTAAAAAACATTGAATTCAACAATTTCATGTAATTCAACTATGTTGAATAACTGAAAAGCTGCCTCAAAGACTGGTAGAGTAAAATCAAATCTTTGTTTCTATTGTTTGCATTATGATGCAAGAGCAAAAATTACCCCTTTTTTCTTCTAATTTTTCCTAAATAAATGGAGTTGATAATGATTGCCAATACTCTATTCATATGAATAGCAGGTAATGATATCTAAGTGCCTTCCTTACTCCATGTTCTACTGTAGTTATTTCCCTTGTCACTCTGCCTTTGAGTCTAAAAACTACAGGGGTGAAACCTAAATGCAAAGGTAATTTAAAGGAAAGGATATTCTCACCTTTCCAAAGAAATGCCTTCTATTACTAATAACATTGGTATTATGAAAAAAGTCTAGTTATTTTGGCAGTGTAGAGTATAAAGCATAAAATGTTGAGTGTTAGCTTTGGAATCAAGTTCTGACTCTACCACTTATCAGGCATGAGGTCCAGGGAAAATTATTTACTTGTCTAAGCTTCCACTTTCTCATATGGAAAATGGAGGACTGCTATCATTTGGGATTTTGTTGTGATAGGGTAAGATGATAATGTATATAAGGGATTTACAGCAATGCCCCTTACAACAAATGGTAGCTTATGATATTTACCCATAGTGGGTAAGCATGAGAAAGTTTGAGAGAATTGTTTTTAAAGTACTTTTAGAAGGATTAGTCTGTCCATACACCAACAAAAACCTTTAAGTTCTTTCTAGCAGTGTAGCCTTCCTTACCCAATCCCTGGGAGCCTTCCAAGAGAACCAAGAGCCAGACCCATAACTTTCAAGACACAAGGGCTGAGTAAGCTTTGTGCTTCTCATCAGTCGGGGGCTGGCCAACATATTTCTTCATAACCAGTGAAATGCATGACTCATAAAACAAAACCCCTCAATATTTATATCCAAAGAAAAGCCATACAGTTAACTACCAAAGACACGTAAATGATAATGCTAATGATGTATCACAGGTATCTTTATCATATCCCCAAATTTTCTTATTAACCTGATATTTAACAAAGATGAAAAAAATTTAGTTTTAGAAATATATTTTTCTTTCACTTTACAATAAATTAAAGCAAAATAAATTTATAAAATATACTGAAACTGTCTGGTGAAAAAGTCCTTGTAAGCTCATCACCTTAGTTTCAAAGTCCATGGTAGTGTCTCATTTCGAATTTAAAATTCAATAAATACAATCCTAAAAAATGCCTTAACCTGCTATTTACTTTGCATTTTTATGAAAGACTACTATGCTTTGCTTTTGGCAAAGTGGTCATTAAACATATAATAGAAGACTATTCAGGGAAATGGAATCCCAGAAAGTACGATAGTATTATGGATCTTAAAGTAAAGCCGCCAGTGCATATGTTCCTAATCATACTAAAAACAGAAACACATAAACCAGTTTGTTCCAGCTACAGAATAATTCAATTAGAAAAGTGCTTATAATTTAACGGTATGAATAATAGTTCAAGCCAGGGAGGTAGTAAAACTGCAAAAAAAATATAAATCTACAGAGTCTGTGCCAAGGAACATTTTACAAATTCTCAAGGCTGAAAAAATCAGTTCCTTTTCTTGCTACAGGTAGAAAATTATTACCTGAATTAATTTTTAAGAATACAATGAATATACCTTTCAGGAAAATACACACACAAAAAAAACAGGTACATGCTCATACACTGTATGCACATTAGTTACCTAAGAGCTTTCACAAAGAGAAACACCTATCTAAATCCAGAATATCATTTATAATCTGCTTTGGGAAAGTTAAAATCAGACTTCTCACCAGTTTAAATTTCGTATTGAGAAACAAACAGTATGTAATGTGATACAGAATTAAATCAGCATGTGAAAACGTAAGCTCTAAGGACACACAGGATTCTCTCTGCAAATAATGATCTTGGCAAAGAGCCTCCTTTATGTACAGAAAGGTCTACTCCTTGCTTATAGCAACTCTCAAGACTACAAAGGTAATTGCATGTTGCTAATTAGGTTTACAAATGACTTGTTCAAGCCAGGAGATATTTTATAGCTTGATTCAGCTTAAGTAGGAAGCTGTATCAGCAAGGTCAAACTATAAAAACTCATTCTCCCACAATTACTGAAATTATTGATCTTTACTCATATAGTATGAATTTTAACATTGCAAATATATAATGCCATTAAAAAATTGGTTTGATGCTTATTAGGTATCAAAAAATAGCAAAAAAAAAAAGACAACTAGGAAAACATTTGTATACAGATATTCAATGTGTTTATTCCCCCAAAGTTAATTAAAATACATTTCATTAGTAGATCTTAGGTCACAATACTCTTCCAAGAAAGCAAAGTGATATCTATTCTGCATAAGACAGGAAAATCAAATGCAGTACGTTACCTTGTGTCACCTGTTGAACTGCCAGCATTATCCCAGACACAGCGTCTGGAAGCAAATTTTCTTTCAGATTGTAATGTGTTGCCCATTCCAAAATAGGTAGCCGCCTTCTACACCACTGTTTAAAGTCTTCACAATGGGGCATATGCATCTTGCTCCAGAGCACACTTTTCTTTTTTCTCTTTGCCTCTGTCATTTTCAGATTACCTCTTGTAGAAGTAAACTTCTTTAAACAAGAAAAAAATCGTTGCAGAACACCTCCTTTCAATGCCAGGCTCCAACTCGTCTGTGGTTTACAATGTCAAAGCAATCCAGAAAATAAATCAATAAAAGAAAGAGGGAGAGAGACAGCACTTAAATATATGCAGCCAGGCTGTATGTGTTATTATGGTACAGCTAATTATGCTAGATGAAAGATACAGATTAAAACCTTGAATTCTTATTTGAATGAGATGGAGAAATGGTCCCTGTTAGTATAATATTTTTCTCATCTTGGAAAAGTAATGGATTCAGTGTTAAGTTGGTGTAGAGTTCTCTTGCCCGTAATTCCCCTTATATTCACTGTAGTCTTATGTTTTGGCTTAAATCCCAGCAGCTAATGAGGTAGTTCTGGGCATGTGTTGGAAATGGGCTGGGTTATGCTAATGAACCCAGGAAGCATTTAGCTATTCCCGTCTCTCCCTACAAGCTATGCAAAACCATAAAATTGCCAGAGAGGTTTGCCATGCAAAATGTATTCAGAGAATCTAGATTTACTTCTTTGGGGAGTGTATATTGTCAATATATCAAACAACTGCCAGTTCTAAAACATTCAGGAACGTAAGAGGCATTGCTAAATGTCCTTATTTTTTTTTTGCCTGGGAGACGAGATTTTCATTCATACAGAAACATTCAGACAGCCACTGCCCAGTCTGGGAACAGAATAGCCAGTTCTCATAAACAAACTGAAATTTCATTTCATGGGCTAAGAAAATAAGCATACAATGAACAATTATTTGTGGCAACAGTTCTTTCCTGTCTCTGAATTGTTGATTCAGTTTTCTCTATTTTTCCAATTATATAATTCTCACACTCGTGCTCTTGTAACTGAAATTTCTGAGGCATGACATATGGTTCATACTACTGTTTGAAATGTCCCCAATATTTTTTATGATTCTGGCCTATTTTCACAAGACTTTTGGGGGGTTTCTCTATTTTAAAAAAGATGTTACATTTTATAATGGAACAGTCAGGCTGTCAAAGACCTTTATTTTATGATTGTAAGGCCCAGCCCCCAGAATAAAAAGCCTACATTTATGAGCTGTGCCATTCGAATTAAACCAAAAAGCCAATATATTAACTAAAATTGTGAAGCTAAGAAAAAGAACACCATGTATAAAGTTTGCTGGAGCCCTTTTAATGCCTATTTGTCCAGATAGTAGAGATCTGTTTTCTGGAAGTCTTTAGAATAACGAAGTACTTGGACACCTTGGCTACCTCCAAGGTTTCCTGCTATAATTTTTCCCATTGTTTTTAAATCAAGGTGAAGATCCACTCTCTCAGTCTTCCAAAAATGACATCACTGGCTTTCTATCTGTGCAAAAATACCTCTCTTTTTATAAATCCAATGAATCCTAAATATGTAGTGATATATGTACACTTTATTCATGTGTACAGAATAGAATTTGCTTTGTGTTTTTCCAAATGTTTACATATGTTACATTTATGAATCTTTCATTAATTTAGATTTGGAGTCCCATCAGAGACTCAGTTGTAGTATTTTAGCCCTATTCTTCTAGTGAAAGAAGTAGACTCATCAGATGAGGAAATCCACCTTTAATAGAGATGCTATGTTGTTTTTTCTTCACAAATAGCAATCTAACTTTGTTTTATGTACTCTACTCATTACATAAACAAAGAAATTCAGAAGCTATATATAAACTGAGTATTATTACTTTTATAATCAAAATAAACAGTAAAGTTTTTTTTCTAAACATATCTAGGTGAAAAATTCAAATCGATGTTAACAAAATGAGAAGAATAATTGAAAGCTTAAATACTGAAATCACCAATCAACAGCTATGATTTGTGTAATTTCAATCATGTAAAAAAAAATTGTGTTCAATGTTAGTAACAAAGAATTCACATGAATAGAATTTTTAGAATTAAAGATGAATCTATATAGAAATATCTAATCATATTAGTGCCAGCAATTGCTCTAAAACATCCTAAGATCAGGAGGGAAAAGAAATTAGTTTGATAAAATAGTTCTGTAGTCTCTCAATAAAAGAAAAAAAACTCCTAAAAGTTACAGTAAATCTTTCCTAAAAATATTTTTTTAAGTATAAATCTGGAATTACAACTCCAGGTTTTCTTCCAACTCCATGTGCTTAGACATTATTTGAAACATGCCAAAATCTCACTCCAAAGCATGGTATCAAGAGTAGGATTGATTTATTATAACCAGCAATACCAAAAAACCTTTGTGAAAAAATTTATTCACACCCACGAGACTCTTAGAGCACTTTACCCAGCCCATATAGTTCAAGAGTAAACATATTTATTCAAAAGTTTCAATGGCTAAAATTAGCTTAAAGTTCAGTACTACATGTCATCTATATAAGATATCTCTTCCCAAATCTCCAGGTAACACCTATACAAATAAAAAGTTGAACTTATCTTCCACCTCCCATGTAGAACAACAGAAAAATTCTTCTTCTTAAAATATTTTGATCACATCCCTGACATGTTAGAACTTCCAGTGATTTCCAATATTACACTTAAACTTATTAGCACAAGCATGTGACCATTTCTCCACATCTCTACCCCTCCTCTAACTACATATCAACTCTATTTAAATCAGCAAGTATTTATTGATCAATCACATTTTGCTAGACTGTGGGAAATGCGATAGAAGGATGGGGGAGGGGAAGATATTGTCTATTTTCTAGGGGTTATTTAGTGAAGGAAATAGAAAAAGACAGAATAGGATAAACTAACAATCAAGTCACACAATAAGTGTCATGGGAGCTCAAAGGATAGAGAGTTGCATTCCCAGTGAGGAAAAGGGCTTCCCACCTTGCCTAGACCCTGTGTTCTAGCAAGTTAGTATACTTGCTATCTGCTGCACACTGACTCTTCAGTTTATCTCTATACTAATTTCCCTAGTTCTATGGTTTTTTCCTTGTCTAAACATTTACTCAATACTTACCTCTTCGATGAAAATTTCCCTGGCTTCCCCACAGTTCTGTTCTTTCTGAACACCCAAGATCCAGGTAACCAGGCTATTCATGGGTATACAGCTATAGTCATTTTCACTGTCTATTGATTTTCTTCCTCAAAATTTATTGCGTGTGATTTTAACCAGTCTGGCTCATGAGATTGTAAATTCCTTGTGAGTAGGGATTATTCACATAACTTACTTTGCTTCTTTCCTCAGGATCTAATGGAAGGTTCTGCAGACATAAGATCTACTCAGTAAGTATTAACATATGAATGTCCCTACTCTTGAAATTACCAAAGAATCATTTAATCGATCTCAGCCTAGTTTCAAGACTGTGCTGTTAAATAATCAGGAAAATAGGTAGAGATAGAAAGAGAGTTAGAGATAGTAGTGGGAAAAATAAGGAGAGACTCTGTTTTTACTTGCTCAACCTCTCCCTATTCTTTCATAATATAAGGAAAATCCTATCTTTTTCAAGACGATTCCTTTTTCTTATATTATAGAATCTGAAGAATGTAAAGAGGAAAAACTAGAGTAAATGCAGAAGAAGAAAGAGAAGAGACAAAAGAGAGAAAACCTCATGGACAGAAGTTTCAGAGAGAGTTTTAGAGGGTTAGTGTGTGACAGGAAAATTGCTCTGGAGCAATTATGAAAAAAGGGAACAGCCAGGCACAAATGAAGAAAAATGTTAAAGAAAAACATTTTAAGAAAAGTTGTGCACTGTAAACTGGATCACATTTAATAGGTTTTGAGAAACACTAGTAAAGACTGAAATTCTTCTCACATTACTTTTTATTGTCACACTATGCTTCTTTGAATGTGGTCTATATGGAGACCAGAACACCTAAAGCAGTGATTTATATTCACATTACACTTGGAAATGTAGACTCATAAATATTAGAGGGCATTAACTCCAAACTCAAGCCTACTTCAGGAAGTTGATCTACAGCATTCCTAATAAGAGGACATTGCAAAAGTTTCCCATCCGAGTAGGTAAGTAGTAGCTGAAACTGAATCCATGTTCTACTAAGTCATGTAACTGACATGGCAATACATCAACACAGAGAGAGCAACTTTAATTAACTCATCCACTAGATATGGTACCTTTTTCACAATTTACCTAAAATGTCATATAGGCTGGCCTAGCCCTGAATCCAACCTATGTTTTAATTCTGCTAATGACTGTAATTGACAAGCTTAGAAAAATAGCTTTTTCCAATTTTCAGACATTCTAATTGTTAGAACATTTTTTCCTATTAGCAATTGAGCCAAGATCTGCTATTTAAAATACCCACTCTTGACCAAAGGACAGACAGCAGAAGCAAGAAGAACTACAATCTCACAGCCTGTGGAACGAAAACCACAATCACAGAAAGACAGACAAAATGAAAAGGCAGAGGACTATGTCACAGATGAAGGAACAAGATAAAACCCCAGAAAAACAACTAAATGAAGCAGAGATAGGCAAACTTCCAGAAAAAGAATTCAGAATAATGATAGGGAAGATGATCCAGGACCTCAGAAAAAGAATGGATGCAAGGATTGAGAAGATGCAAGAAATGTTTAACAAAGACTTAGAAGAATTAAAGAACAAACAGAGATGAACAATACAATAACTGGAATGAAAAATACACTAGAAGGAATCAATAGCAGAATAACTGAGGCAAAAGAACGGATAAGTGACCTGGAAGACAGAATGGTGGAAATAACTGCTACAGAATAGAATAAAGAAAAAAGAATGAAAAGAAATGAAGACAGCCTAAGAGACATCTGGGACAACATTAAATGCACCAACATTCACATTATAGGGGTCCCAGAAGGAGGAGAGAGAGAAAGGGCCCGAGAAAATATTTGAAGAGAATTATAGTTGAAAACTTCCCTAACATGGGAAAAGAAGTAGCCACCCAAGTCCAGGAAGTGCAGCGTGTCCCAGGCAGCATAAACCCAAGGAGAAATGCACCAAGATACATAGTAATCAAATTGACAAAAACTAAAGTCAAGGGAAAAATAACAAAATACATACAAGGAAACTCCCAAAAGGTAATCAGCTGATTTCTCAGAAGAAACTCTGCAAGCCAGAAGGGAGTGGCATGATGTATTTAAAGTGAAGAAAAGGAAGAACCTACAACCAAGATTACTCTACCCAGCAAGGATCTCATTCAGATTCAACAGAGATATCAAAAGCTTTACAGACAAGCAAAAGCTAAAAGAATTCAGCAGCACCAAACCAGCTCTACAACAAATGCCAAAGGAACTTCTCTAAGTGAGAAACACAGAGGAGAGAAGGACCTACAAAAACAAACCCAAAACAATTAAGAAAATGGTAATAGGAACATACATATCAATAATTACCTAAAGTGTGAATGCATTAAATGCTCCAAACAAAAGACACAGACTGGCTGAATGGATACAAAAACAAGATCCATATATATGCTGTCTACAAGAGACCCATTTCAGACCTACAGACACATACAGACTGAAAGTGAGGGGATGGAAAAATATATTCCATGCAAACAGAAATCAAAAGAAAGCTGGAGTAGCAATACTCATATCAGATAAAATATACTTTAAAATAAAGAATGTTACAAGAGACAAGGAAGGACACTATATAATGATCAAGGAATAAATCCAAGAAGATATAACAATTTTAAATATTTATGCACCCAACATAGGAGCGCCTCAATACATAAGCCAAGTGCTAACAGCCATAAAAAGGGAAATCGACAGTAACACAATAATACTGGGGGATTTTAACACCTCACTTATGCCAATGGACAGATCATCCAGACAGCAAATTAATAAGGAAACACAAGCTTTAAATGACACAATAGACCACATAGATTTAATCAATATTAATAGGACATTCCATCCAAAAACAGCAGATTACGCTTTCTTCTCAAGTGTACATGGAACATTCTCCAGGATAGATCAACTCTTGGGTCACAAATCAAGCCTCAGTAAATTTAAGAAAAGTGAAATCAAATCAAGCATCTTTTCCGACCACAACACTATAAGATTAGAAATAAATTACAGGAAAAAAATATGTCAAAAACACAAACACATGGAGGCTAAACAATATGCTACTAAAGAGCCAAGAGATCACTGAAGAAATCAAAGAGGAAATCAAAAAATACCTAGAGACAAATGTCAACGAAAACACAAACATCCAAAACCTATGGGATGCAGCAAAAGCAGTTTTAACAGGAAAGTTAACAGCAATACAATCCTACCTCAAGAAACAAGAAAAATCTCAAATAAACAATCTAACATTACACCTAAAGGAACTAGAGAAAGAAGAACTAACAAAACCCAAAGTTAGTAGAAGGAAAGAAATCATAAAGATCAGAACAGAAATAAATTAAATAGAAAAAAAGAAAACAATAGCAAAGATCAATAAAACTAAAAGCTGGTTCTTTGAGAAGATAAACAAAATTGATCCACCTTTAGCCAGACTCATCAAGAAAGAGGGAGTGGACTCAAATCAATAAAATTAGAAATGAAAAAGGAGAAGTTACAACGGACCCCACAGAAATACAAAGCATCATAAGAGACAATTACAAGCAACTAATACCGATAATATGGACAACCTGGAAGAAATGGACAACTTCTTAGAAAGGTATAACCTTCCAAGACTGAGCCAGGAAGAAATAAAAAATATGAACAGAACAATCACAAGTAATGAAATTGAAACTGTGATTAAAAATCTTCCAACAACTAAAGTCCAGGACGAGACGGATTCACAGATGAATTCTTTCAAACATTTATAGAAGACCTAACATCTATCCTTCTCAAACTCTTCCAAAATATAGCAGAGGGAGGAACACTCCCAAACTCATTCTATGAGGCCACCATCACCCTGATACCAAAACCAGACAAAGATAACAAAAAAAGAAAACTACAGGCCAATATCACTGATGAACATAGATGCAAAAATCCTCAACAAAATACTAGCAAACAGAATCCAACAGCACATTAAAAGGATCATACACCATGATCAAATGGGGTTTATCCCAGGGAAGCAAGGATTCTTCAATATACGCAGATCAATCAATGTGATACATGATATTAACAAATTGAAGGATAAAAACCATATGATAATCTCAGGCAGAAAAAGCTTTTGATACAGAAAAGGCTTTGGACAAAAGTCAACACTCATTTATGGTAAACACTCTCTAGAAAGTAGGCATAGAGGGAACTTACCTCAACATAATAAAGGCCATTTATGGCAAACCCACAGCAAACGTCATTCTCAGTGGTGAAAAACTGAAACCATTTCCTCTAAGATCAGGAACAAGATGCAGATGACATGATACTATAGATAGAAAATCCTAAGGATGCCACCAGAAAACTACTAGAGCTAATCAATGAATTTGGTAAAGTTGCAGGATACAAAATTAATGCACAGAAATCTTTTGCATTCCTATACACTAACAACAAAAGAACAGAAAGAGAAATTAAGGAAACAACCCCCTTTACCATTGCAACAAAAAGAATAAAATACCTAGGAATAAACCTACCTAAGGAGGTAAAAACCTGTACTCAGAAAATTATAAGACACTGATGAAAGAACTCAAAGATGACACAAATATATGGAGAGATATACCATGTTCTTGGATTGGAAGAATCAATATTGTGAAAATGACTATAGTACCTAAAGCCATCTACAGATTCAATGTAATCCCTGTCAAATTACCAATTGTATTTTTTACAAAACTAGAACAAAAAAATCTTAAAATCTGTATGGAGACACAAAAGACCCTGAATAGCCAAAGCAATCTTAAGAAAAAAAACGGAGCTGGAGGAATCAGACTCCATGACTTCACACTATACTACACAATATGGTATTGGCACAAAAACAGAAATATAGATCAATGGAACAGGATAGAAACCCAAGAGATAAACCCACGCACCTATGCTCAACTAAGCTATGACAAAAGAGGCAAGGATACACAGTGCAGAAAAGACAGTCTCTTCGATAAGTGCTGCTGGGAAAACTAGACAGCTACATGTAAAAAATGAAATTAGAACACTCCCTAACACCATACACAAAAATAAACTCAAAATGGATTAAAAACCTAAATTAAGACTCGACACTATAAAGATCTTTTTTGACCCACCTCCTAGAGTAGTAGAAATAAAAACAGAAATAAATGGGAGCTAATGAAACTTAAAAGTGTTTACACAGTAAAGGAAACTATAAACAAGATGAAAAGAAAATCCTCTTAATGGGAGAAAATGTTTGCAAACGAATCAATGGACAAAGGGTTAATTTCCAAAATATATAAACAGCTCATGCAGCTCAAAAAAAAAAAACAAAAAAACAAAAAAAAACCCAACAACCTAATGAAAAAATGGGTGGAAGACCTAAATAGACATTTCTCTAAAGAAGATATACAGATGGCCAAGACGCACATGAAAAGCTGCTTAACATCACTAATTATTAGAGAAATGCAAATCAAAACTACAATGAGCTATCACCTCAAACCAGTCAGAATGGCCATCATCAAATAATCTAGAAACAATAAATGCTGGAGACGGTGTGGAGAAAAGGGAACCCTCTTGCACTGTTGGTGGGAATGTAAATTGATACAGCCACTATGGAGAACAGTATGAAGCTTCCTTAAAAAACTAAAAATAGAATTACCATATGACCCAGCAATCCCACTACTGGGCATATACCCAGGGAAAACCATAATTCAAAAAGACACATGCACCCCAATGTTCATTGCAGCACTATTTACAATAGCCAGGTGGTGGAAGCAATCTAAATGTCCATAGACAGACAAATGGATAAAAAAGATGTGGTACATATATACAGTGGAATACACTCAGCCATAAAAGGAACGAAATTGAGTCATTTGTAGAGACGTGTATGGACCTAGAGACTGTCATACAGAGTGAAGTAAGTCAGAAAGAGAAAAACAAATATCGTATATTAATGCATATATGTGGAATCGAGAAAAATGGTACAGATGAACTGATTTGCAAGGCAGAAATAGAGACACAGATGTACAGAACAAACATATGGACACCAAGGGGGGAAACAGGGTGGTGGGATGAATTGGGAGATTGGGATTGACATATATACACTAATATGTATAAAATAGATAACTAATAATAACCTACATCAAAAAATGTACCAACAATAAATGCTGGAGAGGGTGTGCAGAAAAAGGAACCCTCTTGCACTGTTGGTGGGAATGTAAATTGATACAGTCACTATGGAGAACAGTATGTACGTTCCTTAAAAATCTAAAAATAGAACTACCATATGATACAGCAGTCTCACTACTGGGCATATACCCTGAGGAAACCATAATTCAAAAAGACTCATGTACCACAATGTTCATTGCAGCTCTATTTACAATAGCCAGGACATGGAAGCAACTTAAGTGTCCATCGACAGATGAATGGATAAAGAAGATGTGGCACATATATACAATGGAATATTACTCAGCCATAAAAAGAAACGAAATATTGAGTTATTTGTAGTGAGGTGGATGAACCTAGAGACTGTCATACACAGTGAAGTAAGTCAGAAATAGAAAAACAAATACCGTATGCTAACACATATATATGGAATCTAAAAAAAAAAAAAGAAGCTTCTGAAGAACCTAGGGGCAGGACAGGAATAAAGACGCAGTTGTAGAGAATGGACTTGAGGGCCCAGGAGGGGGAAGGGTAAGCTGGGACGAAGTGAGAGAGTGGCATGGACATATATACACTACCAAATGTAAAATAGATAGCTAGTGGGAAGTAGTTGCATAGCACAGGGAGATCAGCTTGGTACTTTGTGACCACCTAGAGGCATGGGATAGGGAGGGTGAGAGGGAGACGCAAGAGGGAGGGGATATGGGGATATATGTATATGTATAACTGATTCACTTTGTTATAAAGTAGAAACTAGCATACCATTGTAAAGCAATTATACTCCAATAAAGATGTTAAAAAAAAAAAAATAACCTGCTGCATAGCACAGGGAACTCCACTTTGCTGTATAGTAGAAACTAACACAGCATCATAAAAACAACTATACCCCAATAAAAAAAATTTAAATAAAATAAAATACAATAAAATGCCCACTCTTTAGTCTTTATCCTAATCCCTGTGACACATAACAACCTCTCAGGACTAATTCATTTAGTGCTATCCCCAAAAAAGCTCTGATGCTTTTATGATGCTGTTCATTTTAGAAAAACTGCTACATTTAAATGTGGATGCACATATATGTCAATTACAGTCCTTAACAATGCAGTTAATATTTTACTCATGATAAGCCAACCAGTAAAGAAAAATGAGCACAAACCTGTGCTCTCAGTGTTGATTGCTAACGTAACTTACTTTGCTCTCTTTGGATTAAATAACACTTTACTATCTGTTTCTTTAACATGTTTTTTCTTCTGCCATTAGTTTATGTTCTGTGACTTATTTTGCTTCATAATAGGGGTCAAAAGGAAATAGCTCTAGTGAAGTAAAAAAATGCCTAGGGAAACGAATCACTTGTACTTTCAAATGAATGTTTTACCAGGATCCAAGGCATTTTCAAAGAAAAAGGAGGGAAGGATGGGGGGAGGGGAGGTAGGGAGGGAAGACAGAAGGTGTTATGGACTGCAGGTTTGTGTCCCCCCAGTATTTTTATGTTGAAACCCTAACAACCAGTGAGATGGTATTAGAAGGTGGGGCTTTTGTGAAGTAATTAGTTTTATACAAGGTCTTGAGGGTGGAAACCATGTTGGGATTAGTGTGTCTATAAGAAGAGAAAGAGACTAGAGCTTGCTCTCTCAGCCATGTGAGGATACAGCAAGCAACTGGCAATCTACAAGCCAGGAAGAGGTCCTCACCAGATATAGAATTTCCTGGTGTCTTGATCTTGGACTTCCAAGTCTTCAGAAATGTGAGAAATAAATGTCTGTTGTTTAAGCCACCCAGTCTATGATATTTTTGTTATAGCAGACTGAACTGAAAAAGAAAGGAAGTAAGGAAAGAAGGAAGGAAGAAAGGAAGGAAAGAAGGGAGGGAGAAAAAAGGAAGGAAACAATAAAGAACAGCAGTTCACTAAGGATTAGTAAAAGCTCCTTCTCATTTCTGACCAACAATTGATAAACAATAAGTAAAATAAACTATGGCTGGGGACACAGCATGACATGAAAAGATCTGATGATACCAAGAAGGAATTATCCCATGCAGTGCTAGAAATTCACTTCCTTAGAAGTGCATGATTGTAGATCTATGACTGCTGCTTCAGCTGTCCTATTTGTAGGAGCAATAACACTCATGCTGAAGGAAATATGTGTAAATATTTATATGTCCTTGTATTTAATGTGGATTTCTTATAGGCAGCATAGAGTTGGGTCTTGTTTTGTAATCCATTGTCACAATCTCTGCCTTATTTGGAGTATTTAGACTATTTATATGTAACGTGGTTATTGATATGGTTGGGTTTAAATCTATCAATTTGTTATTCTGTATTTATCTCATCAGTTCTTAATTTTTTCCTTTTATTACCATCTTTTGGATTATTTTTATGATTCTATTTTACTCCTTTGTTGGTTTATTAACTATAACTCTTATTTTGGTGATTGCTTTAGAGTTTATAATGTACATCTTTAACTATTAAAGTCTATCTTCAAATGATAGCATACCACTTCACATTTACAACTGCATAATTCCATTTTCCTTTGTACTACAGTTGTCATACATTTATGTCTACATGTGTTATAACCCGAAAATAAAATATATATATATTTTTTGCTTTAAAGTTGCATATCTTTAAAAGACATTAAAATAATTTTAAAAGTCTTTTATATTTACCTGCAGAGTTACCATTCCACTATTCTTCATTTTTCATTGGATAGTTCCAGATTTTCATTTGGTATGATTTTCCTACCTGCAGTACTTACTTTAACGTTTCTACTAGTGCAGGTTTGCTGGATAAATTATTTATATATCTGAAAAATGTTTTATCTTCCCTTTGGTTTTTTTTGTTTGTTTTTAATTAATTTTTATTGGAGTATAGTTGCTTTACAATATTGTGTTAGCTTCTACTGCACAGCAAAATGAATCAGCCATACATATACATATATACCCTCCCTTATGGATTTCCCTCCCATTTCCCTCCCACTACAGTGCATTAAGTAGAGTTCCCTGTGCTATAGAGTATGTTCTCATCAGTTGTCTATTTTATACATAGTATCAAGAGTGTATATGTGTCAATCCCAACCCACCCCTTTCCCCCTTGGTATCCATACATTTGTTCTCTACGTCTGTGTCTCTATTTCTGCTGGGTAAATAAGGTCATCTATAACATTTCTCTAGATTCTACATATATGCATTAATATACAATATTTGTTTTTCTCTTTCTGACTTACTTCACTCTGTGTGACACTCTCTAGTTCCATCCATGTCTCTACAAATGACCCAATTTCATTAATTTTTATGGCTGAGTAATATTCCATTATATATATGTACCACATCTTCTTCATCCATTCCTCTGTTGATGGACATTTAGGTTGCATCCATGTCCTGACTATTGTAAATAGTGCTGCTATGAACATTGGGGTGCATGTGTCTTTACGAATTATGGTTTCCTCTGGGCGTATGCTCAGTGATGGTATTCCTGGGTCATATGGTGGTTCTATTTTTACTTTTATACGGAACCTACAAACTGTTTTCCATAGTGGCTGTATCAATTTACATTCCCACCAACAGTGCAAGAGGGTTCCCTTTTCTCCACACCCTCTCCAGCATTTATTGTTTGTAGATTTTTTGATGATGGCCATTCTGACCGGTGTGAGGTGATGCCTCATTGAAGTTTTGACTTACATTTCTCTAATAATTAGTGTAGTTGAGCAACTTTTCATGTGTTTCTTGGCCATCTGTATGTCTTCTTTGAAGAAATGTATATTTAAGTCTTCCATCGTTTTTTGATTGGGTTGTTTGTTTTTTGATATTGAGCTACATGAGCTGTTTATATATTTTAGAGATTAATCCTTTGTCAGTTGCTTCATTTACAAATATTTTCTCCCATTCTGAGGAATGTCTGTTCCTCTTGTTTATGGTCTCCTTTGCTGTGCAAAAGCTTTTAAGTATAATTAGGTCCCATTTGTTTATTTTTGTTATATTCATTTATCTAGGAGGTGGGTCAAAAAAGATCCTGTTGCAATTTATGTCAAAGAGTGTTCTGCCTATGGTTTCCTCTAAGAGTTTTATTGTGTCTGTCCTTACATTTAGGTTTTTAATCCATTTTGAGTCTAGTTTTGTGTATGGTGTTAGGGAGTGTTCCAATTTCATCACTCTACATGTAGCTGTCCAGTTTGCCCAGCACCACTTATTGAAGAGGCTGTCTTTTCTCCATTGTATGTTTTTGCCTCTGTTGTCATAGATTAGGTGACCATAGGTGTATGGATTTATCTCTGGGCTTTCTATCCTGTTCCATTGATCTATATTTCTGTGTTTGTGCCAGTACCATACTGTTTTGATTACTGTAGCTTTGTAGTATCGTCTGAAGTCAGAGAACCTGATTCCTCAAGCTCAATTTTTCTTTCTCAAGATTACTTTGGCTATTTGGGTCTTTTGTTTTTCCATACAAATGGTAAAATTTTTTGTTCTACTTCTGTGAAAAATGCCATTGTTAATTTTATAGGGATTACACAGGGGAAAAAGAAGAAATACAAACACATGGAGGCTAAACAACACGCTACTAAAGAACCAAGAGATCACTGAAGAAATCAAAGAGGAAATCAAAAAATACCTTGAGACAAATGACAGTGAAAACATGACAACCCAAAACCTATGGGATGCAGCAAAAGCAGTTCTAAGAGGGAATTTTATAGCAATCCAGACTACCTCAAGAAACAAGAAAAATCTCAAATAAACAACCTAATATTACACTAAAGCAACTAGAGAAAGAAGAACTAACAAAACCCAAAGTTAGTAGAAGAAAAGAAATCATAAAGATAAGAGCAGAAATAAATGAAATAGAAATGAAGGAAACAATTGCAAAGGTCAATAAAATTAAAAGCTGGATCTTTGAGAAGATAAACAAAATTGATAAACCTTTAGCCAGATATATTAAGAAAAAAAGGGAGAGGGCTCAAATCAATAAAAGTAGGAATGGAAACGGAGAACTTACAACTGACACCACAGAAATACAAAGGATTATAAGAACAACTATATGCCAATAAAAATGGACAACCTGGAAGAAATGGAAAAATTCTAGAAAGGTATAACTTTCCATGACTGAACCAGGAAGAAATAGAAAATATGAACAGAACAATCACAAGTACTGAAACTGAAACTGTGATTAAAAATCTTGCAACAAAGTCCAGAACCATATGGCTTCAGAGGTGAATTCTATCAAACATTTGGAGAAGAGCTAACATCCTTCTCAAACTCTTCCAAAAAATTGTAGAGGAAGGAACACTCCCAAACTTATTCTATGAGGCCACCATCACCCTGATACCAAAACCAGACAAAGATACCACAAAAAAAGAAAATTACAGACCAATATCACTGATGAACATAGATGCAAAAATCCTGAACAAAATACTAGCAAACAGAATACAACAGCACATTAAAAGGATTATAGCCATGATCAAGTGGAATTTATCCCAAGGATGCAAGGATTCTTCAATATACACAAATCAATCAATGTGATACACCATATTAACAAACTGAAGAATAAAAACCATATGATCATCTCAATAGATGCAGAAAAAGCTTTTGACAAAATTCAACACCCATTTATGATAAAAACTCTCCAGAAAGCAGGCATAGAGGCAACCTACTTCAACATAATAAAGTCCATATATGACAAACCCACAGCACACATTATTCTCAATGGTGAAAACCTGAAAGCATTTCCTCTAAGATCAGGAACAAGTCAAGGGTGTCCACTCTCGCCACTATTATTCAACATAGTTTGGAAGTCCTAGCCACGGCAATCAGAGGAGAAAAATAAAATAAAATAATACAAATTGGAAAAGAAGAAGTAAAACTGTCACTGCAGATGACATGATACTATACGTAGAAAATTCTAAAGATGCCACTAGAAAACTACAAGAGTTAATCAATTAATTTAGTAAAGTTGCAGGATACAAAATTAATACACATAAATCTGTTGCATTTCTATACACTAACAACAAAAGATCAGAAATAGAAATTAAGGAAACAATCCCATTTACCACTGCAACAAAAAGAATAAAATACCTAGGAATAAACCTACCTAAGGAGGTAAAAGACCTGTAAGCAGAAAACTATAAGATACTGATGAAAGAAATCAAAGTTGACACAAATAGATGGAGAGACATACCATGTTCTTGGATTGGAGGAATCAGTGTTGTGAAAATGATTATACTACCCAAAGCAATCTACAGATTCATTGACTTTGTTTTTGAAAGATATTTCCATTAGGTGTAGAATTCTAGGTTGGCAGGTATTTTTTGCTGCTATTGTCATTTTCTTTTTGTTTTAGTACTTTAAAGACATTGCTCCACTGTCATCTAGCTTGCATTGTCTCCAACAAGGAATTTTTTTGCCATCTTTATTGTTCTTCTGTACATGTTTTCCTTTTTTCTCTAGAGGCTTTTAAGATTTTCTCTTTAGGTCATCTTAAAGCACCGAGTTGATCTCCCTGTGCTATGCTGCTGCTTCCCACTAGCTAACTATTTTACATTTGGTAGTGTATGTATCTCGATGCTACTGTCACTTTGCTTGGGATAGGGAGGGTGGGAGGGAAGTGCAAGAGGGAGGGAATATGGGGACATATGTATTCATACGGCTTCTTCACTTTGTTGTATACCAGAAGCTAACACAGTATTGTGAAGCAATTATACTCCAATAAATATCTATTTTTTAAAAATTAAAAAAAAAAAAGATTTTTATGTACCATTGGTTTTAAGCAATTTCATTATGCTGTACCTTGGTATTTCTTCCTTCCAACATATTTTGCTCTTATTTATTTATTTATTTATTTGTGCTTGGCGTTTGTTGAGCTTCTTAGATCTGTGGGTTTACAGTTTTTAACACTTTTGGAAAATGTCTAGCAATTATCTACCGAAATATTTTCTATCCTACTTCCTTTGGAAACTCCAAATAAATATATATTAGGCTACTTGATGTTGTCACACAGTTTAATGGTGCTTTGTGTATTTTTTTAAGACATGTTTATGTTTCATTTTGAGTAGTTTTTATTACTATGTTTTCAGGTTCACTAATTTTTTACTCTACCATGTCTAATCCAGTGTTAATTCCATCCATCTTTTTTTTTCATCTCAAAAATTAAAAGCCAAACCTGAATTATACTGATAGGTGGGACAAGAGCAACATTTATTCCCACTATTGTGGCTGAACTCGTTGCCACTTGACGCTCTGTGGACCATGGAATTTTCACTCTGGGTAATGGAAACACGAACCTTGTGTGAGTCCCTGGGATTGCTCCTTCTAATCATTTCCCCAGTGTCTGTAAATTCCCTACATTTCTGTGCTAATCTTTACTTAGCTTAACACTATGCACAGGTGTAGATTTCTGGGGCTCTCTCTCTGGCACTCTGCCATGTGAAATCTAGCTACTTCAGCCTCTCTAGACTTCCAGGTCCTTCTCTTCAACTTAGGGAGACTGTCTCCTCCTGGGTTCTCTTCCACCTTCATACTCTGCTGCACAATGGCCTGGAAACTCTCCTAGCAGTAAATTGGGACAATCACTGTGCTCATTTCATTTGTTTCCAACCTCTCCAAGATTATTGTCTTTTGTTGCCCAATGTCCAAAATCTTGACAATATTATTTCATATTTTGTCAGGTTCTTATTTGTTTCAGGCAGGAAGATAAATGTTCCTGCAACTCCATTCTAGCTGGAAATTATCATATAATATGACTTTTTATTTATTTATTTATTTATACATGAAGAAGGATTTTTTTTTTTTTTTAATTTGGTTGTGCAGGGTCTTAGTTGCAGCAGGTAGGATTCTTAGTTGTGGCATGCAAACTCTTAGTTGTGGCATGCATGTGAGATCTAGTTCCCTGACCAGGGATTGAACCCGGGCCCCCTGCATTGGGAGTGCAGAGTCTTAACCACTGTGCCACCAGGCCAGGGAGGTCCCCATGTAATATGACTTTAAAATTGTCCATCATTATGATCACCCTCCTCATGATTTGCTACAGCTTGCCAATTTTCCTTTTAGTATGTGATACCAAAATTTAACAGTGCTTAGCTGTGTTCTGGCTTGAAAAGTGTAAACAATACCATACAATTAAACTCTTTTTCCAAACCTACTCTGTTAAGTGATATATTCTCCTTCCTTTATTATGTAGGAGCCCTTTTATAAAAATCTAAGCACCAAGTTTTATATTAAATCTTACCTGATATATTGAATCTGGTCAATTAATTCGTTGTGACAAAATCTTTCTGAATCTGATCTAGTCATTATTAATACTGATAATTATGTACTTCACTTAAACATATTAGCTATTCCTCCAAACATTGTTACCTGTATTATTAGTCAGCTCAGGCTGCCATAATAAAATACCATACACTGGGTAGCTTAAACCACAGGAATTTATTTCTCACAGCTGTGGAGACTGTGAAGTATAAGATCAAGGAGCTGGCCAATTTGGTTCCTGATGAGGGCCCTCTTCCTGGCTTGCAAAGAGTCACATTCTCACTTTGTCTTCATATAGCAGAGAGAAAGCAGAAGTACCTCATGACATGACCTAAAACTAATTATCTCCTAAAGGCCTCATCTCCAAATACCATCATATTGGGGGTTAGGACTTTAACATATGAATTTTGGGAGACATAACACAGTCCATAGCATTACTCAAAAATTGATGAAGCATGTCATATAAGTCCTTATTCAAATCAATAAATAAGAAAACCCAGATACATTTACTAGACTCTGTCCTTCAGACTGAAATTTATTTAGTAGGAATTGAGAACAGTCAGTCAAATATAATGTTTTTTTCATTTTGTCCACAAAGGTATCTTAAGAATTCATATCAAACTTATTACTGAAATCAAATATGTCTTCAGTAGTCATGTAACTTTTCAGTCTAGTACTTCTATTAAAAGAGATAATAGAGTTTGTCTAATAACTTCATTAGACTTTCCCTCTGGGTACAGAGTCTCATCTAGAAGGTATCATAATAACAGAGAAAAAAAATCGACTCTGGGATTGTTGTGTTACTCAGAAGAAGAATGCCTAAAATACTCCATACAGCCTATATTTCTGCAAAGGGATCATCAAAAAAGCAAGTTTCCCCAACACTTTCAGTGTTTGATTTATGCAATTACTTTTAGTGGAAATTCAATACTAGCACGGATCTTGTAGCGTTACCTCATTAGGTCTTAAGTCTTAAAGTTGAAATAGTACCTAGAGGTAACTCCTAATGAAGAGGATTCAAGCAGTGTGAAAACATTTTTATAACATTCCTGAGAAATGGTCACTCAGCTTTTTATGCATGAAATAAGGAGCTAGTCTAAGATTCAGGACTGATAATTACTCTTAGGGTCTCACTTACTTGCAACAAGAAGTATTTTTATCAAAAGATAATTATTGTGTATATGAAATATGAGTAAACTTACAAAACTGAAAAATAACCAAATGCTCTCAGATATATATATGTATTAAAATATCAAAAATTAAAACCCAAGTTTCTACTTATTCCATTGCTTTAACTTTCCGTGGTCAGCTTCCATGGTTTTGCATACTTTGTGCCAAGGAGCAATAGGGCAAAAAGTAGAACACCTGCACTTTGATAAGAATTCAGAAGCCATTTATTTTTTCCAATAATTTTAATTTTTCTGATTATTACATAATCAAATTACTATTATAAAATAGAAAGTTTTGCAAAGTATAGAAATGGTGGTGTTAAAAAAAAAGATATGTTCCATGATCACACTGTTGATTAAAATTTTGACATAGTCCCATTTTTTTTCTATGAAATATTTTTCTTTACATAGTTGAGACAATACAGTACACATAACTTTTTTTTATTTCACTGAACATTATAAGCCTTTGCTATATCATGAAAAACTCTTAGAGAACACCATTTTTTTCATGAGTGCACAATATTCCCTCATAAATATGTACCAAAGTTTACATAACCATCTTCCTAGGAATAGATCCTTTGGTTCTTCCAGTTTGATGGAGTTTTTTTTTTTTTTCAAATAACACTAGGATACACATCTTACTAATCATGTCATTTTTTTTGGTGGATATTGTTCTCATGCTCCAATGAGGCTTTTTGGACTAACATCTTATGCCAGCCAAGATGTATAAGAAATTCATCTTTTGAGTGGTCTTATTGGGACATTCTTCAACATGTTACATGTTGACTTCCACAATACTTAAGGATGTCTAGTTTTCTGGATCAATTGACTTCCCAATGGGAATTTAGAGCACTTACACTTAGAATTTCCTGGGACCTTCAAGCCACGAAACATATTTTTCTTTTGAGTTAGTTTTTTCTGGCTGGTTTACATTCCATACTTAACGACATAATTCAAATATGGGTTGCTACCACTAATGTCTTATTACCAAAATGTACATAATAATATTCAGAAATTCTCAGTGCTCAAGCTTATTTGTCCCCATAGGAAGTCAAATTGGGTGGCTAAGTATAACTCAGACAGTGGAGTCAAATTAAAAAAAAGAAATATTTATCATTTATTGGAAGATGTAGACAAATACTTGAATAATTTTAGCTTATTGAAAATTCAAATCTTTGAGGTACTTTTTAGGCCTTCCATAAAGCATTTCTTTCACTTCAAGAAGTAGCATGTAGGGAATAGTACCAGAGCTCTCATTCTCCCAATTAATTAGTGGCATAACTGAAATTTACATGAGAAGTTGCAAGATCTATATTGCACATAGATTACAATGATATTTTGTACCATATTCATTATATATTTGGCAGTAAAAAAAAAAAACAAACAAAACATATACTAGAGGAGATAAACTAAGCCCGGGGAGCATTACATTTTATTCACGTCAAAAGGAGAACAAGAATAAAGAAATAGTTGAAGTGTTGTACTATGAAGCCAGATAATCAACCAGCACATTGGTGAACAAAGCTAAAATTCCATGCCAACTTTTCAAGGTCTTTGAGGGGAGGATTTAGATAAGTAGAGTACCAAGGACAATGTCTGGCATATGGGAAAAGCACTGATAAATGTTAGTTGTTAGTGCCTATAAATTTCTTTCATTAGTTGCTAAGACAATTTGAATAATGTATTTCAATAGTTTTGAACTGACTTTTTAATATGCCTTAATACATTGAAAGCATAAAGTAAGAAAACCATATATGTCTTACTTCCCATCATTATTCAGTTAGAATGGAATATTTTCTTCTTCTGGGATGAACAATCTTATCCAGTTTATATTTTTTGCAAACCAGCCTACTTAGATTCCAAATAGAATAACAACCCAAATCTATTTCTATCTGCCTTGATTGAAAACAAAATTCTGAATTGGACTATGACATTATTTATCCTCAAAAAAAAAAAAAAAAGGTCATGTATCCCTGTTTAGTTTGAAGATCTGCATGTCAGCTCCATTCTTCCTTTTCAGACTCTAACCTTTGTCATGTCCTCAAGGTGATCCTGAAATGCCTAAACTCTTGACTTTATTTTATCTTCTGGTATTTATACCTTCTACATTCTGAAAATGATTAACAAAAAGGCCATCCATATCCTGGGTCAAACAGATGAATTAGTTCTTAACTGAATTACTGAAATGAGTTCAGAAGAATTCTGAAGCAGTGCATCCATGCTCAGCAAGAAAGTTTGCATAAATCTCTTAGTGATATATGCCATGGTTATTGATGGGAGTGTAAACTTAACATTATTGCTCTAGCAGTTATTAATCTAAATCAATTCTTTATGAGAGCCAGGAGAAATATTTTCATCTATAAACTGCTTTTAACAAATTGACTGCGGGGTCTCAACCCAATCTATAAAAACAAGGTTTTACTGTACCTAGAAACTTAAAACTCGTGTGAAGTAAGAAGTGATGAATATGCTTAGTAGCACATAGTATTTATGCCTGTCAATTCTTTCAGCTGTCTATAGAGAAGGGATTACTGTTGGTGGACAGCCTATTAACCTGTACTTAAAAGAAAAACTCCACTTAATTAAATTTATACTCCAAAAGTCTCCAATCCAATGAACAGTCTTATTATTTGAAGCCACTGTTTTAATTGGTTGCTTTAAAAATTACACTGGATGATCAGAATGTTTTCTGATACATCTCCATGGATTATTCATTCCCAAGGAAGTCCCAAGAATGAGGGAGAATTATACTTCAGGAGACTTAACATAATTAGGATTGTAAAACCAAGAACAATAGATTTAAAAATTCAAGGTCTAAACTTCCCTTCTGGAATTGATTTCTGAGATTAGGAATAAGGTAGATTGTATGTATTATCTTTCTCACATTCTAATCAGCATCTTAAGCAGATAATGCCCAAAACAGTGAATGTAGTGAAAGTACCTATATCACATTCAGCAACAAAGCAGCTTCTGAATCTGATGACCCATTTCAGGTATAGGAGAAAAGAATTACTTTCATATCTAACCTCCATTCTCATGGACTAGAAGATCACTGTCAAATAGCAACCAGCTGAAAGCAGAGAGCTTATCAACTTATTCATAAGTCCAGAAAAAAAGAACCCCACCACAGAATATGCCTTTTACTTCTGGCAGTCCCAGGATAATCATCAGTTAAGGGGATGAAGGTGAGAAAGATGAAATACAATTCCTTTACTGTCAATCTTAAATCCTTTTGAAGAATCCTCTTCCTTTTGATGATAATGTAATCAGAATGAAAATCAAAAGGAATAGAGAGATGCAAGAATGTAGTAGAGGTAGAAGCCACATAATACGGCAGAAAAATTGGAGGCCAAAAAATGTCAAAGAGGAATGTTTTTATGTGACTGAGTATATTATATGGTGATGTCATTACTACAATGGAGATACAATTCTCATTCTACAGTGAGAATCTGAGAATCTATCACAAGAAGAAGGTGATGATTCATCCATGAGAAAAAATACAGAGAGACTAAAATAAAGAACTAGAGGTGGAACACCATCAAATAGAGAGGAAAAAAAGTAAGACGAGGGCTTAGAAAAGTATGGAATTTAGCAATTAGAAAGCTGTTGAATGAGTTTTGGGAGAAAAGTTTTATTACCAGTTGCAGTTGTTTGAAGAGTAAATGGGTGATAAGAAAATAGGGTCTACTCTTTGAAGAAGTATAACCAAATAGGGTACAGAAGAAACTTGAGGGTTTTTTGAGGTACAAATCTCTAATCACTTTTATAGATGGGAAAAAGACATGGTAGTGAGAAAAACAGTGAAAATGAGACAGGCATGATGATAACAAATGGAGCAAGTCTGGAGAGAAGCAGGAAGCAAAAGGATAAAGGATACAGATCACAGGATCATCCTCTAAAAGGACAAATATATATTCCTCAGGAATGGAGGGGGAAATAGTGAAGGGAGAGAGTCCAAGATAGAAAGGGAGAAAATTGAGTGCGTTTTGTTAAACTGCCCCAAATTAACTGAAATAATAGATAAGGTAATGTTGACAGCTTTAGCAAATTAAAATAAAGGAGACCTACTTAAATTTGTATTTCAGATAAATAAGAAATAATTTTTATTTTTAATATAGATATGCCCCATGCAATACTGGGGACATACTTATACAAAAAATGTATATATTTATTGTGTACCAGAAATACAGATTTTTGTATGGGACATACTTATGCTAAGAAATCATTTCTCTGAAACAGAAATTTAAATGTGAATCCTGTGTTTTATCTAAGAATCCTAAGTTAAGGTTTCCTCCTGTGAATAAAAATATTAGTAGGTATACCAAATAGACCCAGAGTTTTTTCACAGATATGAGTTTCCAAGAACACCTTTTAAAAAGTGCTTTGTGATGACCTAGATGAGTGGGATGGGTGGGGTGGGGGTGGGAGGGAGGTCCAAGAGGGAGTGGATATATGTATACATATAGCTGATTCACTTCATCATACAACAGAAACTAATACAATATTGTAAAACAACTATACGCCAATTAAAAAAAAGTGATGGAAAGGAAACTATATTATGTTTATGCTAAACTCACCCTACTATTTTTCCATAGGCCCTCTTATTTTGATATAGACAACTTGATTGGAAATACATACCATCACAGAGCTCAGGTGGCAACCTATCACTAAGCTCGCTGTGTGACTAGCAGCCACATCTGTCAATAAAGGGGCCAGAGAAGCCATCAAACAATGTTTGAATTTCAGTTCTGCCACTTCTTAGATTTGTAATCTCCTACAAGTTTGATTGAGAGAAGGATTAAATTAAAGTACAAAGCACAAAGGTCATCACAGAGTTGACAAATTTTAGACATTGGCCTGGTGGTGTATGGTACTAGGAGTAGCAACAGCAGTAGTAGTACTTAGTAGTTTGTTTTATTATAAACATGTGTAGATTTTATATAATAAATAGTACTGTCAGAACTATTTGTAATAATGCTGATGATCAGTATTAGTCCAATTTCAGGCTAATATAAACAATAGTGCTTCCTGTATAACTTGTGTAGCTAATGGAGCTTCCTGCACTAACTTGGTGAAGCAACAGTGTCACCTAGTGGTTGTCAACAACGAACGATTACGAACACCTGGATAAAGGTTGCTAGGGCAAAATCTGCACAGAACTTAACGAATTTATGTCAGTGATGACTTTGATGGTAATTGATATTTTCCATAATATATTACATCAAAGTCGTCTCACTTTGCATTAAAATGATGCACACACTACCCACAGAAGGGTATTGGCTATCTGCTGCTTTTACCTAACTTCACCTAACAGTCTAACATACTTTGTTAAAGAAACAAATTCCTGCTGTCCAGGATGTTTTAATTATAAAATTACTCATAGTTTTTGAACTTCTCACAGCATCTCCTAACTCTACTATTCCCTGAAAACCTCAGCAGAAGGGGAGGAGATGGTGGGGAGAATTGGAAATATGAAGCTTGAGGCCTACTTAATTACCAGCTTCAAATTTATTTTCCTTCTATGCAGGTTAGAGGTTTCTCTTTTCTTTTGCATGCAGTCAAGAGGATCTATGATTTTCTTTGGGAAAAGAAAAGATGTTACTTTTCTAAAACTCAAATTGAGATATAAATATTCAATTACAAATTTTGTTTCTATATGAGCTGGGAACCAGTGTCTACTCCAGTTATATTTTATAGCTTCTGTCCTGAAGGCCTCTCAAGGAGATAAGAGACTTATAGCTCTTAAGGTTATGTATGTAAGTAAAATTTTTAAGAAGTAATGAATAATGCAGCTTGTGATCACTTCCAAAAATGTCAAGAGAAATTAAGAATCCCAAGTAGCCTTTGGGGGAGATTTTACTCTGACCCTACTTAATCTACTTCTTATATGAGACTATTATAGAAGTCCCAAACCAGAATCCCATGGACTAGTGGTTAACAGATGGTTAAACTAAGTAAACATTGCATTAAAATTGGTAATATATCAACTCAGATATGACTCAAGAGTTATTAATCAATGACTACTAGAAATATTTCCTGAGTTTGTGAGAAATACACACACATACACACACATACACACAATTTCAAACATTCGTTAGGAATCATTCCTTTTAAAGAACCAAACTTTATTAGACATATATTTTAAATCCCCAAAGATTCTTAATTATCAAAATATTTCTGTGGCTCCCAGACTTTTCACAGTTCTTTCTTCCCCAGACTCCATCCAAAAGCTTTCATAAATATTTCATGGCTGACATTGTTTCACAATGTTCCTGGACTGGTGGGAATTATGACTTTCTCTTTTTCTCCTGATAAGAATGAGTAAAAATATTCACATGGATAATTTATTAGAAAGCACATGCCACAGTCCCTAAAACCAGTCCTAAACATGAGCAAAAGTCCTGTAAGATTTCTTTCTATCTCCTCTAGTTGTTCCTTCTCCTCCTGATGGTTATTTTTAGGACTTAGGGGGACTAAACTATCAATACCAGAGGTAGATAGCTTAGATACAATTCTACCATGCAGAAATCCCAGGCATAGCAACAAGGCCAGAGCACTTCATCCCACAAAAACCTCCAACTCCAGCATACCTGGGAAACCACCTCACTAATTCATGTCGCATCTATTTGCAGGACATCAATGACTGCTACTAGAAGAAAAGCTAAATTTGAAGTAACAGGAGATATCACAGAATCCCCTTGAACTAATTTATGAGTCAGTCAAGGAAAAGAATGACATGCTCTCCTTGAATGTATGTACTGCTTATCTGAATATGTCTGAGAAAACCAAGTAGCAACACGAAGACTGTTTGTCCATAACATGTGTATTCATTGAATAACACTGTTTTCAATCATGATCATTTACCATCTGAAAAAAATACAGGGTCTCATTCAGGTTTAGCTGTCTTATTTAAGAGCACCAAACACTTAAAAAATAACTTCTCAATTCCTTCATTAGAATTGAGAATGGGCCAGGTATTTTATGCAGATGAAAAGAAGGCAAAGATATGTGCCCTTCACTGCTAAGTCTCTCTGCAACATTTTCATAAATAACAGAGGAGCCACCCAATTTTAATCGATGCAAGAACTATGACATATATGTGTGTGTATACATACATATATAACTGCTTTAGTAATGACTTAATGATAAGCAACTATTCTACTTCATAATCTACTTCTTAAGGAATCTATAAAATTTTCTAATACACAAACCAACTAATGAAGCTTTTGGGGAACCACTATGAAAAAATAACAGGTTTAAAACTTTCAGCAATAATTTTTTAATAAATTTATTATAAGGCTAACAGATTTTATTAAAACCAATTAATTTATAAGCTAGTGATCTCCAAAGCATATATTTTTTTTAAAGTTTGTTTTTTGTTTGTTTGTTTGTTTTTTGTATTTAATTAATTAATTAATTTATTTATTTATGGCTGCATTGGGTCTTCGTTTCTGTGTGAGGGCTTTCTCTTGTTGCAGCAAGTGGGGACCACTCTTCATCGCAGTGCGCGGGCCTCTCACTATTGCGGCCTCTCTTGTTGTGGAGCACAGGCTCCAGACGCGCAGGCTCAGTAATTGTGGCTCACGGGCCTAGTTGCTCCGCGGCATGTGGGATCTTCCCAGACCAGGGCTTGAACCCGTGTCCCCTGCATTGGCAGGCAGATTCTCAACCACTGTGCCACCAGGGAAGCCCCAAAATATATTCTTAACCAACATTCCACACCTATAGGGATGGTGGTCACACTGTGAAGAGAAAAAAAAAACCAAAAAAAAAAAAAACAGATACTCTGAAAATTTCAGAGAACTGAGAATTACAGGCATACCTCTTTTTATTGTTTCACTTTATTTATTGCACTTCGCAGGTATTGCATTTTTCACAAATTGAAGGTTAATGGCAACCCTGTGTTGAACAAATCTATCAGCACCATTTTTTCTAATAGCATTTGCTTACTTCATGTCTTGGTGTCACATTTTGGTAATTCTTGCAATACTTCAAACTTTTTCATTATTATTATATTTGTCATGGTGATCAGTGATCTTTGATGTTACTGTAAGACTCACAGAAGTTTCAGGTGTTGGTTAGCATTTTTTAACAATAAAGTATTTTTTAATTAAGGCATGTACATTTTTTTTAGACATAATGCTATTGCACACTTAATAGACTATAGTCTGGTGTAAACATAACTTTTGTTTCTTTTTTTATTGGGGTATAGTTGATGTACAATATTATATAAATTTCAGGTGTACAACTTAGTGATTCACAATTTTGAAAGGTTATATTCTACTTATAGTTACTATAAAATATTGGCTATATTTCTTGTGTTGTATTATATATCCTTGTAATTTATTTATCTTATACGTACATAGCAGTTTGTACCTCTTAATCCTCTACACCTATTTTGCCCCTCCCCCATCCCCTCTCCCCACTGGTAACCACTAGTTTGTTCTCTATAATTGTCACTCTGTTTCTGGTTTGTTATATTCACTTACTTGTTTTATTTTTTAGATTCCACATATAAGTGATATACAGGATTTGTCTTTCTCTGTCTGATTTATTTCACTAAGTTTAATATCCTTCATGTCCATCCATGTTGTTGCAAATGGCAAAATTTCATTCTTTTTTATGGTTGATTAGTATTCCATTGTATGTATATACTACATCTTCTTTATCCATTCATCTGTTGATGGACACTTAGGATGCTTCCATATCTTGGCAATTGTAAATAATGTTGCTATGAACATTGGGGTACATGTATCTTTTCAAATTAGTGTTTTTGTGGGTTTTTTTTTTTGATAAATACCCAAGTGTGGAATTGCTGGGTCATATGATAGTTTAATTTTTTAGTTTTTTGAGAAACCTCCATACTGTTTTCCATTATGGACACACCAAGTTACATTCCCACCAACAGTGTATGAGAATTCCCTTTTCTCCACATCCTTGCCAAAATTTATCTGTGGTCTTTTTGATGATAGCCATTCTGACAGGTGTGAGGTCACCTGTGGTTTTAATTTTCATTTCTCTGATGATTAGTCATTTTGAGTATCTTTTCATGTTCCTGTTGACCATCTGTATGTCTTCTTTGGAAAAATGTCTATTCAGGTCTTCTGCCCATTTTTTAATCAAGTTGTTTGTTTTTGATGTTGAGTTGTACAAGCTGTCTGTATATTTTGGTTAACTCCTCATTAGTATATCATTTGCAAATATTTTCTCCCATTCAACAGTTGTCTTTTTGTTTTGTCAATGGTTTCCTTTGCTGTGCAAAAGCTTATACGATTAGGTCCCATGTGTTTATTTTTGCTTTTATTTCCTTTGCTTTAGGAGACAGATCCAAAAAAATATTGCTATAATTTACATCAGAGAACCAAAAATTTTTGGTTCTCTGACATAAATTGTCTAGAACCAAAAATATCTCCAAGGTGTGCCTAAATGTATAACAGTTGAAAAGAAGTTAAACTAAGTTAAATATGAAAATTTATTTAATCTGAATCTGAATTTCAGATTCACAGCAAAATTAAATCCATTCTTTTCATTGTCCCAGTCTTCTACATCTGCCATCTAATCTATTTGGAATAAGCAGATGTTTCTGAAAACTCAGATTTAGAATACCATCCTTAAGGGTGTTGGAGAAGAAAAGAGATAAAGGACAGAGTAAAGGAGGGTCACAGGGCTAAAAGGCAATAACTGCACTTAAGTGTTTAAAGAACTGCATTTGTGTAGCAACAAGGAAATTAAAGAGATATGTTGTAGAAATTCTGGTTTTCTGGAAGACTCTATGGGCAAGGTATAGACATAGTTGAAATAAAACACATTGAACTAAGCGGGGAGCTAAGAGTTTAGGCTTTTCCACTGACACACTGTATGATTTTGAACAAGTTACTTTACCTTTTCAGGTTTCAGAAACATATTTGTTTGAAAAGCAAGATGTCAGGTTATATGCCCCTTTCCCATGTTTTCTGAGGGGAAAGCTGCCTACTGTTTTTTCGCACTGTCTCTTCAGTGATCAACTTCTTTATTCCTTTTTCTCTTCACATTTCCTCTTCTCTCCTTCTGGGGCTCACTCTGCTTTACAGTACTTTACAGTCCCCTTAATGAAAGGGTCAATCTGATGAGTCTTAACTAGGCTAAAATAAATTATTCTTTGTTTCAGGGTTGCTTCTTCATCAGGCTCTCTAAAGCATACTAAAAATACAAAATTTAAATACAATCAGTCATGAAAGCATCTTTCAAATCCAGGGTATTCTCCACCAACTTGGGAATATTCCCAATATACTTCAGCTCTCCCAATGAAAACTGAGCAACATTCTTGGCTAGAGTTGTCAGACCTTAATTTGTCAGTAATCACCAGGTTTAGAAATGCATAGCCCTTCTTGGAACCACAGGACCAAAAAAAAATCTCAAGAGATCACCTCGTTCAATCATCTGTATTGTCTAAACGTTTTTCCCCCTAGACAGATCAACATTTTGTATACATTGAAGCTACACAGAGTTGTATCATAAGCCTGCTAGGCATAGACAGTGCCTGATTTTTTATATAATACTTAGAGTCCTGTGAGTGTTAATTCAACAGACACTAGCACCACAAAATAGACAAATTTAGCATACCTGGAAACATCTTCACTACTTTTCCCCCTCCTTGTCACCTACTCAAGCATTCTGGCACTATGGTTTCCCCATGCCAAACCACTGTGATTACCTTAGATGCTTCTGAAATTCAGCAAGACATGCTCAACTAGAACTGATTATGGGACATACACCCTGGAAAATATATCAGTACTAAGCAAATAGGAATCCCCTTAGCATTGTAAGAAAAATAGTACAGTGGAAAAATACTTTTCTAACAAATAATTCCTTTCATGAAATGAGAAGTTTGGAATTAGTGGTAAGATAACTGGTATCTGGTACATGAAAGATTCTCTCCCTTTCTCTAAATACCTCGCTAAAAATATAATGTATCAGAATTCTAGTTCATAACACAGATCCTCATATGAACAAAAATACAAATAACATATTATGAACAGATTCACTTGGTTAGATAACCTCTGAAAGTACTTAAATTGAAAGAATTTAATTCCATGAGTATTTCTATCAGGTAGGTGCCCACATATACTTTTAAAATACATCCAGGAGGGTTAAGATGGTGGAGGAGTAGGAGGATGTGGAGTTCATCTCTTTCCACGGATGCATCAGGAATACACCTATAGATGCAACAATACTCACAGAACACCAGCTGAACACTAGCAGAAGACCTTGGACATGGGAAAGGACTATAAAGATCCCTGCATAACTGGATAGGACAAGAAAAAGAAGAGAGAAGGAGGAGGAGAGGAATCGGGATGGGACCTGCACCCTAGCACAGGGGAGCTGAAACAGAGGAGAGATTCCCGAATTTGAGGAAACCTCTTTCTGATAGGAAAATCGACTGGGACAGAAGGGAAGCATTTGAGTCTGCTGGAAGAGGGTGAAGCAGCCAATCTGTGGCAGACACGACAGGGTGAGAACTACACAGATGGTCCATACCACAGCCCTATGTACCCTGGACTGGGATGTGTGTTCACAGATGTGCAAGGGGGCTGGGAGCTGGAGAGTTAGGATTGGAGAACAGGCCCAGGGTGAGAACTGCTGTTGGCTGTGGGGAGACAGACTGAGGGGATGGGAGGGAGGAAATCCATAGCAAGGAATGCCTATGGAGGAAGACTGGATTGCCATGGAAGCAGGCACTACTGCTGAGTCCCACACAGGGAGAGGAACCACTATTGTAGCCTCTCTCTCCCCACACGCCAGCACCTGCATGGACAATAAAAGAAGCCCTCTCAGGGCTGGACCTCACAGGCCGGCTTCAGGGCAATAAAAACAGCCCCCTCAGGGCTGGTCTTCATGCACTTATGCCAGGAGCTAGAAAAGACCCTCACTAGGGCCATATCTCTTGTGCCTGTGGCCACCGGCTTCCCTGAACATTTGGTGCATCCCAGGGCTTCTGTGATCTAAGCAGTCACACCACCTCTGCACCCTGTTCTCATGGGGTAGACCCAAGAGCTCCAAGGCAGCCTCAGGACCAGACTCCTCTGGGTGGACCACATGCTGAGGTGGGGATAAAACCAAAGCTGAACCCCAGGGGTGGGGCGACTAAAGAAGAGGATCAAAAAACTTTCCATGAGCTGCACAAGCTGCAGATTAAATCCCCACAATCAACTAGGTAGACCCTGTGTCTATGTAATATCTGAGTAGACAATGAGTGTTCCCACAACTGAAAACAGTCTAGCTCTGGCATCTGAGGACTTTGGAGGCAAGTACACGCAGGAATTGGGCCAGATCAGATTCTGAATGGTCCCCACAGGGCCCACAGTAGGTCCAGAGACCAGTCCGGAGGCAGAGGAGGGCCTCTTGGAGAGGAAGAAGTGGGCTGTGGCTCACAGTGTATGCAAGGGCACTTACAGCTGAGACTCAGGGAAACATAATTATTACTATTATTTTTAATATGTTTTGACTCATTCTGCTGTTGGTTATGGCTTTTTTTGTTTGTTGTTTTAATTTTTTTTTTAGTCTTTTGGGATTTTCGTGTTTTATAACATCTTTTTAATTTTTTTTTATATATTTCTATTTTTACTTTGCTTTTCTGTTGTTCTGTGTTCTTTTCTCTTATTTTTTTCTTCTTCTTTTTCTTTAACATATTTTTTTATACTTCTGTTTCTACTTTGCCTTTGTGTTGTTCTGTGTTTCTTCCCTTTTTAAAAATTTTAATCATTTTTATCAGTTTGTTCTGTTTCTGTGCTTTATTCTTCAGTGGGCACACTGCTTTGGTTTTGTTTTTAGGTTTTGTGTTTTTGATAGTTTTGATTTTAATTGTTTGATTTCACTTTGGGTTCTTCTGTTTGTCTGGTTGTTCTCTTGCTTTTTGTTTTATTTGGTCCTGTTTTTGTTTCTTTTGTATGTGTGTGTTTCCTTGTTTCTGTTTTTGTTTGTTTGATTTTGCTTTTACCATTTGTCTGGGGTATTGTTTGTCATTTTTTATTCTTTAATATTATTTTTTTTTAATTTCTATTTCTACGTTGCTTTTCTGTTGTTTGGTCTTTTTCTTTTATCATTTTTGTCAGTTTGTTTTGTTTCTTTGCTTCATTCTTCAGTTGGCACTCTGCTTTGGTTTTGTTTTTTGGTTTTGTGTTTTTGTTAGTTTTCTTTTTAATTATTTGATTTCATTCTTGGGTTCTTTTGTTTGTCTGTTGTTCTCTTGCTTTTTGTTTTATTTGATTTTTTTTTTTTCTTTTGTGCGTGTGCGTGTTTCCTCATTTCTGTTTTTGTTTGTTTGATTTTACTTTTTACCATTTTTCTGGGGTTCTGTTAGTCTTTTTAAAAAAAAAATTTTTAATCCCCTTTATTGCCAGGAAAAGCGAATTGTGAGGTCTTTGTTCTCCAACCAGAAGTCAGGCCTGAGGCTCTGGTGTGGGAGAACTAAGCCCAAGATGTTGGACCACTAGAGAATTCCCGGCCCCAGGGAAAGAGCTCACATGGAGGCTACTATCTGAACCCAAAACCCAGCTCCACCGAACTGCCTGCAGCTCCCAGTGCTGGACGCCTCACACCAAACAACAAACAGGACAGGAACACAAACCCACCCATCAGCACACAGACTACCTAAAGTCACACTAAGCTCACAGACATCCCAAAACACACAACCTGACAGGGCCCTGCTTATCAGAGGTAAAAGACTCAGTTCTACCCACCAGAATGCAGGCACCAGTCCCACCCATCAGGTAGCCTACACAAGCCACTGGACCAACCTCACCACCAGGGGCAGAGAACAGAAGCAAGAGGAACTACAACCCTGCAGCCTAGGGAAAGCAGACCTCAAATACTATAAATTAGACAAAATGAGAAGAGAGAGAAATATCTTGCAGGCAAAGCAGCAAGATAAAACCCCAAAAGACCAAATAAATGAAGAGAAAATAGGCAAACTACCTGAAAAAGAATTCAGAGTAATGATAGTAAACATGATCCAAATCTCGAAAATAGAATAGAGAAAATACAAGAAACGTTTAACAAGGACCTAAAAAAACTAAAGAGCAAACAAACAGTAATGAACAACACAGTAAGTGAAATTAAAAATACTCTAGAAGGAATCAATAGCAGAATAACTGAGGAAGAAGACCGGATAAGTGAACTGGAAGACAGAATGGTGGAAATAACTGCTACAGAGTGGAATAAAGAACAAAGAATGAAAAGAATGCATCACAGTCTCAGAAACCTCTGGGACAACACTAAGCACACCAATGTTCAAATTATAGGTGTCCCAGAAACAGAAGATAAAAAGAAAGGGTCTGAGAAAATATTTGAAGAGATTATAGTCAAAAACTTCCCCAACATGGGAAAGGAAATAGTCAAGTCCAGGAAGTGCAGAGAGTCCCATAAAGGATAAACCCAAGGAGAAACACGCAGAGACACATATTAATCAAACAAACATTAAACACAGACAAAATATTAAAAGCAGTAAGGGAAAAGCAACAAATAACATATAAGGGAATCCATCTAAGGTTAACAGCTGATCTTTCAGCAGAAACTCTGTAGGCCAGAAGATGGTGGCAGGATATATTTAAAGTGATGAAAGGGAAAAACCTATAGCCAAGACTACCCAGCAAGGATCTCATTCATATTTGATGAAAAAATCAAAAGCTTTATAGACAAGCAAAAGTTAAGAGAATTCAGCAGCACCAAACCAGCATTACAACAAATGCTAAAGGAACTTCTCTAGGAGGGAAACACAAGAGAAGGAAAACACCTACAAAAACAAACCCAAAACAATTAAGAAAATGGTAATACAAAAATACATATCAATAATGACCTTAAATATAAAAGGATTAAATGCTCCAACCAAAAGACACAGACTGGCTGAATGGACACAAAAAAAGACCCATATACACACTGTCTCCAAGAGACCCATGTTGGACCTAGGGACATATACAGACTGAAAGTGAGGGGACAGAAAAAGATATTCCAGGCAAATGGAAATCAAAAGAAAGCTGGAGTAGCAATTCTCATATCAGACAAAATACACTTTAAAATAAAGACTATTACAAGAGACAAGGAAGGACATTACCTAATGATCAAGGGATCAATCCAAGAAGAGGACATAACAATTGTAAATATTTATGAACCCAACATAGGAGAACCTCAATACATAAGGCAAATGATGACAGCCATAAAAAGGGAAATCAACACTAACACAATAATAGTAGGGGAATTTAACACCCCTCTTACACCAATGGACAGATCATCAAAATGAAAATAAATAAGGAAACACAAGCTTTAAATGACACATTAGACCATATGGACTTAACAGATATTTATAGGACATCCATCCAAAAACAATAGAATAAACATTCTTCTCAAGTGCACATGAACATTCTCCAGGATAGATCACATCTTGGGTCACAAATCAACGCTCGGTAAATTTTAAAAAATTGAAATCATATCAAGCATCTTTTCTGACCACAATACTATTAGACTATATATCAATTACAGTAAAAAAGAATCTGTAAAAAATACAAACACACAAAGGTTAAACAATACTAAATAATCAAGAGATCAATGAAGAAATCAAAGAAGAAATCAAAAAATACCTAGAAACAAATGATAATGAAAATGTAATGACCCAAAACCTATGGGATGCAGCAAAGGCTAAGAGGGAAGTTTATAGCAATACAATACTACCTCAAGAAACAAGAAAAATCTCAAACAATCTAACCTTACACCTAAAGCAATTAGAGAAACAAGAACAAAAACACCTCGAAGTTAGCAGAAGGAAAGAAATCATAAATATCAGAACAGAAATGAATGAAAAAGAAATGGATCAGATCAGAAATAAATGAAGGAAACAATAGCAAAGATCAATAAAACTAAAAGCTGTTTCTTTGAGAAGATAAACAAAATTGATAAACCATTAGCCAGACTTATCAGGGAAAAAAGGGAAAAGACTCAAATCAACAGAATTAGAAATGAAAAAAGAGAAGTAACAACTGACACCACAGAAATACAAAGGATCATGAGAGACTACTACAAGGAACTATATGCCAATAAAATGGACAACCTGGAAGAAATGGACAAATTCTTAGAAAAGTACAACCTTCCAAGACTGAACCAGGAAGAATTAGAAAGTATGAACAGAACAATCACAAGCACTGAAATTGAAACTGTGATTTAAATCTTCCAAGAAAAAAAGCTCAGGATGAGATGGCTTCACATGTGAATTCCATCAAACATTTAGAGAAGAGCTAACACCTATCCTTCTCAATATCTTCCAAAATATAGCAGAGGGAGGAACACTCCCCAACTCATTCTGAGGCCACCATCACCCTGATAATAAAACCAGATACAGATGTCACAAAAAAAGAAAACTACAGAACAATATCACGGATGAACATAGATGCAAAAATCCTCAACAAAATACTAGCAAACAGAATCCAGCAGCACATTAAAACTATCATACACCATAATCAATTGAGGATTATTTCAGGAATGCAAGGATTCTTCAATATATGCAAATCAATCAATGTGATACACCATATTAACAAATTGAAGGATAAAAACCATATGATAATTTCAATAGATGCAGAAAAAGCTTTCAACAAAATTCAACACCAATTTATGATAAAAACTCTCCAGAAAGTGGGCAAAGAGGGAATGTACTTCAACATAATAAAGGCCATATATGACAAACCCACAGCAAACATCATTCTCAATGGTGAAAAACTGAAAGCATTTCCTCTAAGATCAGGAACAAGTGAAGGGTGCCCACTCTTGCCACTATTATTGAACATAGTTTTGGAAGTCCTAGCCACAGCAATCAGAGAAGAAAAAGAAATAAAAGGAATCCAAACTGGAAAAGAAGAGGTAAACCTGTATTGTTTGCAGATGACATGACACTATACATAGAAGATCCAAAAGATGCCACCAGAAAACTATTAGAGCTAATCAATGAATTTGGTAAGGTAGCAGGATACAAAATTACTGCACAGAAATCTCATGCATTCCCATACAGTAACAATGAAAACTCAGAAAGAAATTAAGGAAACATTCCCATTTACCATTGCAACAAAAAGAATAAAATACCTAGGATTAAAGCTACCTAAGGAGGAAAAGAACTGTATGCAGAAAACTATAACACACTGATGAAAGAAATCAAAGGTGATACAAACAGATGGAGAGATATACCATGTTCTTGGATTGGAAGAATCAATATTGTGAAAATGACTATACTACCCAAAGCAATCTACAGATTCAAAGCAATCCCTATCAAATTACCAATGGCATTTTTCACAGAACTAGAACAAAAAAGTTTACCATTTGTATGGAAACACAAAAGACCCCACATAGCCAAAGCAATCCTGAGAAAGAAAAACAGAGCTGGAGGAATCAGGCTCACAGACTTCAGACTATACTACAAAGTTACAGTAATCAAGACAGTATGGTGCTGGCACAAAAACAGAAATATAGATCAATGGAACAGAATAGAAAGCCCAGAGATGAACCCACATACATATGGTCACGTTATCTTTGATAAAGGAGACAAGAATATACAATGGAGAAAAGATAGCCTCTTCAATAAGTGGTGCTGGGAAAACTGGACAGCTACATGTAAAAGAATGAAATTAGAACACTCCCTAACACCATACACAAAAATAAACTCAAAATGGATTAAAGACCTAAATGTAAGGCCAGACACTATAAAATATAAAACTCTTAGAGGAAAACATACGGAGAACACTCTATGACATAAATCACAGCAAGATCCTTTTTGACCCACTTCCTAGAGTAATGGAAATAAAAAAAATAAATAAACAAATGGGACTTAATGAAACTTAAAATCTTTTGCACAGCAAAGGAAACCATAAACAAGATGAAAAGATAACCCTCAGAATAGGAGAAAATATTTGCAAAGGAATTAATGGACAAAGATTAATGTTCAAATATACAAACAGCTCATGCAGCTCAATATCAAAAAAGACAAATAACCCAATCCAAAAATTGGCAGAAGACCTAAATAGACATTTTTCTAAAGAAGATACAGATTGCCAGCAAACACATGAAAAGATGCTTGGCATCACTAATCATTAGAGAAACGCAAATCAAAACCACAATGAGGTATCACCTCACACTGGTCAGAATGGCCATCATCAAAAAATCTACCAACAATAAATGGTGGAGAGGGTGTGGAGAAAAGTGAACCCTCTTGCAATGTTGGTGGAAATGTAAATTGATACAGCCACTATGGAAAACAGTATGCATGTTCCTTAAAAAACTAAAATTGGAACTATCATATGATCCAGCAATCCCACTACTGGGCATATACCCTGAGAAAACCATAATTCAAAAGGATACATGTACCACAATGTTCATTGTAGCACTATTTACAATAGCCAGGACATGGAAGCACCTAAATGTCCATCGACAGATGAATGGATAAAGAAGATGTGGCACATTTGTACAATGGAATATTACTCAGCCATAAAAAGGAATGAAATTGAGTTATTTGTAGTGAGGTAGATGGGTCTAGAGACTGTCATACAGAGTGAAGTGTCAGAAAGAGAAAAACAAATACCGTATGCTAACACATATATATGTAATCTAAAAAAATGGTACCGTTGAACCTAGTGGCAGGGCAGGAATAAAGACACAGAATCTAAAATCCTGCTTTCTAAGCAGCTTTGCTCTTTTAGCTTTTGTAGCTCACTGATCCACCACCAACCCCCATGTTTACTTATAGTGTTGTCCTATTAGCCATCTTCACTCACTCCAATGCTGTACCTAGAAACAGGGCACATGTCCTGGACTCCCTTCCACCATAGGGGACTTCTCTGGACCCTCAGGACACCCACTGAGTGGGATGAGAATTATTTAAAAGTCTCCTCCTTAATCCTGGTGTGCCAGGGCTGGTCTAGGTCTCAAGGGCCCTCTTGAACTCCAATAGCTCCAATAGCCTTCATGAGATATGTAGCCCTGTGGCCTACAAGAAGGCTCCCAAAGTTCCAGCAGCAAGTGTGCAGAAAATCTGTACAGGGACTTTCTCTGTGCCAAGAAGCAAAACAATTCTTTAGCAAGTGCAGGAGACTTCCAGCCATTTATTATCTCACAGCTGCAGTCTAGAAAATAACCTACACAACAAGGATCATGCAAAGAGCTATTTTATGAAAAAATGCCAATGAAGGTTCCAAGTGTTTATTTTAGAGATTTTAGAAGCTTTATTCAGCAAAAGAAAATTAAATCTACCTTCATTTAAAATTTTCTCAGTAATCTCCATTAACAAATATGATAGTATAAAAGAAAACAATGTTTTTCAACATAAATTTCAAAAAAAGCAAATATCCTTAATGGCTTATTCCTTCGATTATAGAAGAACAATTATCAGTACTTTACCTAGATCTACTGATTTTTTAAAAAATAAATTTATTTATTTATTTAATTTTGGCTGCATTGGGTCTTCATTGCTGCATGGGCTTTCTCTAGTTGTGGCGAGCGGGCGCCACTCTTCGTTGTGGTGCACATGCTTCTCATTGCAGTGGCCTCTCTTGCTGCAGAGCACGGGCTCTAGGCTCCCCGGCTCTAGAGTGCAGGCTCAGTAGTTGTGGTGCAGAGGCTTAGTTGCTCTGCGGCATGTGGGATCTTCCCGGACAAGGGATCAAATTCATGTGCCCTGCACTGGCAGGTGGATTCTTAACCACTGTGCCACCAGGGAAGTCCCAAGATCTACTGATTCTTTACCCACTGGATTCAACTAACATCATTCTGAAAACTTGTTAGAGCTCTTGGGTAATTATATAGAGAAAATCTGTCTTGGATTATGTAAACAAACGAAACACAGAAATGTTAATAATCAGAGATTATTCTTGAATTATTACTAATCCTAAAATATATATTTTTCTCTTTGAAACTACTTCCCCACAACACAGATGATAACAATGTATAACAGTAAAAGAGACTTGAGTTTTTACTCTTTTTTTTAACAACTGATTATCGATTTATTAAAAATGTTGATTTAAGCATCTGCAGTGGTGACTTCGACCTCGACTCCTGGCTCAATATTGATGGACGTGATCTGCTTGAAAATCTCAGAAGGACTGTGCAGGTCAATGAGTCGCTCGTGGATCCTCATCTGGAAATGATCCCAAGTCTTAGAACCTTCACCACAAGGAATTTTCCTTGTAGTTATTCTCAGAGTCTTGGTAGGCATCCGAACGGTCCTTTCACTTTGAGATTCTGTTCCTTAGCGTGTCTGATCAGTTCAGCACATACCTTCCCCACAGACTTCACGTTGCGGCTGGTGAGGGTGATTCTAATCCGGTGAATCACCACATCTGGCTCCACGGAAGTCTTTCCGGTATCTGTAAAACCATGGCTGCAGCACGGCTTCCTGACTGACTTGTTCCTCAGCGAGGGCGAACAGCAGTGAGTCAGGAGCATGAGTGGGTGGCCTGAGGCTCTGCTGCAGTGGTGACCACGTCTTCCTCCAAGAGCTCTCCTATGTCTTTATGAGGCAAATGTGAGTGAACCAAAAAAATTCCAGAGAGTACCCACAGAAGAGAAAAAAAGAAAAATATTAAATCCAAAAAATTCACGAAAAGTTAATGCTCCAATTGCTTCAGCTTCACTTGAATAAATAAAGGTTGGTTGTAATTGTTAGAAAATAAAAATATTTTGCAGTGTTTCACATTCCAACAATGTTTCAAAAGTATTATAGATTGGCAAGAAGAGACCACAAACTCACATGCATAGAGACACCCACATTTATGTGGAGTAAGATTAATTTCTGATTTAATAAAATAAGGATTCAGAACACAGGGTCGTCCCACAGGGCAGAAGCAGATGCATCCTTCCCAGTCTAGTTCCCATGGTGACACTTGATGCATGACCATGCATCCAGCAACACTAAATCTCCTGACCTCAGAGTCATGCTTTCTTCTTTAGCACACATTCAGTTATTTGGTGCTTTCTAGCATCATCCTGAACTTTATGTCTTTCAAACACTCAATTGATTCCTATTCATTATACCCACAGAATTCATTCCCTCACTTGTTTCAGATTTTTTATCAAATATTACTTTATCAGACACAGACTACCCTGTATAAAAAGTATTCTCATAATTTCTCTATCTCTCGAATCTTATTTTACTTCTCTTCAAAGTACATATCACCATATTATTTTTCTGGTTTTATTGTTTGCCTCCCCCACCCCATCAGAACATAAGCTTTCTGAAATCAGAGACCCTGTCAGTTTTGTTCATTGCTATATCTTTAGAACAGAAAACAGTGCCTGGTAGACAGTAACCCCTCAATAAATATTTGCCTAATACATGAATAAATAATTTGTGAAGAAGAGAATCAATTCTATTTTAGATATGTTGAAATTGAAGAGCTTGGAAACATGGGTTAAAAATGAAGAAAGAGATTTAGCAGCTACCTACCTAGGTGTGATAAATGAAGCTAAATGAAACTGATAAGAGTAGGTGAGTTCCTTCAGGTAAAGAAAAAGTGCTAAGAGAGAATAAAATGGGACTAAGTAGAGTAATCTCATAGAACCCTTGTTTTTGAATGAAGGTATAGAAGAGAATTCAGTTAAAGGTATGAGGAAGAGGCCATCAGAGAAATAAAGAACGATCCTAAGGCATACAGTTCCAAGAGGCAGAAGATGGTCAATCGAGCCCAAACCTACAGAGAAGAACAGCCAGATAAGGAGCAGCTGGATTGGTAGGAAGTCACTGATGACCTCTGAAATACCAGTTTTGGAATAGGGCAGAAACTAAGTCTCGGTGCCTTGAGACATGAAGAGGACGGGGTGAAAATGTGGAGACAGAGAGTCAAGAGTCTCTTCATGTCCCCTGAACTTCAAGAGTACCTGAAATATTTGTTGAATAAATGAGTACATAGAAAAATGAATACAGTTTTCTCCCCAGAACCAAGACAGCACATAAATTGCAGCTGAAGTCATGAGATTTAAATGGTAAACAAAACACTCTTTTCAACAACATAGGTTGTATAAAAATATTTCCCTAATCAAAATCAATTTTCTCAGTAGTTTTCCCTCAATAAACATACAGTTTATTCCTGTAACTCACTTTTAAGTGAGCTCCTATGACTTTCATTTGTACCTTGTTTTTTTATTTTTGTTTAAAATGCATTCTTGGTTAATGGAGCCTTTAGAAATTTACCTCGAGACCCTGACTCTGTCTCAGTGGGGACTGACCCTTGATTTCTTTGGAATTGATAGCCTCTCAGCTGTGCTCCATTGATTTAGCTTCCCAGGTATGCCAGAGGCAACCCTAGCGCATGAAGGAGTATTTCCTGGAGTGAACTAATAAAGGGCCTAGTTAGGAAGGTAACATGGTAATAAAATATATGTAAGATGAGAAATCACTCAGCTTTCCACAAGAATAACCACCAAATAGTTACATGAAGAAACATGTTTCTAGTGGGGTTTAAAAATAAATTATAATTAAATTTCTTGCTTTTCTGAACCCACAGCAAATTTATCTTAATCCGTCCCTGGGGTTCTCAAATAAGAGTGTGCATCAAAATCACCTGGAGGAGCTGTTCCACCACAGACTGCTGGGCCATACTCCCAGTTTCTGATTCCGTGGTCTGGGGTGGGGACAGATAATCTGCACTTCTAACAAGTTCTCAAGTGATGTGGATGCTGCTGGACAGAACCACACTTCCAAAAACTACTGGTCTATGCAAATTGTATACATATTTTCATAATTTTTCCCCTACTTTTCTGTCATCCTTCAGAGAAAAGGAGTCAAATTCTCATCCCAGCACTACTTCCCTGGTTTCTGTCAGTTTCTCTTGTGGAAAAAAAATTTTAAAGCTTTAAAAGCAAGAACAAAGTGATGTTAGGAGTAACCAAGCCTGGGTTTTCAGCTTCTACTCATTTTTAAGTGGAATGAAGGTTTTATCTTAGTCAAGAAGACGTTAGTGTCCCTTAGGAAAAAGAAGATGGTGGTATGACACTCCTGATTTCATATTATACTACAAAGTGAAAATAAAACATCATGGTATTGACAGAAAAACATATACACAGATCAGTGGAACAGAATTGAGAGTTCAGAAATAAACTCACACATAAATGGACAGTTAATTTACAACAAAGGAGCAAAGAACATACAATGGAGAAAGGATAGTTTTTTCAATAAATGGTGTTGGGAAAACTGGACAGCCACATAAAAAAATGAAACTAGACCACTATCTTACATCATACACAAAAATAAACATTAAGACTTGAATGTAAAACCTGAAACCATAAAAATCCTAGAAGAAAACATAGGCAGCACACTCTTTGACACTGGTCTTAACAACATCTTTCTGGATATGTCTCTTCAGGCAAAGGAAAAAAAAGCAAAAATAAAAAGGACTACATCACACTCAAAACTTTTGCACAGCAAAAGAAACCATAAACACAATGAAAAGACAACCTCCAAATGGGAGAAGATATTTGCAAATCATATATCAAATAAGGCGTTAATATCCAAAATATATAAAGAACTCATAAAACAACAAAAAGCCTGATTTAAAATGGACAGAGGATCTGAATAGACATTTTTCCAAAGAAGACGTACAGATGACCAACAGGCATATGAAAGGATGTTCAACGTCACTAATTATTAGGGAAATGAAAATCAAAACCACAATGAGATACCACCTCCCACCCATTAGAATGGATATTATCAAAAAGGCAAGAAACAAGTGTTGGCAAGGATGTGGACAAAAGGGAACCCCCATGCACCGTTGGTGGGAATGTAAATTGGTGCAGCTGCTATGGAAAACAGTATGGAGGTTCCTCAAAAAATTAAAAATATATATGTGTCAAACCCAATCTTCCAATTTATTCCTCCCTCCGCCTCCTACTCCCCAGTAACCATAAGTTTATTTTCTACATCTGTAACTCTACTTTGGTTTTGTAGATAAGCTCATTTGTAGCCTTTTTTGAGATTCCACATATAAGTGATATCATATGATATTTGTCTTTCGCTGTCTGACTTACTTCATTCAGTATGAGAATCTCTAGGTCCATCCATGTTTCTACAAATGGCATATATATACAATAGATAACTAATAAGGACCTGCTGTATAGCACAGGGAACTCTACTCCGTACTCTGTAATGGCTTATGGGAAAAAGAATTTAAAAAAGAGTGGATATATGTCTATGTATAACAGATTCACTTTGCTGTATACCTGAAACTAACAGAACATTGTAAATCAATTATACCCCAACAATTTTTTTTTTTTAAATTACAAATAGAACTATTACATGATCCAGCTCTTCTACTTCTGGGTATTCATCTGAAGAATATAAAAACACTGGTTTGAAAAGATATATGCCCCCTATGTTCACTGCAGAATTATTTACAATAGCAAAGTTATGGGAACAACCTAAGTGCCCAAAAATGGATGAATGGATAAAGAAGATGTGACCCATATATATATACATATATATATATATATATATATATATATATATATATATACTACTCAGTCATAAAATATAAGATGCAATCTTGCCATTTGCTACAACAATGATGGACCTTGAGCATATTATGCTAAGTGAAATAAGTCAGAGAAAGACAAATACCATATGATTTCACTCACATGTGGAATATAAAACAAACCATAATAAAATAAAACAAGCAAAAGAAAAATAAACACACAGATACAGAGAACATATTAGTGATCACCAGAAGGGAAGTGGGGTGGAGGAGGGTGAAATGGGTAAAGCAGGTTAACTGTATGGCAATGGATGGAAACTAAACTTTTGGTGGTGAGCACACAGTAGTGTATACAGAAGCTGAAATATAATGTTGTATACATGAAACTTAATGTTATAAACTAATGTTACCTTAATAAAAGAAAGAAAAAAATGATGTTAGTGCCACTTAGAAAATAAGAGCTCAAATGAAATCATACAAATATGGTTGAACTATCTAGCACTAAAAAGTGATTCTTTTTCATTTGCAAAACAGGCATAAAATAAACACTTGTCCCCATCAAAGTCCTTAATACTATTTAGAAAAGGAGGGTGGTATTCATAAAATGACAGAAGAAAATAATACTCATGTGCCACATTGATCTTTATTTTTCCATTTTTTATTTTGTTTTTAAGTCAAAGAAGAAACAGCACACTTAGAGTCTAAACAATCTAAAGGTAGACTGTAGTGCTTAAATTGGGACCTTCACAATTAAATTATTTTTCTTCCTTTACTCAATGTATTGACAAAGAGAAGAGCATGTTATCCTAAGTAGGGCATAATCTGACTGTGCAGAGCTGATGGGGCAAGTCATGTGAGGCTCTAAATGAGCTTCTTACCTGCTCTACACTTGAGCAATTCCAAAGAGATTAGGGTCACGTTGATTAAAACATTTGTAAGAACAAATTAATATTCGAAGTGGTACCAGCTGTAGATTTCTGCTTATTTTCCAGTTCTAAAAAGTAAAGATTAAAAATAAAATTAAGGCAGTACTCAATAAATATTTTTGAATAAAATAAATATTAACTATCTCAGAGATTTCAGAACATTAATTTCTAAAGAACACACTAAACTATTTATGCTTGATTTGCTCTTTTCCCACACACAAATAAACAAACTTAACTAGCTAAGAAGGGCATACGCAACACTAAACAAAATTCAATGATAAAAGATTATCTACACTTTTATCCAAAGATATTATTACATTGTCTAGCTATAAAGTGTTTGGGATGAAGGTGAAAAACGATACAGAATCCACACAAACCTGATTCTTATCTACAGGGATGTTAAGTTGATCAATCGGCAGAGACTAATTGAACACCTCAGTAGACATCTCAGTTTTACCTGTCTAGCATCCATTTCTCATGGAAATTAATCTTCCTAATACTCTGTTCATTGTCTGCAATGTTCATTAAGATCTCCACTGGCTGGGTTTCAGGCAAGTTGACCAATATATGACAAGTTTTTGTACTTAAAATATCTCTGATCTTAACTTCTCAATGTACAAAAAAAAAGCAGTCAAAAACCCTGTCAGCCAACTTAGTGTACATGTCCTGACCACTATATTTGAAACAATGGCATCCTCAAAGCTTACCATTTATATGTTTTATAAACAACTTTTGAAATTGTTTATAAACAACATAGCTCTCAGAGAGAGAATCCAAAACAGAGTCACAGCTTAATTTGTTGATAATGCTACTTAGTTTTATCATAACCCACTGGGCTATCATCATCACAATCCACAGTGAGAGATTTCATTACTGTTCTGTTCACTCTTCTACAAAAGAACTTTGAGGGCCTATTCAAAGGTTCAAGCACCTAAGCATAGTTATTAATACATCCTTGAGAGAGTAATAACCTTCCAGCTCTGGTGATAAATCAATGGGGAGCCAAAGTCATACATCATATCACATTTACATCCACCTCCAACAGTGACTATGAAGGGCTCAGAGAATACACAGCACTATTCTAACAATAAGTATTTGGATGAAGGTGAAAAAATGGAATCTCTACAAATCTGACTTCTTTCCGAGAAGTTTACGTGATCACCCAGGAAACATTTACTGAAATTCCCAATGGGCATCTTGTTTTTGCCTGTCAGCATCCATTTCCCATCTGCCAGCACAAAAGCCCACCTTTTCCTTTAAGGAACTACCCATTCTCCAATTTAAGTGCAAATGTCATGAAAGTGAGAGGGCAACTGATCCCACCCCCCGTCTCAAGACATAGCCATGTAACTCAGGCAGAGCACATGACCCAGAACAGTCCAATAAAACCAATAATCATCAGCCCCAAAGCTTTCCCTGAATCTACTGAGAGAAGGAAGCTCTTCCTCTAAAACCAGAAGGCATATTTTAGGGAGCTCTCACCTGAGAGCAAAGCCAAGACAAAGGAAAGCAGGAGGACAAATTCTTGATGAAAAATTTGGATACCTGATCCAGCATGACTAAATATTCAGCCAAACCCATCCCTGGACCTTCTTCATTACTTGAATTAGTGTTCGGTTTCTTTAACTTGCAACCAAGAGTTCTGAAAAATTACAAGCAACCAAAAACCTGCACCCCGTTAGACAAAGTGGCAAAGATACAAAGATATATAACAAACAATTCCTGCCTCTAAGAATCTTTCAGCATCTAGTTGGAAAGATAAGACATAAACACAAAAAATAACTAGAAACATAAGGCTCAACACAATGATAGGTTCTATATGAGTACAGAGAAAGGAGATACCACCACAGACTGCATATTAAGCAAGACTTTAGAATATAACAAAATGGTGAACAAGATGTTGAGGGATGTCCAGGATGTGGCTACCTGGCAAAGGTACAAAAGGACATTTAGAAAAGGTGAAGTATGAGAGCAGTAATTCAAGAATGTGCATTTTGTAACTGGGGAAAAAATACAGTATAAACAGTAAATGGATCATAAAATGTTGAGTCATGGGATATCAACAATAAATATATTAGTCCAGGGACAAAAAGAATTCATAAGTAGTTGTCCAATGATAGACACATTATGTATAATATTTCAGATCTACTTTATATAAGATCATATTGATTAATTAGATTATAATGGCTTAATGTTAAAATTGTGCTTGAAGAACTAGTGACAAAAGCCAGAACCTAAATGTGGCCTTTTCCCTTTCCGTATACATAGAAGATAACCCTCTCATCCAACAAGCTATTCTTGTCCACTACTGTAATACATCTCATCTAGAACTAAAGGGCTATAAAAATAAACCATGCTACATGAACTTCACTCAACTTCTGTTTAAGAAACTAGGACAGAGGCGGTAAAAGACAAACATACACCAAGGAAGTAAACGTGGCCATACAGCTATCACATTTGCTTTGTCCAGTTTCTCCATGAGGTGAAAAGTTTATAACAGAAATTATTAAAGGCATTTTCTATTTCCACTGTGGTTTTAGCTATTTTCCCTTGGGTCGTTAAGAAATTGTATGGGCAGTTTCCTTTGGCTCTTGTTGCAAGCAGGAATGCAAAATGTCTGTGTCCCTCATTCCCCTACTTGGGGGTATTATTGTTTAGTTAATTAGAATACAATGTTGTATTAAATTTTTTTTTTTTAATTTGTGGTACCAATCTGTATTTATAGTTGTCACATTCATGGTGATCTATGTATAGGTTCAAACATTTTGACTGCTTCAAGTAGTCATTCACCAGTTACATTAATATTTTTTGAAACATCTTTATTGGAGTATAATTGCTTTACAATGTTGTGTTAGTTCCTGCTGTACAACAAATGAATCAGCTACATGTATACATATATCCCCATATCTCCACCCTCTTGCACCTCTCTCCCACCCTCCCTATCCCACTGCTCTAGGTGGTCACAAAGTACCGAGCTGAATTCTCTGTGCTATGCGGTTGCTTCCCACTAGCTATCTATTTTACATTTGGTAGTGTATATATGTCAATGCTACTCTCTCACTTCGTCCCAGCTTACCCTTCCCCCTCCCCATGTCCTCAAGTTCATTCTCTACAACTGTGTCTTTATTCCTGTCCTGCCCCTAGGTTCTTCAGAACCATTTTTTTTTTTTTTTTTTTTTAGATTCCATATATATGTGTTAGCATATTGTACCTGTTTTTCTCTTTCTGACTTACTTCACTCTGTATGACAGACTCTAGGTCCATCCACCTCACTACAAATAACTCAATTTCATTTCTTTTTATAGCTGAGTAATACTCCATTGTATATATGTTCTCAATTTCTTTATCCATTCATCTGTTGATGGACACTTAGGTTGCTTCCATATCCTGGCGATTGTAAATAGTGCTGCAATGAACATTGTGGTACATGACTCTTTTTGAATTATCGTTTTCTCAGGGTATATGCCCAATAGTGGGATTGCTGGGTCGTATGGTAGCTCTATTTTTAGTTTTTTAAGGAACCTCCATACTGTTCTCCATAGTGGCTGTATCAACTTACATTCCCACCAACAGTGCAAGAGGGTTCCCTTTTCTCCACACCCTCTACAGCATTTATTGTTTGTAGATTTTTTTGATGATGGCCATTCTGACCGGTGTGAGATGATACCTCATTGTAGTTTTGATTTGCGTTTCTCTAATGATTAGTGATGCTGAGCATCCTTTCATGTGTTTGTTGGCAATCTGTATATCTTCTTTGGAGAAATGTCTATTTAGGTCTTCTGCCCATTTTTGGATTGGGTTGTTTGTTTTTCTGATATTGAGATACATGGGCTGCTTGTAAATTTTGGAGATTAATCCTTTGTCAGTTGCTTCATTTGCAAATATTTTCTCCCATTCTGAGGGTTGTCTTTTCGTCTTGTTTAAGGTTTCCTTTGCTGTGCAAAAGCTTTTAAGTTTCATTAGCTCCCATTTGTTTATTTTTGTTTTTATTTACGTTTCTCTAGGAGGTGGGTCAAAAAGGTTCTTGCTGTGATTTATGTCATAGAGTGTTCTGCCTATGTTTTCCTCTATGAGTTTTGTAATGTCTGGTCTTACATTTAGGTCTTTAATCCATTTTGAGATTATATTTATATATGGTGTTAGGGAATGTTCTAATTTCATTCTTTTACATGTAGCTGTCCAGTTTTCCCAGCACCACTTATTGAAGAGGCTGTCATTTCTCCACTGTATATGCTTGCCTCCTTTGTCAAAGATAAGGTGACCATATGTGTGTGGGTTTATCTCTGGGTTTTCTATCCTGTTCCATTGATCTATATTTCTGTTTTTGTGCCAATACCATACTGTCTTGATTACTGTAGCTTTGCAGTATAGTCTGAAGTCTGTGAGCCTGATTCCTCCAGGTCCGTTTTTCTTTCTCAAGATTGCTTTGGCTATTCAGGGTCTTTTTTGTTTCCATAAAAATTGTGAAATGATTTTATCTAGTTCTGTGAAAAATGCCATTGGTAGTTTGATAGGGATTGCACTGAATCTTTAGAATGCTTTGGGTAGTGTAGTCATTTTCACAATGTTGATTCTTCCAATCCAAGAACATGGTGTATCTCTCCATCTGTTTGTATCATCTTTAATTTATTTCATCAGTGCCTTATAGTTTTCTGCATACAGGTCTTTTGCCTCCTTAGGTAGGTTTATTCCCAGATATTTTATTCTTCTTGTTGCAATGGTAAATGGGAGTGTTTCCTTAATTTCTCTTTCAGATTTTTCGTCATTAGTGTATAGGAATGCATGAGATTTCTGTGCAGTAATATTGTATCCTGCTACTTTACCAAATTCATTGATTAGTCTTATTAGTTTTCTGGTAGAAACTTTAGGAATCTCTGCGTATGGTATCATGCCATCTGCAAACAGTGACAGTTTTACTTCTTTTTTTCTGATTTGGATTCCTTTTATTTCTTTTTCTTCTCTTATTGCCATGGCTAAAACTTCCAAAGCTCTGTTGAATAATAGTGGTGAGAGTGGGCAACCTTGTCTTGTTCCTGATCTTAGAGGAAATGATTACAGTTTTTCACCATTGAGAATGATGTTGGCTGGGAACATATTTTACCAAAGGCCATTATCAGCTTTGTATTGAATAGGAAACTTTGCATGTGATTATTCTCTAACTTAATAATTACTATTTCTGATACACTATCTCTCATGGTTATTAATTGTTTCCTGGAAATTTTACTAAGAAAAGTGGACTCATCATAATTCCTTGGTGACATAGTTTTCCATCTAGAGTCATCAAACTCAATAATGTTATATGAGAAAAGAACGTCTCTAATACCTTATCTCTTGATACCCATTTAAGTTTCTATTTCCATTTGTGGCATCATCTCCAGTATAACATATATTTCTACCAGTATAAAATATGTTCATTTGAAATAAGCTTTTACAAAGGAATTACAACACATACTCTTATAGTAGACATGTCTTCAGAAACCTCAATTAATAAAACCTCACAACTCTGTTAAAGATAATTACTGCTTTGGTCATTGTTTACAGTTAGAAATTGAAACGCTAAAAGACCCTTTCTGTCAAGCCAAAGTCAGAGAAGAGGCAAAGGAGTTGGTCTATCATTAGACATGCTTTTATATCTTTTTACCAAAAGCTTTAAAATGTGAAATGCTATATAAAGTCTAAGTTTCACTCTTTACTCTTCACAGTGAAATGCATTATTTCCTGAAACAAATAAACATATGATTATAATCCTCTCGCTATTTTATGGAAAAGTAGTCTTGTGCTTTAAGTTTGAATATGCATGTTTACTAAATTTTATATTTGTTGAACAGTGGAATTGAGAGATGTTTTTAAAATATTCCTAAGTGATAATCACTACCGTATTTTAAACTTTGAGAAGTCAAAAATTATCAAAATATATATTTATATCATACAGTATAAAGTAAAGCTTTGGATAAGATTTCAATATTACATGAAGCACAAGGAATAGGAAATAAGTGATAGATGGTTTCCTGTTTTCTCAAAAAATGTTATAATGGTAGGCAGGATAAAGGCTCCCCAAAGATGTCTAGGTCCTGTGACTACATATGTTACCTTACATGGAAAAAGTTAATCACACTTTGCAGGTGTGATTGACATAAGGATTTTTTTGTTTTTTTTTAACTTAAGGATCTTGAGCTTGGGAGGTTAGCCTGAATTATCCAGCTGGACCCAATTTCATCACAAGGATCATTAAAAGTGCAAGAGGGAGGCAGAAGAGAAGGTCCAAGGCATGGGGTCTGAGAAGAACTAGATCTGCCAATGCTGGCTTTGAGTATGGAGGAAGGAGATCATGAGCCAAGGAATGTGGGTAGCCTCTAAAAGCTGGAAAGAGTAAGAAAATGGATTATCCCCTGGAGTCTCCAGAAAGGAATGTAGTCCTGTTGACACTTTGATTTGAGCTCAATAAGACTCATATTGGATTTCTGACCTACTAAACTATAAGATAATAAATTTTGTTGTTAAGACTCCAAGATTATAGAAATTTGTTACAGCAGCAATAGAAAACTAATACTAGCATCATGTTCCAAATTAGCAGGACCAAGAAAGGCATGACTATGAGAGCCCCTCTCCCCATTTTGGAATCAAGGCACGCTGGAGCTAGAAGAGACTTTGGTCTAATCACTTCATTGTCCAGATGAGGAAACTGGTCCAGATATAATGAGAAGTAAGGTGACTTACCTTAGATCTCATAGTTCGAGGCAGAGACATGACTAGAATATAATTTCACTAAATTCTAGATCATTTTTAGTCATAGTATGCTTCCCAGCTTCTTTCACCAATGTAGTGTTTTGATTATAGTTTAATAATAATTTGCAGAACTGTTTGGAAGAATGAACAGTTATTGGAAAGTGCACGTATTTTCAAATAAACCATAGAAGAAGCATATTGCTTTGCTGTTCTGGTCTGTCTCCAACTGATGGCTAAACATATTCACTTGAATTATCCAACCATCAATTGAAACTCAACAAGTCTAAAATGAAACTTGAGTTCCTGCCTCCCAAATCAGCTCCATCTGGAATCTTCTGGTTTTCTCCCTCAGACCCTCTGAGGTTTCCCACATTCAATCAATTGCCAAGTTCTGCCATCCTTCCTCCCTCATGGTGCTTCCTTTCCTTGCATTTCTACTGCTACCCCTTATACCCCACTAGGCAAGCACTCTAACAGGTCTCTGTTCCTCAGTTTCTCTTCTCTTCAAACTCCAGTTAACCCAGCACAGCACTGCCAAATGATTCCTTCTAAGGTACATCTTTTTTTTTTTGTATCATTGACTTGTCCCCACACATTCAGGAGGACTCCGTTTCCAAACAGGATCAAGTTCAAACTCTTTATTCTATCCTTTGACAGGTTCATAGAATTTGACCTTAATTTTTTTTTATGTCTTTCTCCCACTCCCAGCCACAAACCAACTTAATTGATTTACTTCCTTATGAACATGACTCATTCTCCAAATTGTTCTCTTCTCCTAAAATATCTTCTCAGCTTCCTTCTCCATGTATCTGAATTCTATCTATGTCAAGGCCCTGTACAAGTTCCAGCATCTGCCTGGGCAATTCCTAGGCCTGACAACCTACAGCGATCTCAACTTACACTTTGAAGCCCTAAAGCAATTGGTCTCATTTAACATTTTGTTTTTATAACTAGTGTCTTTTACATCTTTACAGAGTTTAAACTCTTAGATTTTAACCATTGAGACAAACTAGGTTCCCTACTTATTTGCATTGTACTTAGCACCCAGAGTTCCCTGCTTTAAACAGGTTCTCAAATATTTATGGAATGACTGAAAGTAATTTTAAAAATACAAGATGAACATTCAGAATGACAACTCCTTTATTCCATCAGTGATAAGCGCCAGCAATGAGCACTCCTCTAAAGTTAACTGCTCCATTTAGGAAGTGTAGCCATACATTCAGGATTGCCTAGGACAGTCCTGGCTTCCTGCTGATTTTCCAGTTATTAATCATGTTGCCCACCTTCACTCTCAAAAGCCTCTTGGCTTAGATGATACATTATATATGGTCATTCCACCCTTAGGGTAGTTTGGACTGTAGTAAGGGCAGAAACCAGAAAGAAAATCCTGCTCATGTTCCAGCCACCCATCCAGCTATGCAGCATTCACTCCACTACAGAGTGATCCTGCTCTTCATCACCATCTTAGCATAATCAGTGTCCTTTGAATTTCACATGGGAGGTTCAAACATTTTGGTTATGCACAGCTTCAGATAAATGTGCTGCAGTGAATACAACTTAAGATTCTTTAGCAGAAAAAAAAAAAAAAATCATGTATACTGAATACAACTGTTAACTCTACCTAGCAGTTTAAGAACAAAAGGGAGAGTTCCCTAAAGGGAAAGGGGAATTCAATGAATTCCCAGAGAAGTAGAAGCAATCAAGAGACAGTGTGCGAGATCATTTATACTCTAATTGTTTTGCTGTTTTCTGAATAAAATGATAAGAATCATTCATGCCATTTCAATTTTCTGAACAATAAATACACATTATTTTCATGATTGTTTAGAATTAGAAATGTGATGCCTTCTGATGCTCTAAGTGTCCAATTTACATTAAATTAACTAACCATTGCATGTTTTAAGACCTACATTTATTTTCACAGTTGACTGGTTGAAATGATCAGTTTCACAAATGAATGTCAGTGGTATATAAACAGTAATAACTTTTTATTGCAAAGTAAGGTTTTGCTGTGTAAGTAGTGAGTAAACTTATTAAATGTAATCTTATGTTTCATTACTGACAGCTTGTCTTTAGACAGCTTGTCTAAAAACAGGAATTAAGGCTGCAATTTTTCATTTATTTTCATAAAGTAGATCAGCTTTTTCACTCATTTGTAGTGAAACCTACTCAATCTAATCTCTTTTGAATGAAGTTTTAATTACATTACATCATTCAACACAGGGCTGAGAGTTCATGTTCCATACTGTTTCCTCCTCAACTCTTCAACTTTAAAGGCATCTAGGGAAATGTTATGTTCAACTAGTGTAACTATGTGAAATGAAAATATCAAATGCATATATTGGGCACTGGATCACCCAAGTATTTGGAAAGAATTTTATGAGACTATTTAGTAACCTCTAAGTCACTGGTTCAATTATGACCCAAATTGGTAGTAACTAAAAAGGATTAATTTTTGTTGCTGTTTTGAAGCATTATATCATTAGTAGTTAACACTTAAATATCAATTACATTGAAATTATTGACAATTCTATAATTGCTAAGGACTAACTGAATGGCAAGGGCTATAACATTTGAAAAAAACAAAAGCATCTGAATGAATTATGGTAAAAGTTAATATTTGAGATTGTGTAAAATTTTTCATTAACTATTTCCAATCCTCTTCTCACTAATTCATAAGATAAGCATGGCATAATTTCACATTCACCTGAAAAGAAGCAATTACAATTGGATATTTGGTTGTTTCTAGCCTTTTATATCAAGAACAAAGGCCCATTTGTCATCGTGTCTCCCTTCTTCAACTGTGCCCACAGATAACAAACCCATCAGAGACAGAACATTCTGTAAAGCACAGCAGGGTAACTAGATGTTGGCATTATCAAATTGGGTTCTTCCTTCATGCTAAAATCTAAAGGTTAGCATCCTGAAAAGACAGTAAAAAGCTGAATTTTTTTTAACAGAAAGGGAGGCTTCTAGGCAAACTAGTCTTTGTATACTCTCCCTTTACTTGAATAGAAAAATAGCATAAAATCCTAAATGTATGCAAAAGCAACTTTTTAATAACACGGTTAATCTGATTATCATCCCTATGTATTTTGTGTATGTTCTCACTCTAGAAACAGGGAACTAAACAACTCCATTAAAATAATGTTTCACAGAAACAGACTCACAGACATGGAGAACAGACTTGTGGTTGCCAAGGGGGGTGGGGGCAACGGATAGACTGGCAGTTTGGGATTAGCAGATGTAAACTATTATATATAGAATGGATAAACAACAAGATCCTACTGTATAGCATAGGGAACTATATTAAATATCCTGTGATAAACCATAACGGAAAAGAATATGAAAAAGAAAAAAGAAATATACATATATATATATAACTGACTCACTTCACTGTACAGAAGAAATTAACACAGTATTGCAAATCAACTATACTTCAATAAAATAAGTTAATTAATTAAAAATAATGTTTTGATTGCCAAGCATCTAGTAATATATATTCCAATCTAACTTTTTATCCAATTGTTAGCCATTTTAAAATATGCTTACATTTATTTAGCATAATTTATAAATTCATACTATACACTTGTTCTAATTGTAATTCCATTGTCATATACTTTTTTCACTACATATACTTACTGTTACTTGTTTAACTTTTTCAATTATTTTAAAGGTTAGAATCAGTGATTGTTTCACAGCAATTTTCCTTTAAAAATTTTTCTTCTCACCAATTTTCCGACACTTCCATGTACTCTGCCTGTCAACTTACCTAGGAATATAACTATATTTTGAGCTATTTTCTCTTTGTACACTGAAGATATTATGCTATCTTTTTTCTGGAATCTGCTTTCAGTTCATTGTCATTTCTTTGTAGGTGATCTATTTTCTTAAAATTTTACCTTTAGCTCTAAATAGCTTCCCTTTTGTAGTGTACATTTTTACCGAAATGTGTCTAGGTATGGATTTATTCTTATTCTACTTGGCACTCAATGTGCTTTTTCAATGTGAGGGATCATGTCTTTCTTCAATATTTTAATATTTTATTCCATTAATAAGAATTTACACCCAGGTCTCTGTTTCTTTTTTTTTTTTAATTGAAGTGTAGTTGATTTACAATGTTGTGTTAGTTTCAGGTATACAGCAAAGTGATTCAGTTATACAAACATAAATGTCCATCTTTTCAGATTCTTTTCCCTTATAGGTTATTACAAAATATTGAGTAAAGGTCCTTGTGCTATATAGTAGGTCTTTGTTGGTTATCTATTTTATATAGAGTAGTGTGTATATGTTAATCCCAAACTCCTGATTTATCCCTCCCCTCACCCCCTATCCCCTTTGGAAATGATAAGTTTGTTTTCTATGTCTGTGGGTCTGTTTCTGTTCTGTATATAAGTTCATTTGTATAATTGTTTTTTAGATCCCACATATAAGCAATATCACATGATATTTGTCTTTCTCTGGCTTACTTCACATAGTATGATAATCTCTAGGTCCATCCATGTAGCTGCAAATGGCATTATTTCATTCTTTTTTATGGCTGAGTAATATTCCATTGTATGAACATACCACATCTTCTTTATCCATTCATCTGTCAATGGATATTTAGGTTGCTTCCACGTCTTGGCTATTGTTAATAGTGCTGCAATAGATGCAAAAATACTCAACAAAATACTAGCAAACCGAATCCAACAATATATTAAAAGGATCCTACACCATGATCAAGTGGGATTTATCCCCAGGATGCAAGGATTTTTCAACATCTGCAAATCAGTAAGTGTGATATATCATATTAACAAATTGAAGAATAAAAAACATTTGATCATCTCAATAGATGCCGGAAAAGCTTTTGATAGAATTCAACATCCATTTATGATTAAAAAAAAATACTCTCAAGAAAGTGAGAATAGAGAGAACATAATAAAGTCCATATATGACAAACCCACAGCTAACATCATACTCAATGGTGAAAAGCTGAAAGCATGTCATCTAAGATCAGGAACAAGACAAGGATGTCCACTCTCACCACTTTTATTCGACATAGTTTTGGAAGTTCTAGCCATGGCAATCAAAGAAGAAAAAGAAATAAAAGGAATCCAAATTGGCAAACAAAAAGTAAAACCGTCACTATTTGTAGGTGACATGATACTATACATAGAAAATCCTAAAGATGCTACCAGAAAACTACTAGAGCTCATCAATGAATTTGGTAAAGTTGCAGGATACAAAATTAATACACAGAAATCTCCTGCATTCCTATACACTAACAACAAAAGATCAGAAATAAAATTCAAGGAAACAACATTTACCGTCACATCAAATAGAATAAAATACCTAGGCATAAACCTACCTAAGGAAGCAAAAGATCTGAGCT